>NC_135611.1:121102500-121463750 GCF_053574225.1 Canis aureus
GGTCGGGCCCCCGTGGTTGGGGTCAGCGTGCCCGAGGCCTGGCCCGGCCCGAGTGCGGCCCCGCCGCGCAGCCCCCGGACGCCGTCCTCGGGGAAGTCGGTGGGCACCTACCATCCCAGCTGGGCTTTTATTTATTTATTTATTATTTTCCCCCTCGTGTTGAATTCAGTTTATCTCTAGTGATGTTAAATAAAAAAAATTGGTGTTCAATTATAATCATATCTAACTGCCCCAAATTAAACTGCCCTGATCCATAAGCATTCATAACTGCGTACGGTTAAGTCACGTTAATAGTCAATATAATAAACCTTCACCTTTATTGAAGCTGCTCTTGTTTCTACAGCGAGTCTTTAATCCATCTCGATAGATTTCTGGGGCCCAGCACGTATGGATCGGGCCGCTGACAAGGGTTAGAGGAGCTTGTAGAACATTCACTTGGAGCGCGGAGAAGCCCGCGTGCATCAGGGGAGGGAGTCGATCGGCTTCAGCGGAATCGATGAGGGCTCGTGGGATCCCTCTCAGGCTCGGAGCGCGCTCGCCGTCTTTGGAGAGAGTTCGCGCCCGCGCCCGCGCACACAAGCAGACACGTGCACACTCACACGCGCTGTCATACATGCACACACAAGCAGACACGTGCACACTCACACGCGCTGTCATACATGCACACACAAGCAGACATGGATAAAACACTCATACACGCTCTGTCATACATGCACATACATGCACACACGTATACACACTCCGTCATGCATGCACACACAAGCAGACCTTTCCCACATGCTCTGTCATACATGCACACATACGCAGACATGTATACACACTCATACACACTGTGTCATACATGCACACACATGCACACACAAGCAGACATGTATACACACTCTGTCATGCATGCACACACATGCACACACATATACACGCTCTGTCATGCATGCTCACACAAGCATACCCGTGCACACACTTTCCCACATGCTGTCATGCATGCACACACACCGCTCTCTCACACACATGCACACACATGTCTCTCTCACACACACACTCTCCTCTCACACATACACACACACACACCCTTTCTCTCACATACACACATGATGCTCTCATACACACACGCACACTCTCTCACATGCTCTTACATGCACACACGCTCTCTCATGCATGCACACATGCTCGCACACACATTTTCTCATGCACACACTCTCACACTTGTACGCCCCCCACGCACACCCTCTCACACACACACTGTCATACACACACGCATAGACACACACACGCTCCTCCGTCTTAGAGCCATTTATCTCTGAATGTCAAATTGCAATAATTAACCATTATTGATCTTAAATTCAATTAACTTCATTAACACAGGTCATGATGAGGGTGCTTGTAAGGGAAAGGCATTTGACAAGTGTCTGTGCCCGTGTGACGTGCCGTGTTGGCGGCAGTGACTCCACGCTGTTCGGACCGTCCCCTCGGGGAGGCAGCGGGATGAAGGGCCGCCCTGAGACCGGGCTCCCCTCCTTGCAGAGCAGAGCGGCTGTCGCAGACCTGCCCCTACTCTGTGGGCTCGGTGTGGGTGACACGCAGAGACCCCCAGGCTTCGCTTGCCCCAAGAGCAGCCCTCCCGTGGGTATTTCCTGATGCAAAACCTGCTTTCCCTCCTGACCAAGGAGACCTGGGCCCCACGCAGGGACCCACAAGCGGCTCTGGGCACCCCCACTGTGCGGCATGTGCGCCTTTACCCACGGAGTGTGTTTTGTGACATTTAAGGTAGGGGATGTGTCACCCCGTCGGACCCAGGATGTGCGCCACCCTTTCCAAGCTCGCGGGCGCCTTCCTTCTGTGTCTTGGTGCACAGCAGCCCGTTGCCGTGTGTATTCGGGGAGATGGAGAGGGGAAGGGCCTGGTCCCGGCCGCCAGCCCTAGTCCTGTGTCCCGCACATCGTGGAGTCGTGAGGGCTGCCTTCATCCCCAGATCTCTGTCTCCCAGCCTCAGTCTCCCCCCGCCCCGGGTTCAGTGCACCCGTGACGTGGGCTCGCCCTGCCGTGGACTGCTGTACGGCTCGGCGGAGGTCAGCACAGGACGGTGCCTCCGTGGGTGCTGCGGGCCTGCGAGGCACGGCTGCAGGGCGAGGGGGTCCCGTGGCTTGGCCGGTGCTCCTGGGGTTTTCAGTCTTTATAGAAATGCCGCTCGGCCCTGCTGGTCTCGGTCTCGAGGAAACAAGACAAAACAAACAGAAAAGAGTGAGCCTGAAGTCCGCCTTCTTTTGAAAGCGATTCAACGAGCTTCATTGGGCACCCAGGAATGCGCCAGGCTGGGTACCCGGGCCGCGAGGGGTCTCCTGGGGGGGCCCGGGGGCCCTGAGGGCTTGTGGGCACACATGGGGTCAGTCTGGGCTGGAGGGGACAGCTGGCAGCCTGGGGGATGGGCATCGGCTAGTCACCAGAGCACAGGCCCAAAGGGAGCTTCCCCGGGGAGACAGGAAGCACCGGGGCAGCCGGCCGTGCTCAGGTCACACAGGCCCCTGAGTGCCACCTGGGGAGGGCCGTCACCCAGGAGGCCACAGGGAGCGCCGCTCGGCTCTGTCCCCCCCATGCCAAGAAAGGTGCCCCCTGAACCTGTCTTGGGAAATGCCTCTGATCGGGTTGCAGGCCTTTTGCAGAGGGGCGGGGCGTTTCATGGCAGGGTTTTAGGAGCAGGATTTCGGGGGCCCTCAAATGCATCAGGGAATGGCAGGGAAGCAAGCATCAGCCAAGGGACGTGTGCCCTGATTGGTCCTGAGGGCCCTTCCTCATCCCCCCAAAGTCTGGGGTTTCCTGAGCACCTGTTCTCCACTCAAAACCCTAAGACCCTAGAACTTTCTGTTGGCCCCAGGAAGGGGTAATAAGCCACAACGTGTCCTCTCTGCACCAGGCAGCTGTCTCGTTCAGCTCTGACAACAGGGCAGGGGACGCCCTGCCTTTCCCCACCTGCCACACAAACCTCAGGGGCTCAGGACAGTCGGTGACACGATAGCAGGGCCCCAGTCTGGGAGGAGTGAGGGGACGGGGCCAAACTGGAGAGGAAAGGGCAAGCCCAGGACCCACAGGTTCCCACGGGTGAGCACAGGGCCCCACGTGTGGGTGCAGGCGCAGGCCCATGGGTGCTTTGGGTGTCCTGGGGAGATGCCAGGGAGATACCAGGTAGCCCAGCAGCCTTCGAGGCAGGAGAAAAGTGGCTCCCCGCTCGTCCTTCCACCAAAGTCCACGGTTTCCACACAGTTTACCCATTTATCTTTCTTTCCACGATCAGCCGTGACTGGGTGACATCTTTACCCAGAATGCAGATGGGCGGGGGAAACAAAGGCAGGGGCATCTAGAGTCCTGAGGCCTGCACCCCTGCATCCCGCCCCCACCCGCCCTAGCTCGGGGACCCGCCGTCCTACACCTGCCTTCCCGAGTGGGTGCTCTGAGAAGGGGCTTTGCCCACTACACAGCCTGACACACAGGAGGTGCTTCAGATACTAAAACTAAATGTTTTTTATATGTGTTAAAATTTCTGGGCAGCCCCGGTGGCTCAGCGGTTTAGTGCCCGCCTTCAGCTCAGGGCATGACCCCAGGGTCCTGGGATCAAGTCCCACATTGGGCTCCCTGCATGGAGCCTGCTTCTCCCTCTGCCTGTGTCTCTGCCTCTCTCTCTCTATCTCCTGTGAATAAATAAATAAAATCTTTTTAAAAAAATTTTTAAATTTTTTTTTTTTAAATTTCACAATACGTTCACGAGCGTGCACTTGTGAACATTGCAAACCAGGCGTCAGAGCCCTCCTTTGTGCCCCTCCTCGCCGCCCTCCCCAGCAGCGCTGTCCCCTCCTGCACCCCGAGAACAGCGTCCCCACCAGGCGAGACCCTTTCCCGGGGTGCCCACCGCACACCTGTCACACTCCCTACTCACACAGAGAAAACATTTCCCCGTTCCCCATTCCACAGGACGCCTTAGGGATCTTCCTACATCACGCTGTATAGAAATGTCTCATTCTTTCTAAAGTAAACTTTTAATTCCATTAACATAAAAAGGCAAAGACAAAGTATACAGGTTGGTGAGTTTTCCCGAGGTGGACACAGCCAGGTAACCCGGGCCCGGGTCCGAGGCAGGGCGTTTCCATCACCCGGTGCCTGCACCCACTCCCTCCCTCCCCGTGGGACACCACAGATCCCATTGCGACCCCGCAGATGCGTTTTGCCCAAGTTTGACTTTTATGTAAATGGATCCAGGGAGTGCATGACCTTTTGCGGATGGCGTCTGTCCTTGAATGTTCTGTTTGTAAGAGTCTTCCGGTTGTTGTGGATAATGGTTGGTCCACCTTCACCTCCGTGTACCGTTCTGCTGTGTGGATGGGCCATGCTACGTTGTCCACTCGCCGTTGATGGACATTTGGGTGGTTTTGAGGTTTTTTTGCGATCCTGTGCCAAAGGATATTATGGTCCGGGTCTGCTGGCGGGCTGCGCGTGCGTTCCTGCGGGGTAGGTCTCGATGAGGAGAGGTGCCGTGTCCCGGAGAGGTGCACCTGTACCCTAGTAGGGCCGCAGCGTTTCGGCGGGGGTGCCCCGGTGTACACGGTTGCGGCTGCGAACAGCACCCCTGCTGCTCCAGAGCTGCTCTGGCATTTCTCTCTTAACTCTTGTAAATTGCTGCATGTTGTTTCATGGTATAGATGGCCCACTTTTTGGTGGGTTAGACGGTTTTTAGAGTTTTTTTTTTTTTTTTTTTTTGCACATATGTGCGTATTTCTATAGTATGAATTTCTAGCTGGGTCAAAGAATATACGTGCTTTCAAATGTGATATACGCTGCTGAGTTAGCTTCCATAAAATGATTATGTGATGCACTAATCAGCTGGTGAGAGTGTTGTTTTATGTTTCTTTCTTTTTTCTTCTCTTTCCTGCTTCTGTGGGTCTGTCTCTCTCTTTGAAGGATGGTGAGGTATTAGGGGTTCTTTTTTTACTATGTTATTTTTATTTATTTCTTATTATAAATTTGTTTTTTTATTGGTGTTCAATTTGCCCTATTGGTATATAGAATAACACCCAGTGCTCATCCCGGCAAGTGCCCACCTCAGTGCCCGTCACCGAGTCACCCCCACCCCCCGCCCTCCTCCCCTTCCACCACCCCTAGTTCCTTTCCCAGAGTTAGGAGTCTTTCATGTTCTGTCTCTATTAGGGGTTTTTGAATCTAGAACAGGAAGCACCTAAGTCAGGTTTTACAAATGTCAGCATAAATCAGCGAGACCGGATATTTGAAGGGAAACATGTAATGTGATGCCAGCCCAGCCAATAGGCACTGTTTATATGTCGGTTTAGGGAAACCTATCTTAATAAATACGAGTGAAGTTGAAATCAGTGGGTATTTGTATATGTCAGTCAAAATTATAAATCATTTGAAGCTTTGTTTCTTTAAACAAATCTGTTTAGGGAGCTGACCTATCTCTCCTGGATATGACCTGTCCATATAAATGTTGGTCACGTGTGTGTTAGTAAAACTTGGTGTGTGCTCAGTGTGTGCTATGTGGGTATTGTCTGAGTGCTGGCTGAGTGTTGGGTGAATTCTGGCTGAGTACTGGGTGAATGCTGGTTGAGTGCTGAGTATGTGCAGAATGAGTGCTGAGGGCTGGGTTTATGCAGGGTGAGTGCTGGGTAAGTGCTAGCTGAATGCCAGGTGCTAGCTGAGCACTGCATGAGTGCTGAGTGAGTGCTGGCTGAATGATGGGTTTGTGCAGGGTGAGTACTGTCTGAGTGCTGACTCCTGGCTGAGTGCTGGGTGAATGCTGGTTGAGTGCTGAGTATGTGCAGAGCGAGTGCTATTTCAGTGCTGAGTGCTCAGTGAGTGCTGAGTATTGGGCGAGAACTGCCTGAGTACTGGGTGTGTGTTTTCTGAGTTCTGACTGAATGCTATCTGAATGCTGAGCCAGTGCTATCTTTTTTTTTAATATGTATATTTTTTATTGGAGTTTGATTTGCCAACATATAGTATAACACCCATTATTCATCCCATCAAAAGCCCCCCTCAGTGCCTGTCACCCAGTCACCCTTTCCCTATCTGAGTGCTGTGTGAATACTGTCTGAGTGCTACGCTAGTATTATTAAGTGCTGGCTGAGTGCTGGGTAAGTGCTGGCTGAGTACTGGTTGAGTGTAGGGTGAGTGCTTGGTGAGTCCTGAGTGCCAGGTGAGTGCTATCTGCGTGTTAGTGGGGTGCTGGCTGAGTGCTAGCTTAATGTTGAGTGTATATGCTGGCTGAGTAGTGCCTGAATGTTGGCTGAATGCTGCCTGAGTGTTGGGTGAGTGCTATCTGAATACTAGGTGAGTGCTGGTTGAATGCTAGCAAGTACTGTTTAAGTGCTGACTGAGTGCTAGGTAAGTGCTGGCTGAGTACTATCTGAGTGTTGGTGAGTGCTGGTTGAGTGAGTGCTGAGTGAGTGCTGGCTGAATGCTAGGTGAGTGCTATATGAATGCTTACTGAGTGCTGGCTGAGTTCTAGGCGAGTGCTGTCCGGATGCTGGCTGAGTGCTGAGTGCTAGCTGAGTGCTGGCTGAGCTCTAGGTGAGTGCTGTCCCGATGTTGGCTGAGTGCTGGCTGAGTGCTAGCTGAGTGCTGGCTGAATGCTAGGTGAGTGCTATATAAATGCTTCCTGAGTGCTGGTTGAGCTCTAGGTGAGTGCTATCCAGATGCTAACTGAGTGCTGGCTGAATGCTAGGTGAGTGCTATATGAATGCTTACTGAGTGCTGGTTGAGCTCTAGGTGAGTGCTGTCCGGATGCTGGCTGAGTGCTGGCTGAGCTCCAGGTGAGTGCTGGCTGGTTCACAGGCAGTGCTGCAGGCCTCAGGGAGGCTACCATGCCCCTACCTATGCAGGGAGGGAAGGGTTGAGCTTCTCTATGGTCCCTGGGAGCCTTCTCCCAGTTTTCTCTGTGGTCATAAGCTAAGCACCCTTGTTGGAATCTCCTGAGAAATACTGTGGCCTCGACTCTGTGGAGTGTGTCTGTTCTGTGAGCTGGGAGGAAGGAGACGTGAAGAGATGTGGGAGAGGCCGGAGGGCCCACGGGGCCACTCTACCCTGCATCTGAGAGTGTGGAGGGAGATGGCGGGAACTTCTGCCACTTGGCCCGTGGCAGTTCTTGGGCTAAGCAGCTCCTGCCTGAGAGGCTGTGGACTTGACCGGGGGTTTGTAAGAGTGTTGACTCTCTGGGCTGGGTGAAGGGTGCGCGGGTGAGGAGTGCCGAGCCCCTGCTCTGTAGTGTATGTGGAGAGAGGTTTATGCCCGTGGTTAGCCACTGTCAAAGCTACGTGGAATAAGTACCAGACGAGACTCGGTACAAGCAATTATGCTAATAGTCATTCCTTGTATTTCTCTGAGAGTCAGAGTTTAGAGATGACTTTTCCACCCGTGGTGTCATCACTGAGGTTAAAGAGCTCGCTTGCAGAGGGACAGGTGAGAAGAGGTTTCCTGGGGAAGGTGGAACCAGCAAGGTCTTGGAGGAGGATATGAGGAGACAGAGCATGGTGCTCAAAGTGAAAGAGACTTCTAGACCAAGGGGGTCAAAGGAACATCGTCAGGGAGGGGTGGCTTGTGTGTCCAAGGACAGGTGGGCAGTGGGAGATAAACTTGGAAGGTACAATGGAGCTTGGTTATGTGGGGCTTTGAATCTGAAGGAAGTTTATGAGGGTGTATGGCCCTCTAATGCCCTTGTGATCTATGTTACCAGGGTCATCTTGACCACATAAAAGTAAAACTTGTGACTCTGACTTATTTATTTTGATGACTTCTTACTCTTAAACTAAAACATCTAGAGTGTGTATTTATATCATATATATGTTGGATGAAGGAATGAGGTTTTGGATGGATGGAGGGATGGAGGGATGGATGGATAGATGGATGGATGGATGGATGGATGGATGGATGGATGGATGAATGGATGGATAGATGGGTGGATGGATCAATGGATGGATGGATGGATGGGTGGGTGGGTGGATGGATGAGTGGATGGATGGATGGATAGATAGATGGATGGATGGGTGGGTGGGTGGATGGATGGATAGGTGGATGGATGGATAGATGGGTGGATGGATCAATGGATGGATGGATGGATGGGTGGGTGGGTGGATGGATGAGTGGATGGATGGATGGATAGATAGATGGATGGATGGGTGGGTGGGTGGATGGATGGATAGGTGGATGGATGAGTGGATAGATAGGTGGATGGATGGATGGATGGATGGATGGATAGATATAGATGGGTGGATGGATGAGTGGATAGATAGGTGGATGGATGAGTGGTTGGATGATGGATGGGAGGATGGATGGATGGATAGATGGATGAGTGGTTGGATGGATGGTGGGTAGATGGATAGATGAATGGATAGATGGATGGGTAGATGGATGGATGGATGAGTGGATGGATGGATGGATGGTTGGATGGATGAGTGGTTGGATGGATGGTAGGTAGATGGATAGATGTATGGATAGATGGATGGGTGGATGGGTGGATGAGTGGATAGATGACGGAAGGATGGATGCGTGGATGGATGGATGAGTGGGTAGACGGGTGAGTAGATGGATTGGTGGATAGATCAGTTGCATGAATCAGTTGCCTCCTCTTCCACGTAAGTCTTCATTCCTGTTTCATGGAAGCCACCCATTTACGTCCTCCCTGGATATAGCTCTTTTGGTGTCATGGAGAAGAGCCAATAAGGCCTAGCAAGAATTTGAGTTGTACGTCCGTAGCACACTTTGAAGAGGCCCCTCGTAAGGACTACCCCAGATTTCCTCAATCTGTTGCCCTCTTCTCAACTGTGGCCCCCCAGGTTTTGAGATCACTGAGTGCACAGATAGTCAAGGGCTCTCCTTAGCTTAGTAGCTGCCTCGTTGGAAACCACAGGCTACCCATGAGGATCGCTCTGTCCAGCCTCCAGGAGATCCAGGCTCTAGAGCTGAGGGTGTGTAGGGCCTGATTCTTCTTGCTGTTAGCAAAATTGACCATTGCTCACGTGTGCCCTGTGAGAGGTCTGAGCATGTGCCTTGCCCCTAATAATTCACCGAAACCCTATTTGTTGCTGTCTGAAATTGCACCAAGGAGAGAGGATTTTTGTTTGGGTGAAGTGTGCTTGAAACCGGGGGGCGGGGGGACTCCGGAGATCCCCAAACTGAGTATTTATTTACTTTTTTATTGTCTGAGGTAATTGCTTTGAATCTGACTGTGTCTTCGATATATTTACGTTTCCTTGCAGCAGGGCGGCTGCCCAGACCGTAGCAGAGCGCATCCCCCAGAAGCAGTGAGGGGAGCATGATCCTGGAGCCGAGGGAGCTCTTGGGGAGCCTCCTGGCTTCCTGGCTTCCTCTTTGACCCCCCTCTCCCACGGGGAGGGCCTCGGGAAGGGGAGGGAGGTTGTTCAGAAGGGCCACTGAGATGGCCGAAGGCTCTTTGGTTTGCAAGGAGAATCCACAGAGAAGCTTCAGAAGTGCCTTCTTGCCCTCGGGCGGGAGCTCCACCTTTGGCTTCTGGAAGCTTCCCTGCCACCTCTGCAGGCATAGGCCTTGGTCTGGGTGCTCCATCTTCGGAAGACGCTGGGGTCTCCAGCAGCTGCGAGGTGTCCCCGGGACTGGCTGTCACTGGCCACCTAAAGACTCGGCAGCAGCCTGTTATGGCCTGAACAACCGCCGGCCACTCTGGCTCTGCTGGAGGGTGACGTTGCCGTCTTCACGCCGACTTCATCCGCCAATCAGCTAATGCCATGCTTTTCTTGGCATGAAAGCATCGCAGCTTTATTAGCACAGTGATACCCAACTGAACAAGCGTTCATCTTGCACATTACATCAAATTAACTTGTACAAAATTAATATTCCTGACCTCGCTCGTGGGAAGAACAATCAATCTAGGGGAGGTTGTCATCCCAACGCGGCTAGCCTTCTGGAGAACTCCTGACCACTATAGCTTCAGCCACCATGTCCTTTCGCCGGAGCCTAGCCGTGCCCTCCTGGTTCCTCGGGCCTAGTTTTGGCCGTGTGTGGGGTTATCCTGGCTCCTGCGAAGCCCCAGTGCCCAACGGGGAGGCCCCTGGTTTCTCCCCCGGGCCATCCACGAATGCCATCTCTCCCTGTCCCCAGGGCCTGCGACCTCTGTCACTGCAGATGGCTTGGGTGGGTGGTGCTAGGTGTCCAGGTGGGCGGATGGAGAGACCGCATGTTCTCTGCTGGGTCCTGACCTCCCAGGTACCAAGCGGTGCGTACCCCTCCCGAGAACCAATCTATCCCCGTGGTCTACTCCATACCCCGACAGAGGCCCACAGCTCAGTCTGAGCCCCTTGGTGTTGCCCAGCGCTTTGGCTAAGCTTGCCCGGACTCCCGTCCCTCACTTCCTCCTGCCATCGCCTCCTCTCTGGGCCCAAAAAGCGAGCCCCCAGCGGTGCTACTCCTTTGAGCCCCCTCCCCATCAGCAGCCAGCAGGATGCGTTCTGAGTTTTCCCTTCTCGGAAGCCCTGAGTTTTGGGGTCTGATTGCTGCCTAGAGGCTGAAAGTGGACCCAGGACCCGGGCCTGAGTCCCCTGCCTGTCGCCGCCCCCCTGCCCTCCAGGCTCCCAGCAGCACATTTTAACAGGGTCTCAGAACCTCCGGGGATAACTCTGGGCCCCAAATCAAGTCGCACAGTCGGGGCAGTTGCTGCAGACCTGGCTACCCTCGCGGGAGAGAGACCTGGGCAGGAATAACCCCGAGGGCACAGTGCACGGGCACTCTGTGGGATTCCTTTGTGGAGCGAAGTGCTCCGGTAAAGTGGGGCAGTCCCCCTGGATTTCCTAGGTGTGTTTAGAACACAGTGAGGTTTTGGTGAGGTTTTCTGGGGCTGTCAAGCTCTGTCCCCATAAAGAGGAAGGCGAGTCAGGGCAGAGGCTGCCCTGGAGGGGGCTGGGCGCAGCCTGGGTGGGGGGGAGGCTGGGGGCTGCAGCCTGGGTGCCCGAGGCGGCCCTCCCTGCAGGCGCTGAGTGAGGGCATCTGGTCTAACCCCACCCCCACGGGATCGGGGAGCCTGGGAACCTGGAGGCAGGTGGAAGCGGGCGGAGCTGTGGGGTGGGCCAGGCTTGGCGCAGCCCCTGTCTGCTAACCTCCCCGGAAGTCCTGAGGATGCCCAGGCCTGGGGGGAGGGCGTGCGGGGTCAGAGGTACTAGTTCTGGGCCTGTTGATCTGATGTCTCTTCCTTCTCCGCCTCCTTCCCTTGCTCTTTGTTTCTCTCCCTACCTGTCCTCCCTCCCCCGTGGCTTTCTTGCTAACCTGTAGCCCACAAGGTGGCCAGAAGGAGGAGGAGCCGAGCCTGGGCCACGCGGGGAGCTGGTACCCAGCCCCCCAGGGCCCTGTTCCCCAGAAAGGCAGCCTGCAGACCTGGGGTGTGGGAGACCCCCAGCCAGGAAGCCTGCATTTGCCAGAGCGGGAGGCCTTCCCGTGCCCGGGAAGGATTGGAGCTTCGGCGCCCGAAGCCAGGCTCGTGGCCCCGGGCATCCCACGTGGCAGGAGCCCAGGCCCAGGGCCTCGCCGTCTGTGACGGGCTCACTGCGCAGCAGGCCCTCTGCCTGGTGTAGGCCAGCACCCTGGCGGACGGTCTCCCGGGGGGCGCCGCGGAGGGGGGCTCCCAGGTGCTGGGGAGGGGCTCCCAGGTGTCCCCTGTCACTCCTGGGAGTCTGCTTAGTCGTGGGCCCAGGGGTGGGGGGCCGGGGGCTCCCGAGGCGACCAGGATACCCCACGTTTGATCCGCGTGCTTCCGCGTCTGAGCATGTCCTGAGTCAGGGAGAGGACTCGGGGCCTCCCTAGGGGGCGGGGGGTGGGGTTCATTACAGCGGAACTTGGACTCCACGTGTGGAACGGGGACGGGGCCTCGGCTGTGGAGGCAGGTGCACACCGGCCCTGGACGGGGTGGGGGGACTCAGAGCACTGGTTCCGGAGCCGTGGCTGTCCCCGCCCGCTGTCGGGGTTCAGGCTTGCCGCCTGGGCCTGTCTCCCGGGCACCTCCCGGCCCCACGTGTGATCCTGTGTCTGGGGGCCCACAGGGGGGCCCTGCGGTTTGTGGAGGCCCGAGGCTCCGGGGCTGGTCCTCCTGGGGCTTCCAGGCCCGGCAGGACACTGGGTGTCCTCTGCCCCCAACGGCCACCTCGGCTCTGGGCCAGAAGCCACCTCCACGTGATCTGGTCACCAGGGTCAGCTGAGCCTGGAACGTCTTGGTCAGCTCCTCGGCTGGCTACACTGCTCTTAAAAAAAAAAAAAAAATTAAAAAAACAAAAAATGGGGGCACTTGGGTGGCTCAGTCGGTTGGGCATCTGCCTGCCTTTGACTCAGCTCATGATCCCGGTTCCTGGCAGGTGGCGGGGGGAGGAGCCCCTCATCGGGGTCCCTGCCTCACGTGGAGTCTGCTCCTCCCTCCCTCCGCTGCTTCCCCTACCTGGGTGCGCTCTCTCCGTCTCTCTCTCCATCTGTCTCTCCGTCTCTCTCTCCGTCTGTCTCTCTGTCTCTCTCTCCGTCTGTCTCTCTGTCTCTCTCAAATAAATCCCTTTTTAAAAACTAAATAGACCCACTTAAAACAACAACAAGAAACCCTGCATCCTTTGAAAGCCCGAGTGCTGGCGGTGGGGGGGGGGGGGGGGGGAGACAGGCCTGAGCCTGCAGCCCCCGGGCCTCTGTCCTCCCCAGGCCGCCCCCCCACCCCCAGGCCCTGTGTGCTCCCCACCGTCCCTCCTGGCCCCTGGAGTCAGGTCTCCTGCCCATCTCTCCTCCAATGGCCATCACCCCCCTTCCCTGCCCACGTCCCACCCCCACAGGGGCCCCGTCCCTTCCTCTCCCCATGTCCCTGGCTCCTCCGGCTCTGGCTGTCTCTGTCTCTTGGTCTCTCCCCGTATCTCTCTCTGTCTCTGCGTCCCCCAAGCCCCCATCTCTGTGTGTTCCGCACAAGCCCTTGGACTTGGACGGGGCCGTCCTCCCCCTGCGCCCGCCGCCCTCGCTCCGTCTGTCCCAGGCCCCGGCTGCCTCGGGGACCCGTGAGGGGATCACGTGCAAAACAGGAGACGCCCCTCTGCTTTGGGGAGGTGAGGGAGCGGGGATCTGAGGAAGCTTTACAGGCAAAACCCCTTCGAAAACAGAGGGCCCACGCGGAGCCTTCAGTGCAGCCCAGGAACCGTGACAGTGCGCGGGGCCAGTGTTCCCTGGGGTTGGGTCTGGGAGGCGGGACAGGTGCAGCCGCGCCCCCTCCCTCCCTCCCGCCACCTGCCTGGGCGGCCGGAGAGCTCTGACCCCCGGGTCGCTGCGACTCCTTCACCTCCTCCGCCGGGGGGGCGGGGGGGGAGACGGGCGACGAAGGCCATTGCCACCTGCCCAGCAATGGAATCCGTTATGCCGCCCCGCGCCGGTTGTAGTTCCATCAAACGTACTCGTTTCTTTTTCACCTGGTGGCTGAGTTCATGACAATAATAAATATTGATGAGGGAGCCGCTGCCCCCAACCCGATTACAAGGTGGCCTGGCTTTTCACTCCTTGGACGCGTCCGCCATCCCCATGGACACGTCCGTCCTCCCCGTGGACACGTGGGGCATCCCCTTGGACACGTCCACCGTGCCCGTGGACACATCCGTCCTCCCCTTGGACACGTTCGCTGTGCCCGTGGACACGTTCATCCTCCCCTTGGACACGTCCATCCTCCCTTCAGACATGTCTGTCCTCCCCATGGACATATCCATCCTCCCCGTGGGCACGTCTGCCATCCCCTTGGACACGTCTGTCCTCCCTGTGGACACGTCCGCCATCCCCTTGGACACGCCCTATGTCCCTGTGGACACATCTGTCCTCCCCGTGGACACGTCCATCCTCCCCGTGGGCACGTCTGCCATCCCCTTGGACACGTCTGTCCTCCCCGTGGACACGTCCATCCTCCTCTTGAACGCATCTGCCGTCCCCTTGGACACGCCCTACGTCCCCCTGGACACATCCCTCCTCCCCATGGACACGTCCGCCATCCCCTCGGACACGCCCACTGTCCCCACAGCCACCTCTCAGGAGGCATGAGCCCAGGGGACCCTCCTGCAATCAAGTCCCCTCTGCACCTGCACTGACTCCCGTGGGGCGCAGCCGCGGGCTCGGTGTCCCGTCTCACCTGGCGGATCTCCAGCACCTCCAGCGCAGAAGGGGGCTCGTCGAATCACCTGCCCGGCAGGTGGACCGGGTCACATGTACCGGGTGGGAAGTGGTTCACATGCACATGCGCGCCAGGCACGCCCACTGGTTGCCCTCCCTGCCGCTCGGGGGCTGCTGGGCCGTGGGAGCCTGCGGGGAGCCCTGGGAATTTCGAGGGCCTGTTTCGCAGGGACACGTGGCTCTCCCGAGTCCCCTTCCGCTCTGCGTCCGTGAAATTGTCCCGTTCGTTCACCTGCCTAGATACGCTCTTGGCCTTGAGGTTGGCCAGACGGCCTGTCCTGGTGCTGCGACGCAGGGAGGCAGCAGGGTGTCCCCAGGGTGGCCGCGGCACATCTCGAGCGGCTCGCCTCCGGGAGAGAAACTTCTTCGCTGAGCCCCTTGGGGGGGGATGAGCCAGGAGGCCCCGTGTGTTTGAGCCTTCGCAGCTGTGGGTCTGGTTTGGACGGGAGCCCCCCGCCCCCCGCCCCCCGACCGGGTCCAGCTGCCTCCCCACACGAGTCCGCCGGAGTCTCAGGTCCGTTTGTTGGGGGGACAAGAGCCCCAAGGATGACGCCCTCCCGGAGAGCGGCGTTTGGGTGTGTGCACCACCGCTGCAGGGCTTCCCCCCCTCTTCCCAGGGGTGCGGGCTGTCGTCCTGTCTGGCCCAGGGACGTGTCCCCGGGGGGAGGACTCATGCGCAGAGAGAGCCGGTCCGGGAAGGATTTGGGATCAGACCCCAGCGCGTTGCCTTGCTCTGGGCCTGGCGGGGGTCTGGGTCTGGGTCCACGCAGATGCTCAGGTCACTCATCCATCTGTCCGTTGGCTGCACAGATGTGTGTTGGGGGGTTCCATGTGGCGGCCGCAGGCTTGTCTTAGGCGCTGGGGGTACGGGCGCTGGCCACACGAAGCCGTCCCCATCCTGAAACGTCTGGCTCCATGCAGGTGATTCCAGTGCTGGGCCTTGTCCCTGGAAGGGAGAGGGCACCCAGGGCACCCAGGGCACTAGGGGCGCTGAGCCCCCGGACATCGCCCCTCAGGGTGTGAGCGTTGGATGGCTTCTTTGCAGGGGGCACATGGGATGGGGCTGGGGCAGGGGGCTCCCTGATGGGGGGGCGGTGGCTGCGCTGGGACCAGGAGCAGGGGTGCGTGCTGCCAAGAGGGACCTCCAACTCCTCGGCTTCCACGGGAGACGGGGCCCCTGAGGCTCACCCGGTCCCTGCAGGGCCGTGACGACGTAGAACAGAGGCCCTGCCTTGGAGGGTCCAGAGGGGTCGTACCCCAGGTTAGGGGCAGCGAGGGGCTCACCCAGCCGATCGCCAGGCACCCCGAGGCTGTGCTGAGTCGCAGTCCGGCCAGGCCCCAGGGAGGGGAGGTCTGCCGCTCACCCAGCCCCCCTGACGTCCCACTGTGCCCTGTGACTGACTGCAGCCCCCGTCCCCCAGAGCCTGACCCGCTGTCCGGGACCTCGTCCCTCTAGCCCAACAGGGGATCCTGCTCCTTGGTCCAGGGAGGCAAAGGACTAACCGGTGCCTCGGCAGAGTGTTCACGAGGAGCCCGTGCTCGGGGGAGGGAGTGCGTGTGCCTCAGTTTACCCCTTTCTCAGGAAAGCCATAAAGTGGGGAACGAGACAGAGGGCGACCCGACTGGTCCAGTGCCCTGTGTCGCACAGAGCGGGGCCTAGGCCTGGAAGAAGGATGTGCCCCCTGCTCGGCATCTGGTGGCGGGGGGGGGGGGGGGGCGTGGGCGTCCTCAGCCCCTTCCCTCCACCCCGTGTGCTGCGCCCAGGGCTCCTTCCCACCTCCCTCCCCTTGGTTCAGGGTTGAGTGACAAGGGTGGCCCGATGCCCTGGGGGGCCCACCTGTGGTGGGAGGGAGCACCTTTGACCGCGGAGGGGGCACCGACGGGACGACAGGCAGACGCGCGAGGCTCCGCCTAGGGGGACAGTCCTCACCGCGGGGCCTGGAAAGGACGCCGAGGTCCGAGCGGACGGCATGGTCCCTGTCCCCGCGGTGTGCGGCAAGGCCGGGGGTGGCTGCAGGGGTGTGTGTGTGGGGGAAACGCCACGTCTCCTCCCCGGGACCCGGCGCCTCTCGGCTCCGAATGATCACTTTCCTCGGAGCAGGTTCTGTTCCCACCAGGAGGTTGGCCCTACTTTCCTTTCAGTATTAATTTCCTCTTCAGTCACCGGACTGGCGGCGGCGTTCCGAGCGGATGGGGGGATTTGCAAAGCGTGTTGGAGGGCGTCGGGGGCCCACGCACGCAGGCGGGGAGCCGGTCGGCTGGGTGAGGTGCTGCCCTGCGCCGAGCCTCCCGGGCAGCAGGTGGACGGCACGGCCACCGGATGTCCCCACCCCGGCGGGCGGCCTGCACGCCGCAGCGGGCTCTTGCATGTGTGCCGCTGGCCCAGCTGCTCTGGCTGCCCGGCGTCCCCCCAGAGCTGCTTCCGCTGGGCCATTTCTGGGGATCGCTGCCTGTTGCAGACTTGATTCCCTGGGAGCCGTAGTGGGAGCAAAGCGCCCAGAGCGTGGGTCCGTGCTGCAGGCTGTGGCTCAGACGGTCACCTCAGGGGACACGGGCTCTAGGTCTGCCCCTGTCCACGGGGCCAGGCCTTTCCTCCTTGTCAGCTGTAGGGACGGAGGCCGGGGGCTTTCCTCCTCCCTTCTATGAATGGAGGCCCTCAGGTGGAAGGAAGCATTATGCACCTGGGCACCCGGGGCGTCTGTGCAGGCGGCGGCCTGTGTCTGTGCCCCGCGCACCCAGCTCCAGCTCCCCTCCGAGGGGAATGCACACCCGCCCCGGACGCTCTGACCTGCTCGTGCTGTGTGTCCCTGGCTCCGGCAACCGGCCGACCGCGTGTGCCCAGGCCCCAGAGGGTTCTCGTGATGCAGGACTTCCTTTTTTAAATAGTTTTAAAAGATTTTGTTTATTTATTTGAGAGAAAGATGGGGAGAGAGAGAGAAGAGCAAGCACGACTGGGGGGTGGAGAGGGGGAGAAGGAGAGGGAGCAGCAGGGAGCCCCAAGCGGGACTCGATCCCAGGACCTCAGGATCGTACCTGAGCCGAAGGCAGGCATTTGACCAACTGAGCACTCCCCACCCCCACCTCCGGCCCTCTTAGGGATGCAAGACTTTCATGCTAAAACCAGGACACTTCCGGGCAAACCGTGACTCTTGGACAGTCTACACCCCTGGCTGCCCTCCCTCCAGCCCTGCCGGCCCTGCTGGGATTTGGGAACCACGTTCCAGGATGCGCCGCAGGCCGAGGAAGGCTGAGGTCGGGCGAGACGGAGATCCTCTTTCTTTCTTCTCCTCTTACTCCTTTTCCATCCGAGGCATCCGCCTTCCCGTGGCCCACAGAGGAGCCTCCCGCGGCCCTCACGGCGTGTTCGCCTGGCCGGACGGAAAGAGCTTGTTTGCCGTCTCCATGTGTCCTTGCAAAATGCGTGGCCTCAGACGTGAGGTCCACCCCGGGACCTCCTGGGCCGTCCGTCAAGGGCGTTCTGTGGCTCGGACACCAGGCCCTCGCTGGGCTGCTGGAGGCCCATACGTGTGTGTGTGGCCAGAGCACTGTGCTGTGCTCGCTCCGCTGACCTCAGTGTTGGGGTGTCCCTGTTGTCTCCGCCTAGGATTCCTGGCGCTCAAAGTGGGGATTTAGGAGTGAAATGCAACCACACTTGACCAGGCTGGAAGAGCAAGGGGTGGAGATACCTTGTGTGTCTTTCAGGACGTCTTCTTTTCCTTGAGTCATTTCACTGCCTCTTAGTGTGTGTGTGTGTGTCCTGATGTCAAATTGACGGGAGGCAAAACTTTAAAATTCTGGAAGTACATTCCACAAACGAAGCTCCCTCTTCCTTCCTGAGAGTTTGGGGTATTGCTTTGTTCGAGTCCACGAAGCGTTAGCACTGCAGCACCCTGGGCCGCGCCACGCACCGCACCCCCGGCCTCCTGACGCAGGCATGTTGAGGAGCTGGCTGGAGACCGTCCCCCTCCTCTTGTGCTGCTCACCACAAGGCCTTGGGCCAGGCCGGGTTGTTGACGAGACCAGCCCAACCGGGCATAGTCTGGTGAGGAACACCCTGAGTCCCTGGGTGCAAAGAAATGAAAAAAAAAAAATAAAAAAAATAATGATAACAAAAGCTATTCCCTTCACACGAGCGTGGTCCTGGGTTTGCGTCTCCGGATGTGCCTGCCCTAGAACCCACGGCGCCCGGCCCTGCCCTCCACCCCGCCCCCCACCCAGGACGGGCACACTGGGTTTATATTCCCAGTTACATTGCTTTCCAGAAAGACAAGATCCCTGTTGGATGCCCATGAAGCTTATGCTGAGTAAATATTGACAAAGTAGTCTAAAGAGCAAACACTTTGACATTTGTAAGGTCCACTGGAAGGTCTTGTATATATTTATACAGCAGGAATGAGCACCGCATACCAATTTTCCTGAACTTGTTCTGACATAATTCTGCATGGAGAGTGTGTGTGCAGGTGGCTGAGAGGGCAGCTGAATATACACACGGAGGACGGGGCCAGGGCTGGGTCAGGGTCTTCTCTCCCATCTGGAACAGACCCGGAAAACTCACTGTGAGCTTTTACGAGACCTGCTCTTCCAGGAGGAAGAAAAAAGAAACAGAAAAAGAAAAAAGAACGAAAGAAACCCCCACAAAACCTTGTTGTTGTTTTTTTCTAATTTATTGCAATTGATGTACTTTCTCCTTACTTCGTAAAAATTTTATTGATGTTTTCGTACTTTATGTTTATTAAAGATTGAGCCTCAAAAAATGTAATGAGTAAAAAATGCTTGCTTAATTTAAATTGTGAATCTGTCTGTTAAGAAATGCATTAGGGGTAGGAGAAGCATAAGACATATTAATTGACAGACAGGAACTGCTGTCTCTGAGGTTGATACAAGTAATTTATTACTTTAGAAATGAATGCCACCTCCAGAATGTGCTTCATTAATTTCAAATTTAGTTTTAATTTCAAGCTGTTGCCCCTTGAGAAGAATAAGGTGGCAAATTATGTTTGAAGAGCAGATTTTTTTTTTTTTTTTTTTTTGCTCCAAAGAAACACCACATTTTAACTATTTAATTTTACAAATACACGTGCCCGTCTACTTTGCGGCGTTTTCCCTGCGAGTCGAGAAGAGAATGTTCTAGGTGGGCTCGGCACTTAACTAACGCTCTTTTTTCTTTCTTTCTTTCTTTTTTTTTTTTTTTTTTTCTTTTCTCTTCCTTTTGCTTCCCCCTCCCGGTCGCTCCCTTCCCCGCCCGCCCCGCCACCTCGACACCTGCCCGCACGACACCCGCCCCGGCAGCCTACGTGTCCGATGAGCTAAAGGCCGCCGCCCTGGTAGAGGAAGACCTGGACCCCGAGGAGAGCGCGGCAGATGGGGAGCCGTCGGCCAAGTACATGTGCCCTGACAAGGAGCTCGCCAAGGCCTGCCCCAGCTACCAGAACTCCCCGGCGGCCGAGTTCTCCAGCCACGAGATGGACAGCGAGTCGCACATCAGCGAGACCAGCGACCGCATGGCCGACTTCGAGAGCGGCTCCATCAAGAACGAGGAGGAGGCCAAGGAGGCGGCCGCGCCCCTGGAGGACACGACCGTGTCGGACAGCCTGGAGCAGATGAAGGCCGTGTACAACAACTTCCTGTCCAACTCCTACTGGTCCAACCTGCACCTCAACCTGCACCAGCCTTCGTCCGACAAGAACAACGGCAGCAGCAGCAGCAGCAGCAGCAGCAGCAGCAGCTGCGGCAGCGGCAGCTTCGACTGGCACCAGAGCGCCATGGCCAAGACGCTGCAGCACGTGTCGCAGAGCCGCGCGCTGCCCGAGCCCAGCCTCTTCAGCACGGTGCAGCTGTACCGCCAGAGCAGCAAGCTCTACGGCTCCATCTTCACGGGCGCCAGCAAGTTCCGCTGCAAGGACTGCAGCGCCGCCTACGACACGCTGGTGGAGCTGACCGTGCACATGAACGAGACGGGCCACTACCGCGACGACAACCACGAGACGGACAACAACAACCCCAAGCGCTGGTCCAAGCCCCGCAAGCGCTCGCTGCTGGAGATGGAGGGCAAGGAGGACGCCCAGAAGGTGTTGAAGTGCATGTACTGCGGCCACTCGTTCGAGTCCCTCCAGGACCTGAGCGTCCACATGATCAAAACGAAACACTACCAAAAAGTGCCTCTGAAGGAGCCCGTCACCCCCGTCGCAGCCAAAATCATCCCCGCCGCCCGGAAGAAAGCGTCGCTGGAGCTGGAGCTGCCCAGCTCCCCGGATTCCACGGGCGGGACCCCCAAGGCCGCGATGGCGGACGCCAACGACATGCTTCAGAAGAACTCCAACCCCTACATCACGCCAAATAACCGCTACGGCCACCAGAACGGGGCCAGCTACGCGTGGCACTTCGAAGCCCGCAAGTCGCAGATCCTGAAGTGCATGGAGTGCGGCAGCTCCCACGACACCCTGCAGGAGCTCACGGCCCACATGATGGTCACCGGCCACTTCATCAAGGTCACGAACTCGGCCATGAAGAAGGGCAAGCCCATCATGGAGACGCCCGTCACGCCCACCATCACCACCCTGCTGGACGAGAAGGTGCAGTCCGTGCCGCTGGCCGCCACCACCTTCACGTCGCCCGCCAACACCCCCGCGAGCGTCTCCCCGAAGCTGAGCGTGGAGGTCAAGGAGGTCGACAAGGAGAAGGCGGCCCCCGACGACAAGCCCAAGGAGAAGGAGAAGCCCTGCGAGGAAGAGGAGAAGTACGACATCTCTTCCAAGTACCACTATTTGACTGAGAACGACCTGGAGGAGAGCCCCAAGGGCGGGCTGGATATCCTGAAATCCCTGGAAAACACGGTGACGTCGGCCATCAACAAGGCCCAGAACGGCACCCCGAGCTGGGGGGGCTACCCCAGCATCCACGCCGCCTACCAGCTGCCCAACATGATGAAGCTGTCCCTGGGCTCGTCGGGGAAGAGCGCGCCCCTGAAACCCATGTTCGGCACCAGCGAGATCGTGTCGCCCACGAAGAGCCAGACCCTGGTCTCCCCGCCCAGCAGCCAGACCTCGCCCATGCCCAAGACCAACTTCCACGCCATGGAGGAGCTGGTGAAGAAGGTCACGGAGAAAGTCGCCAAAGTGGAGGAGAAGCTGAAGGAGCCGGAGGGCAAGCTGTCCCCGCCCAAGCGGGCCACCCCGTCCCCGTGCGGCAGCGAGGCCAGCGAGCCCATCAAGATGGAGGCGACGGGCGACGGGGGCTTCAAAAGCCAGGAGGGCAGCCCCAGCCCGCCGCGGGACGCGTGCAAGGAGGGGAGCCCCGCGGCCGAGCCGGCGGAGAACGGCAAGGAGCCGGTGAAGCCCACGAGCAGCGGCCTGAGCAGCAGCACGGCCATCATCACCGACCACCCGCCCGAGCAGCCCTTCGTGAACCCCCTGAGCGCCCTCCAGTCGGTCATGAACATTCACCTGGGCAAGGCCGCCAAGCCCTCCCTGCCGGCCCTCGACCCCATGAGCATGCTTTTCAAGATGAGCAACAGCCTGGCCGAGAAGGCGGCCGTGGCCACCCCGCCGCCCCTGCAGTCCAAGAAGGCGGACCACCTCGACCGCTATTTCTACCACGTCAGCAACGACCAGCCCATAGACTTGACGAAAGGGAAGAGTGACAAGGGCTGCTCTCTGGGTTCAGTGCTTTTGTCACCCACGTCCACATCCCCGGCAACCTCCTCATCCACGGTGACAACGGCAAAGACATCTGCCGTCGTATCATTCATGTCAAACTCGCCGCTCCGCGAGAATGCCTTGTCAGATATATCCGATATGCTGAAGAACTTGACAGAGAGCCACACGTCAAAGTCCTCCACTCCTTCCAGCATCTCCGAGAAGTCTGACATTGACGGGGCCACGCTGGAGGAGGCCGAGGAGGCGACGCCCGCGCAGAAGAGGAAGGGCCGCCAGTCAAACTGGAACCCCCAGCACCTGCTGATCCTGCAGGCCCAGTTCGCCGCCAGCCTGCGGCAGACCTCCGAGGGGAAGTACATCATGTCAGACCTGAGCCCCCAGGAGCGCATGCACATCTCCAGGTTCACCGGGCTCTCCATGACCACCATCAGCCACTGGCTGGCCAACGTGAAATACCAGCTTCGAAGGACAGGTGGAACGAAGTTCCTCAAAAACCTGGACACTGGCCACCCTGTGTTCTTTTGTAACGACTGTGCGTCACAAATCAGGACTCCTTCCACGTACATCGGTCACCTCGAGTCCCACCTGGGCTTCCGGCTCCGGGACTTGTCCAAACTGTCCACCGAACAGCTTAATAATCAAATAGCACAAACCAAGTCGCCCTCAGAAAAGTTGGTGACGTCCTCCCCCGAGGAGGACCTGGGGACCTCCTACCAGTGCAAACTTTGCAATCGGACCTTTGCGAGCAAGCACGCCGTTAAACTTCACCTTAGCAAAACACACGGGAAGTCCCCAGAAGACCACCTCCTGTATGTGTCGGAGTTAGAGAAGCAGTAGCATTTGCTTTCGATGGAAGTGACTGGAATTTGCTTTGAGGGAAAACTGTTGCAGGCACCTTAGGGCCCCTCTGTCTTGTTCTTGGCACATGTTCTTATTTTAACTGCAGAGAATCACTCTGGGCTGGACCGTTTTGTATAACTGTACAGTGTTTAATAGAGGTGCATAATCAGCTGTTGTTACTGGTAAACTATGAAGGTTAAAACGCAGTGGTAAGTGTTTGGAACTTTGTGTAAATGGGATTTAGTTGTGAGCATCCCCTCGATGCTTCAAGCTGCATGCATTAACAGACAGTTTAATTAAGCATTTATAACGAAACCGGGCACACTTTTTCCACGCGGCTCGAGTGTGCTGGCATTTCTCACCCTTTCATCTTTAGCCCTCTGAGTACTTTGAAGCACTTTTGCATTAATTTGGTTAAAAAATAAAATAAAATAATAATAATGTATGAAGCTCTGTTTTTTAAACTCCTTACCAGCTTAGTTATAATTAATAATATGAACCTCCATTTATGCAGGTCTGCAGGGGTATAACACGCCTTGAAATTTAAAAGAATATTATTTTCACATTGAAACATAGATGTATATATTGTATAGATTTCAGACTCTCTTATGAAAAATGTGATTGTGGTTTAAATGACCTTTTTTCCTGCATTTATAGCAACAGTGTTTTATGTACCTGCTATGCTCTGGGCATAAGCCGTGCCTATGTATAGTGTATATTTCTTTTTTTTTTTTTTTAATTTCTTTCTTTCTTTTTTTTTTTTTTTAAGGTCTATGGATTTTGTTGTTGTTTTTTTTTTACATGCAAACATTGTAAATTATACAGAAGATACCACAGATAGCATTTATAAAGTATACAGAAACATTATCTGAAAGCAAAGTATGATTGTTTGTTTTGCTATACAGTACATCTATATCGATAGAGGTTCATGTTTAAATTATACATATTTATTAGCATCATATTATCGTTTGTTTTGACCAGTCTGAATACATGAGGCCAGGAAGTGACATCCATGGCGGGCATCAGAACTATTTTGCACATGATTTTTAAAGGTATTTATTAGAAATCAAAGAACGCTCGAAAGCAACTCAGTGCTCAAAGGGTTAAGTCTATTTGAAAAGAAAAGAGGAGAAGAAGAGAAAAATAAAAAAATTAAAAAATCAAAAAAAAAAAAAGAGCAACAGCCACAAAAAAGAAGTTGTACTGTATCTCCTAAGCATTGATAAAGCCTTTAAAATGTTTGTACTGTAATACTTTGCTTAAAAGTCACGAGGCATTCTGTGATACGACCTCTTTCACTTATTTATACGCCCTCTCGGTTGTTATTCCATATTGTAGGATGCCTTTTTATTTCGATTGGTAACTTTCTGTTTTGTTCTTCCTAATTATTCTCCCAAGATCCCACACTGCAGCTTTATCTTTAGGCTTATGAAAGGTAACCCGTGGTTACCGGCTCTCCAAGTGATTTTGTTCCTCTCCATTTTTGGCAGTTAATTTGCAGAAGTAAATGACAGCTGACACCATATGAGAACCTATGTATAAAATATTGGCATGTAAGCTGCACAGACACTGTAACACACTCTGTGCCCTGTTTTGTTGTTGACAATGAACCACCATTATGTGACTCTTCATATAACCCTTTTTTCTACGGCAGCATTAAAATCGTCTTTTTTGCTATAATTTTGTGTTGCGTTCACCATTATGTCTGAAATGTGCTACGACTCACGAGCACATTAAAATTAAATTGTATGCGATCTGTTTATGACTGAGTTGGTTGCTGTGCCTGCCAGGTGCTGGCAGTCGGAAGCTGCCCGTAAATCAGGGGAGTTTTAGTGAACTTTGGCGTTTGGAGAGCGGGGAGCCGTGTCTCCCTCTCTCTCTCTCTCTCTCTCTCTCTCTCTCTCTGTGTGTCTCAGAGGCTGCGTGGACAGAATTTTCCCTGAGAAGAAAACGTCAGAGGGAGGGAGGCATCCGCGTGAGGTTGGAGGAGGCGATGTTAGAAGCCACCGGGGGCCGAGCGGCAGGTGCCACCTGGTGACCCGCGTGGGGTGGGGGGGTCTGGTCTCCCTTCTGGACGTGCGTGCACGTGCGTGCGCGCGGAGTCAGGGCCCGAGCCCTGCAGGAGGCAGGTCCGCGGAGAGAGGCCTTCAGAAGACCCGGCCCAGGGCGGTGCCTTGCTGCCGATTCGGGCTTTTCACGTAGCAGACAGCAGAGCCACGCAGGGTCGGTGGACTCGGGCGTCCGGAGCTCCCTGCTGAGGCCACCCCGGAGGACGAGGTGCGGGGTGGCCGTGGGGAGGGGGGTGGCGCCTGAACCCGCACACGGGAGGGGTGGGGAGAGCATTTATATGATAATCACAAGCTTTTATTAGCCCTGGCAAATCATGCCAACAAAACGCCGGGAACATCATGTAAAATTGTAAAATACCTTTATTACTACATTCAGACGACTCTCGCAGTTATGCAGGATCGGAGCTCCTAACCTAGAATTATACAAATGAGAGATGTATTACATCCGTGTAATACATAAAACACCTCAACTTGGGGAAGAGGGAAAAAAAAAAAAAAGAAGAAGAAAGAAACTCTTTTATTAAAAATTTAAATTAAACCCTTTCAGAGATGTTCGGCAACACGCCCACGTCCCTTCCCCATCGTCCCCACCCCTTTTGTCAAGACAAGTCCCAGATTCCTGTCTGCTGCGCTTTCTCTCCGCAATCCACGTCTCTCCGGGGCTTGAGGGAGAACCTCGCTGGGGTTGCGGACGGGCCTTGCCACCGTGGGAGTGCCCTGCACCTGCTCAGCCCCAACGGGGCTCTGTCCCCGGGCGGGAAGCACTGGGCTTTCCCTTGCGGGGGACGGGCCTGTGCCGCCCCCCGGTCCTCCTCGGCCCGGGTCCCTCTCCGAGTGGTCGTGTGCCCCGCGGGCCTGGACCTGGAGGAGTGCGGCACACGATGCGCTCCGCCCCGGGGGGCCGGCTCCCCCCTGGAACCGGGGCTCAGGGGACAGCACCCTCCCTCTTGTGCCTCCCGCATCTTCACATCCTGGAGCCCAGATTTCCACTCTTGAATTTTTCACAGGTTAAATATAGCATCGGTTTATTAGAATCCAAAGTCCTGCGTCTAACAGATTAAACTGACAACACTTCCATCACCACCGGGCCCATGTGGCTTGAAGGGAGATGGGATTTGTGCAAGGGAGGGTGCCCCCCTCCCCCCACCCCGACTTTACGGTTTGGGAGAAGAACCTGACACTCAGCCCATCGCGTCCTCACCCCACCTCAGGATTATCTTCAGGACTTCCCACTCGGGGCGTAGGAGTGAGGGCTTAGAGCCAAGGTGGGTACCAGGTGATGGCGCCCGTTTGGCACCGGGGGTTTGGCACCAGCAAAGGGGCGCCCCGGGGAACGGGGCCCAGAAATTAGTGCCACCTCGGGAGGAGATGTAGTCAACTGGGAAGTCGAGGGCCCTCATCCCGAATTCAAATCGAGTTTGACGTAGTGACGGTGCCCCAGACCGTGCATCCCGGGAGGAGGCTGAGAGGGGCTGGTCAGGGCCTCACCCCGCTTGCCACCGTAGGGCCATTTACTCCGGAGGTCACCGAGCCCTGTGCTGGCTGGAGAGCGGGCCATGGCCCACAAGAGCCTCCCATTGCCAGCCCAGCAGGACCCTGATTGTCTGGAGGCAAAGCGGGCGGATCTCGAGCGGGCATTCCCAAGCCCCCGTACTTGCGCCCCGCTTCTCCCGCGGTTGGGGCTGGTGGAGGATGCGAGTATGGGAAGGGACGGGGCCTCCCGGGCAGGGCTTTAAAGGGCCCTGCGAGGAGGAGGAGGAGGGACGGTGCCAAGTGAGGGAGGTTTTAATCACAGGTGTGTGGGTGACCCCGACCTCACCCCGCCCAAGCCCGGGCTCGTCGCAGCCCCACTGTATATCTTCCAGCCATCACATTTACACAGTATCTTAAAATAACATTTGTGATAAATGTGCAATTTAACTAATTTATGGTGCTATGATGTGCTCAGGGCTACATGCAAGATGAAAATCTTAAATGGAGCTTGAACAGCTCACTTCACAACAAGAAATCAATATGCCACATCTTAGCTATTCGCCGCAGTCAACATTTAGCAAAAATATCAGTGATGTATCTTTAAGTTTTAGGCAGCAAGAATTCTATAATTAACCAAAATCGTACATAGTTAGAGAGGGTTGGTTATGATGAGGACCCAGATCTCCCTGGCATCTCCGTTCTATTTTCATTCTGCAAAAGGAAAAAAAAAAAAAAATATATATATATATATATATATATATATATATATATATATATATTGATAGCCACCAGAGAGCCGCTTCTCCCCAGGGTGCTGTGTGCTTAGGTGGACGTGTGAGCCTCCCCAGCAGAATGCAGGGCTGTGTGGTCTCTGCCAACCGGGAGGGAGTCCTCTTCTCAAGTTCAGACCGCTCCGGCCAGGTGGGCTTCGGGGGCCCCAACCCCTGACCAGCACCCGCCCGCGCCGCAGGCCTGGTGAGCCAATAAGACAGAAGAGAGAAGAGGCCCCGGTAACCTATTCGCAGTGCTGGGGAGCGCTGAGAAGGAGACAGGAGCCCATGGGAAGCAAGGCTGCCTTTTGCAAATCCGGTGTGAAAACTTGTTGTCTCCAGAGATTTCTAAGTCGTCGAATGGGAAGGAGACAAAAAAAAAAAAAAGAAAAAAGAAAATTTAAATGATTTTATTTTTTTTCCTCAAATTCATCTGTGAAGTTGTCTCGGAATTGGAGGATTGCAACGGCATGTTGTCCTGTGGACGATGTAGCACAAGAACAACGCGCTTCGTTTTATAGGGAAGCCAACGTGAAAATGAAAACACGCAAACCCCAGCGCCTCTCTTTAATGATAGATGCCTTAACCTTAAAATAATAGCTATTATCCTTTTAGCTAATGGAGAGAATTACCATTCTTGCTCTGCCAAAGATAGTTATTCTTTTGGTAATAGAAACACTAACCTTTTTTTTTGTTTTGTTTTATTTTCCCTCCCCAGGGATTTATCAGTAGGCACGTGTCATCTTTGGCGAAGGGAAACTGAAAAGGCATCTCCCGTGGGACCCCGGTGCCCGTCGCCACCTCTCGGCCCTGCGGCTGACCCCGGGGGACACGGAGAGGGAAGTCGTGCCCGTGAGCCCGCCCGGTTCCAGGGTGCGCTGGCCTCCGCAAGCCATGCCGTCGGGAGCTTCGGGAACAATCCGGGGAAGGCCTCGGCTCCGTGTCTCGGCACACGGCCCCTGGGGAAGGAAAACTCCCTCTGGCAAACCCCACCTTCCTTCCCGTGTGTGGCGTGGCGGCAGCTGAGGGCCCCCAGGGTCAGGCCCAGAGTCTGCTTCGCGGGGACCTGCTGGCTGTCCTCCCGCTCCGCGTCTCCGAGCCCTAGGGGACAGGCCATTGCTGGACTCCCGGGCACCGTTGTCTCCCCTCCCCAAGGATTTGCCAGGAGGCCACCCCCAGGAGGATCTTAAAGGCAAGCAAACCCGGTGCTGGGTGGGCTTTGGCAGCTCCTCGGGCATCCGGGACCACCTTTGATCTGGGACCTCGCTCCCGGGGGCCCCGGGCACCACAACGGATTTGGCAAAATTGCTGCTCGGTGGCCTGACCGTCAGCCCACGATGTCTGGACAGTCCCGGACAGAGCCGGTGACTCGCTCGGGCCGCGCCGTGAGACCTAAAGCAAAGGTAGCGGCTTCTTCATGCTCAGCATTTGGGGAGCGGGCGGGTGGTCAGTGCCCTTAACCTCCCCCCTCTCCCCGGGCTCCAAAGAGCCAGTGTGGTCAAAATCAAACCCCCACGCGATGGAAGATCAGAGGCACCGCTTCTCCACCACCTTTGTGGAATGTCATGTGCTCGTATATTCTTAATAAATCATCCCTGATGATAATGATGATAAGCTAGGTGACCTCTTTCCGGGGATGAGCATCCACAATTAGCTCCACCCGGGAGTTAGGATGCGCTGTTATTTACCGTCTAACCCGTGCCGTTCGACGCAGAGGCCACGGCCACGTGGGACTACTCAGATTTAAGTGGAATGAAATGAAAGGCTTAGTTCCTCGGTCGTAGCGGCCACCCGTCCAGCCCTCGGTGGCCACCTAGGGCTAGCGGTCACGCCGCTGGGGCGGCACGGGTCCGGAACGTTCCGGGCGTCACGGAAAGTTGGTTTGGACGGAGCTGTTCTTCCCGCGAGTGAGAGCTCGTGGCTTAAAGATGAAAGCGTGTGCTTCCAGGCCTGGGTATTTCTAAGAATCCTCCGTTTGCCAATTCGGGCACAGGCAACCTTGTCACGTGCTAACATCTCCGATCAAAGCCAAGGACACACATAATTAACCTTGAGCGTAAAATTATAAACAGAAGTGCAAAGCACCCGTGTATGAAGGTGCCGATCGTCCCTCCTGCCGTGGACAGGCGCAAAGCCCAGGGATGGGCTGCACGCGGCCGTGACCTTGCCCTGCCCTTAGCGGGCGCGCGCCCTGCAGTCCTTGTGCTGCTTGTTCCCTTTGCCCGAGCGGACTTGAATCCTTCTCCGGGGCTTGGAGACTCAGACGTGGCCGGCGTGGCCCGTCGCCCCCACACGTGAGGACGGCGAGTCCCGTGACCCCACTCAGGCCCGCGGACCCCACGGGGGCCCCCGACCCGCCCCCTGCTACAGCCCCAGGCGCTTCGGGGGGGCAGGGGGGGCTCGAAGGTCTGTCCCGCTCTCTCTTTCAAAATTAAAACATATAAATCGGACTTTGGGAACGACTTTTGAAATTCAGAGTGGGGCGGGGAGGGACGGTGAGTTACGTTTTAAAAATTACTGCGTTTCAACATCTCACTTCCATTACTTTTTTTTTTTTTCCTCCCCACAGCAGGATTCCAGGGACACATTTACGACCGTCATAATTGTGAGTTAGAGATCTCCCAGGCCAAGTGAAATGAAATTACGAGAAACTGAAATCTGTTTTAATTGGAGCATTTATGGAAAAAAAGAAGTCAGACTGGCTGCTTTTTCCTTTATGTGGCTCTCTGGTTTGGGGCCGTACCTGCGTCCGGGAGCCCGGGCCGGCCAGACTCGGGCGGCCACAGAGCGGGGAGGAAGAGAGAGAGAGAGAGAGAAGAGAGAGAGAGAGAATGAGGTAGGTGTGTCAGGAAGGACTCATTTTCTTAGCTTTAAAAAAAAAAAAAATGAAGGTACAGTGGCGGGAGTTCCGCCTCAGTGACCATGAAACCGAGTCGGCAAAAGCTGAAGGACCGGGCTCCTGAAAGCCTCATCAGGGCTTGTCATCGCTCTAATGAATATCATTTAAATTGCTTTGTATATTGGTGGAGTTTGGATGTCGATTTAATTTGTGCATGTGTTTGAGTTCTTCTGCTTGGCTAGGCTAACAGAGAAGCAGCCGCCTAATGAAAACTGAGTTGGTGACAGTGTGATGTGCTCCAACCCAGTCAAATGGGTTTGAAGGTCTGCAGTGACAGCTCTCAGGGAGGAGTGGGTCTGGCCAGGGTGGGGGGGCGAGAGGGGAGGCTTTCCCAAGCGGCGGGCGCGTGGGGACCTGCGAGGTGGCCGTGCCGGGGACCCACGTGTCGTCCTCGGTCCTCGATCGCCGCTCAGCCCAGACCCCCCACCCAGCAGGCTGAGCCACCCCGTCCCCCCGGCCCAGGGCGCTGTGCCCATGGAGCGAGGTCCCCGCGGCTCCCCCCTCCCGTGGATCAGCGGCACGCAGGTGAAATTCCTGGGAAGGCCACCGCCCGGAGCAGGGGATGTGGCTGGAGGCCCCCCGCTGGGATAAGAGGGCATCCTCATGCTCCAACACCCCAAAGACGCAAAGGCCTTCTCCCCCGTCGTTTCACCCCCTGCCATCCGGGGAGGGGGGCGGGCTGGGCTCTCGTGGGAACTCTGTGTAGGTGAGGCCGGGGTGGCCTGCCTGCCCGGGGGTGGGATGGAGGGCGGATGGGGGTGGCGGGGCCCTGCCACTATCAGGAAGGTCAGCCAGGCTTCTGTTTGCAGAAACACCACAAGTGCAGGCCGAGCATAAACCCGGTCGTCCGCTTGCTCCCCACGCAATCCCTCAGCTCCCTGGGTGGTTCTGGAAGGAGCGTGGCCTTCGGCCGGGGCGTTGCAGGCAGGGACTGGGTGTCCGGACTCCGGGCGCTGCAGCTGAGCACCCGCGGCCCAACACCCAAGCTGTCCCCGGGGAGCCGAGCCAGCGGGTGGGCCCAGGCCTGGGGGCTGGGGAGCGGGGACCAAGCCTACGAAGGCAGCACCCTTCTCTGCACCCCCCGCACCCCCCACCCGCCCCGCACTTCTCAAGGCCGGACCGTCAAACGGGCCCAACCCGCCTTCAGCCGCCTTCTCCAGCCTCTCGTTGTAGCTTCTCAGAGGTTGTCAATCGTCACCTGATCAACTCGGCAGCACATAACCTGGGAAAAATGAGCACAAACGAGGATGTGCTTGGGGGTCTGGGCTGCTTTCTCGGCCTCTCGACCCCCCTCCAGCCCGATCCCTGCAGGAGTCTGATGGGGGGGGGGGTTGGTCCTCCTGAGGCTGTGGAAGAGACAGACCCGATCCGCGGAATCAGACTCAAGGTGGAGATGTGAGGCGTCCACGGGGCAGCTCGACCCTCTGTCCCCTCTGTCTCCCATGGAGAGGCAGGCCCGGGTCGGCGCGGGGCAGCGGAAGGACACGGGGCCTGGGGCCGGGGCTCCCTGGAGGATCTGGGAGCAGATGGAGGAGGGCGTGGAGGGGACTTGGGCCCCACGGCCCCTTTGGTAGTAGGCGTTGGCTCTCCTGAACATGGGGGCCCGTGGCTTTGTCGTGAGCGGAGGTCCGAGCAGTGTCTGCGTGCCTGACACTTGAGGTGGGGGCCCCGGGAGGCTCTCCTGCGACCCTGCACGGTTCCCAGGGGGGCTGAGCCTTCGCGTCCCCAGGGGCTGGACCCAGGGACCAGAGGGCAGCTCGCCCACCCCGCCCCCACCCTGCACCGGCACCAGGGACCAAGCAAAAGCCTAAGACCCGGCGCTGGGCTCGGGCCAGTTTGGAGCCAAGCTGGAGAAAGGAGACAAAACAATAGTGACAAATAGATGTCAGACGTCCGAGCTCGAGCGAGGGTGGGCAGCAAACAAAGCGGAATTACAAGGCTCAGTCCCTGAACGTGGAGGAGCCCTGGCGGGGAGCCCATCCTCGGCGCGGCGGGCCCGGGCCTTGAGGGTCCGATAAGATTGGCGACTGCAGGGACACGAGGGCAGGGGAGGCCACGGCCCCGCTGTGAGGAATAGTCGGGAGGCCTGTGGCTCGTCTGCGGGGGACGGTCACCTCCTGAGAAGCGCCCCCCGGATCCCCTGAAATTAAACGCTGCGGCCCCACAGGTGGTTTGCCGTCTGTCTGTCTGTCTGTCTTTTCCTGTAACCCGTTCCATGGTGTTTCCCACGTGGGGCTCTTTTAGGATGTCTCCCGCAGATTCTTAACCAGGTAGGGGTTGTGGGCACATCCACTCCCTGGCGTGCAGGCTGGCGGGTCCCAGGGGCCCTCGCGCCCCCACCCCCCGCCCCCGCTGCCTTCCAGAACTCGGACCTCACGGCCGCCCCTTCCCTTCCAGTGCTCGTCGGGATGCTGTCGGCAGGAGTGGGTTCGGGGTCTCAGGCGGGGAGTGTGGCCCAGGGATGCGAAGGTGGGGCTTGGCGGCTCCCGCCACCGCTGGGCGCAGGTGCCTGGTGCTACCCCGGGAACCCGGCTCCCTCCGTCCTTCTCCCTCTCGTGTCTCCGCTCCGCACGTGGGCAGCTCCCCGTCCAGGTCCCGCGCAGCAGCCTGGGGGCCAGCGCCCGGGGCGGCCGGGATTGGGGCGCTCCTGGACAACCGCTGTGATTCTGCCTCTCCCCCGAGGCCAGGTTCAAGCCGCACGCTTAGGGTTCAGGTTTGGGACGCAGAGGGCTCCGTCTGCAGGGTGGTGGACGTTCCTCTTTGTGTCTTGCCTATGTCCAGCCGCAGCTTTGCCACTGGGGTGATGAGCTCCAGGGAGATTCTCAGGCTCCTCAGGAGGCGGCTCCTCTGAATAAAGGATCTCGGTTTTCTAGAGGGCAATAGGGCCAAGGCTGGTGGGAAGCCGAGCTATGGGACCTCCACTGGGCGCCAGGGGCAGGTCGTCCTAGTGGCAAGCACCGGCGGGGCGGGGCAGTGGGCAGCGTCTCCTCTTCCTTGGGTGGAAACGTCCCTGGACGCTGCTAACCTTGGGACCCTCCTGGCTGCTTAAGGGACAGCTGGAGGGCCGTGCCCTACAGACGGGGGCTTCTCTCGCCCAAAGGCTTTTGGTCCTTTCTGTCACACCTCCTAGCCCCTGAAGTGGCTGCGGACCAGAGTGTACTAGAAAGTAGATTCCAGAAAGCCGGACTCTCTGGCACCTGAGCTGAATGCTGAATATTCAGCTGGCAAAGGTCGTGGACTGTCGCCTGTGGACGGAGTAGGACCTGCAGCTCGTTGGGTGTGAGCCCCACTTAGGAACCAGACAAACTCGACTTTAATTCATTGCCGAGTCTTGGAAACGGGGAGGTTTCAAACAGATCTCTCGACGTCACATTGCTCCGTGACAGTGCATGGCTGCCCGCCTCAGGCCGCGGCGCGGTGGCTCTCGGGTGGCCCCCACCCCCACCTATTTGTCTCCTGGGCTAGGCTCCTCCAGAAGTGAGGCCGGGATGGGAGATGGGCGTTGGAGGGTCGGCTGTCCCTCTGACAGGTGATCCCAGGAAGCACAGGTAGGACCGAGTGGGAGGTGAAGGGGGCAGGGGTGAGAGGGGACCGGTAAGGGGAGGAAGCCACTTCCACGTGCATTCAGGAGCAGGCTGCCCTGGAAGGCTCTGCAGGATCCGGCCAGGAACCCCCCGAGTGGTCCCATCCGAGGGCCAGGGGGCTGGGGATCCCCACCTCCTGCCTGTTGCTGGCTGAGCACTTCCCCCACCACCACCCGTGCATGGGGCGTAGAGACCCGGGGACTTGCAGGACGAAGCCCTTGGCGGGCACAGGGGAGATGGGCAGGGGCTCTATGGAGCACCTGCCACCTGGCTCATCAAATGTCCATGTTCCTGTGTGGCCCCTGCACTCCTGTAGGCCTTAACCAGGGGGCTCCCTACCTGTTGGGCCCCCGCACTCCTATAGGCCTTAACCAGGGGCCCCACTCCCAGCTGGGCCCCCACACTCCTGTAGGTCTTAACCAGGGGACCCCTCCCATGTGGCCCCTACACTCCTGTAGACCTTAACCAGGGGCCCCCTTCCCCGCTGGACCCCTGCACTCCTGCAGGCCTTAACCAGGGAGCTCCCTACCCATTGGGCCCCAGCACTTCTGTAGGCCTTAACCAGGGACCCCCCTGCCCACTGGTCCAAGTGGGAGGGCTCCCCACGAAGGGGAGTGACTGGGCCAAGATAACTCCCCACGTCAGCCACCAGCCACGGAGATGCCTCGAGAGCTCAGGGGCCCCCCACCCCCCACCCCCTGCTGTTTCCACTCCCCTTTGCTACTTATTCCAGGGAGACTGGAGCCCCGGATGCCTCACTCATCCGTTTTATTTTATTTAGTTATTTAATTATTTACTTATTTATGTGTTTATTACCCATCTAGTTCCAGAGATAACGTAGGGCTTCTGTACAGCTCATTAATTGCCTCATTGCTGGCTAGAAACAGTGAGATTGGCTGAGAGGGGAAGGAAGTACAGTGAGCGGTCGGGGGGGGACCCCAAGAACCAGGAGACGTGGGAACCTGGCGAGGGGCTGCAGCGCCCCACCTGCTCCGGGCCGCACAGGAGGCACAGGAAGTCCCTCCCACAGGAAGTCGCAGCCCCGGCCCAGGGCACACCTTGCGGTGCCCAGCAGGATGGGGGCACCCCCACCACCCCAGCCAGGGGGGCCAAGGCAGCTGGCCTTTGCACCGTCCAGGCTCCTGGCACCCGCTGCCGGGGGTAGCGGTGGGCAGTGGGTGGCAAGGTTGCGAATGCCAGGAGGGGAGGCAGTCCTGCAGCTCCAGACGTCGCCCATCCTGCCCCCACCCCACCCCCCCCGTTCCTTGGTGCGAGCAGATGTGTCCTGCCCCCACAAGAATGCCCTGTCATAAAGTTAGTGTCGGGATCCACGGGGATCATAATAGAATCAAGGTGGGCCCAGCTGCCCTGAGAACGTGGAGGTGAATTTGCAGCCCGTGTCCTCCCCCCACCCCCAGGAGGGCTGAGGGGGGCAGAGGGAGCGCGGCACCGCGGCGGGGCGTAGGGGGGCCGCGACCCCCAAGTTCCCGGCAGGGAATGACCCCACATCACCCCTCCCCGTGCCACCCGGCCTGCCCCATCCCGCCGGCCCCAGGAAGGCATCGTGCCCACACTGCAGCCCCTTAGGCCCGAGGGGTGGACAAAGGGGGTCGGGGGACTAATTTCATTTGGGTTTTCTCTGCTGAGGCCCTGCCTGGCAGCCAGCTCTCCCAACACCCACATGTCCCAACTGCTCCGTCCATCAGCTCTTGTCCAACTTAACTATTCATTTTATGTATTTTAATTTGGGCAGAACATTTATTTGGCTTAAATTTCCTTTTCAGGGGTTGGAATGTGCCTTCCACACACAGGCAGAGATGATCTGCTCGAATTTCGTCAGAAGGAGTTTAGTTTACAAAGATAGTAACTGAGCTATTAAAACCAACAACCCCTTTTAAAGCAAACAGACCATTAAAATATAGGAACAGTTTATGGCATAAATAAAATGGAGGATATAGATTATTTAAAGATAAGATTTTCAAGAAACAGGGATAAAAAAACATTTAAATAATTTCTCCACGATATATATTTCTTTCTTTTTTCTTTTTCTTTTTTTTTTTTTTTTTTTACAAAGTGAACTTCAAAATGCAAATGCAAATTAAAAAAAAAAAGCACAGAAAGACATTAAAAATCCATCTTCTTAGTCAAGGCGTACAAAAAAGGCTTGACTTTTCCTTCTAGATCTGTAGATGATTTCAGAGGGGCGGGGTGCGGGGAACTACTTGAATTCATAAATGGCAGGATTCACCCAGCTTGGGAAGCCACACTGTGGAAAAAGAAGCAAGACATTTGCTTCTAGATCATTCTCTCGGGCGGGCTGACAGAGACAATAATTTCGTCCATTAGTCCGATCCATTGTCTTCCTTCGGCGCAGAAGTGCTGTACCGCGGAGGTAGATTTCCACTGCTATGCGTATTTTAAGGGTTATTTGGCAACACGAGTAAAGCTAAAAGTAGCCTCTTAATCTAATTAATTGACATTTCTGAATCTTGCTTTCACAACAACACATGGTTTCATGTTCTGGGTTTTAGCACTTGTCAAGCTTTTTTGGAGAATGTTTTGGTCAGAATGACAAGATAATTTGTGGCTGAGACTCCAAGCTAGAGAAGTGTTTAAGGCTATAATGATTTATTATCATCACAGAATAACAAAATTTACCAAGTGTTTCATCAGAATTTTTGAAATAAGTTTGCCACCATAGGAGAAGCAGCCGGGTGGGGGTGGGCTGCGCGGAGCCGGGGAGGGCTCGGGCTCCGCAGGCAAACCCAGCCATGACCCAGCCCTTCCCATTCCTCCCATTTCCCTCCGACCGACCGCGCGTTTCCTTGAGAGAGAAACCCCAGAGCATTTTTAGGAGGACGAGGGGTGGTGGAAGCGCAGAGAGAGAAATCAGACCTCTCCCCCGGCTCCGCGAGCAGGAAACCCAAGTCCCCGACTCCGCTCGTAACATATATGTGGCTACAGCCAGCGATGAATTTCTACATTTTGGCACCGGTCAGAGTGAAAGTAGTCGCACTATCTATAGAAACTTTGAGATGGAGAACACTTGGAGTATGCTACTGAAAATGCAAGAAACACATTTTTGAAAGGATGAAATAATATCACTGAGTGACAGTAAATTAACATGCTGACATTTGCAGACTTTCAGAGCATTGCCATAAAAAGAAGTAATACAACATGACTAATTTGGACTTCTTCTTTCTTCCTTCCTAGGCAGAGACAGCCCTGCCCCTCCTCGGCCACCCCGCAGGCTGTGCCCAGCCGGCACTTCCTCCTCTTTCCCGGGAAACACTCCCGGCTTCCCGCTGCCGGGCGCCTCTCGGAGACGCTGTGGAGACGGCGAGCGGGACTCCTGCGCCCACGGGATGCTCTCTGGAGTGCCGGGCAGGTGGTCCCTGGCGGGCGGGGGGCATGGCCTGCCGGCCCACCCCGCTCCCCCTCCACACACACACACACACACACACACCGTGCATTGCAGGGGCTGGGGGAGTCCTTGCACACCTTCCAGCATCATGGCACAGATGGAGAAACTGAGGCACAGAGAGGCTCCACGTTCCCAGGCCTCTTCTCTCCCTCCGCCCCCCACCACCCGGGCCAAGCATCCAGCCCCGTAAGTCCTCCAGGTGAAAACGGGCATCCCGGCCACCGCCCTGCTGGGAAATAAGCCTTCTGCGGAAGCACCCGCTGCACATTTGCTAAATTAATGAAAAAGGAACTGCACGGGGTGAGTCGATGCCCCGGCTCGGTGTGTCCGGAGTGGGGGCTCTCACAGCCGGCCTCCCCCTCTGTCAGACACCGGGGTGGCCGTGCCCTCCCCGGGGAGCAGGATGCTCCTTTGTTCTGCGAGCTGGGTTTCCCAGGTGAGCGCCACCCCCTTCCCAGCAAAAGAGACAGGGGGTCTGCATTGTCGCCCCGCACGGTGCCCGGCCCCCTGGAGGGGCTCGGCCGACCTGTGTTCAATCCTCGGGACGAGACACAGGCTCGTTTTCCTCTTGGAAGAGCACGAAGGAGTTTCTAGAAACCACTGCGCTGGGGTGCCCTGGAGAGCCGCACGGGCGAGGCACCCAGGGGCCAGGGGTGGAGGTGCTGAGACTGAGCCCCGAGCTTTCTGTGCAGCCTCAGATCCTGACGGAGACCCAACCCCGGAGGGGCAGGGGGCAGGGAGCAGCCGACGGCTGGACCTTTACTTGGTGTCGTCTGACCGCGGGGACTTGGCTGATGTACGAGAAGCCCCTGCGAGAGATGAGCCAGGCGTGGACGGGGTGGGTGAGGGTGACCGTGGCCGTGGCCCAGACAGGGGCGGAGCTGGGGGGGACACGGGGAGGAGCCCAGGCTGCAGCGGGGAGGGGAGGGCGGGGGTGAGCGTGAGTTGCTGGCCTGCCGGGTTTCAGATTTGGGCCCAAGTGGGGGTGGGGGGGAGCAAAGAGAAGAGGACCCCGGAGGCCGGCGAGCCTGAGTCTCCGCGGGGCCAACGTCTGTGCTCTGGACCCTCGGCCTGGGAAGTGAGCGTCCGCCGGGGCAGGCGACAGGCCAAAGGCTCATACCTGCCGTGCTGTTGTGATTATTAAAAATCAGATCCCGGGCAGCCCTGGTGGCCCAGCGGTTTAGCGCTGCCTTCAGCCCAGGGCGTGATCCTGGAGTCCAGGGATCGAGTCCCACATCGGGCTCCCCGCATGGAGCCTGCTTCTCCCTCTGCCTGTGTCTCTGCCTCTCTCTCTCTCTCCCTCTCTCTCTGTGTGTCTCTCACAAATAAAATAAATAAAATCTTTAAATAAAAAAAAATCAGATCCCACCACCAGGCCCCGTCCGTCTGGCGGAGGCTGCTTCAGCACCCCCGACCCCTCACTCCCCCCCGACGCCTGAGTTCTGGGCTTGGCCCGAGGCCTGACCCGGCCACCTGATGATTTGAGGAGCCCACTGGGCTCGGGTGGGGGACACATGAGGGATCACGGATGGGCCACCTTCCCTCCATCTGCCGGCATCCCAGCTTTCTGCGCCAACACCGACCCGTCCTGTCCCCGAATGTCCACCCTGAGTTGCAAGAACAGGGGTTTCTGGGGAACACACAGTCTCCTGCTTGTTTTCCTTATTCTGAGCAAAAGCTGAGTGAGCTCAGAAGCGGGCGGGCTGGCTGGGGGCAGGGGGTAGGCACCTTGGGTGTCCACCTGGCCCTCCGACCTCCGCCGGCTATGCCTGGCCTGCCCCCGCCAGGCCCCTCTGGACCCTGCCGGACCCCGCTGGACCCCACTGGACCCCACTGGACCCCACTGGACACCGCTGGGCCCCGCAGGACCCTGCAGGACCTCGCTGGACCCCGCCGGACCCCAATGAACCCCGCAGGACCCCACTGGACCCTGCTGGACCTCGCTGGATCCCACAGGACCCCGCTGGGCCTGCGTGAGCCCGGGCGGCCAGACTGTTACGAGCTAACCCAAGTTGAGACTAACCTTTCAGCAGAACAGTTTGAGTTAAAATAAAGGGATTGAAAAAGAGTACAATGACCAAAAAAATCTATAAAAATGCAATTGCGCTAATATAATTTTATCACTTATTTAAAAATTTAGTCGACCCAAAAGACTACCAAGTGTGAAATTAAGGAACAGCTCCTCTACTTTTATGGAAATCACTCTTCCTCACTTGTCTAATAGCCTGATTTTGTCAGATCATTTATTTCCATGGTTTTAAAATGAGCTTGACAGACAGAATTTTATAACACCACTTTACTGCAAATAAGAACATCATTTTCGCTTATTAAAACTGAAGCTTAGAGAAAGCATTAAAATTAACAGTTCACTCTGCTTTAACCTTTTGAATCCTGCCGCGACGTTACGGGGAAGGCCGCGCGCGAGGGAGGCCGTGGGTCCCGGGTGGACGCCGGGCGGCGGGTGGGGAGACGGGAGCCCGGGGAGACGGGAGCCAGGGGGACGGGAGCCAGGGGGTCGGGAGCCCGGGGGAGTCGGGAGCCTAGGAGGGATGGGAGCCCAGGGAGACGGGAGCCAGGGGGTCGGGAGCCCTGGGGAGTCGGGAGCCCGGGAGGGATGGGATCCCAGGGGACGGGAGCCCGGTGTAGTCGGGAGCCCAGGGGGACGGGAGCCGGGGGGTCGGGAGCCCGGGAGAGTTGGGAGCCTGGGAAGGATGGGAGCCCAGGGGGGATGGGAGCTGGGAGCCTGGGGGGACGGGAGCCAGGGGGTCGGGAGCCCGGGGGGACGGGAGCCGGGGGGGTGGGAGCCCAGGCCTTTGGGGACTCGCCCAGCTGGAGATGGCCGTGCTGTGCCCAGCGGGGTCCACGGCCCGACGATGAGCACCAACCATGGGAGGCCGGGCTGCCACCCGGGGGATCCCGCAGGGCCACTTAGTGTGCGGCTCGGGGGCCTGCTTTGCAGCCCAGGAGACCAGACCAGGGTGGAGGGCCAGGCGCTCTGGGGGCTCGCGCGTCTGGTCCTTCCTGCCTTCGTCCCTCAGGTGCCGCTGAGCATCTTCCAGGTGCCAGGCTCCCGCGCTGACACCCGGGTTAGACCAAGTCCCTGTCCTTGGGGGTGCGGGGAGGGGGCTGAGCATGTCCCTGGGGGACACAGGGCATAATCCAATAATCCAATAAGCCCGTGCCGGGGACGGAGGGGATGCGGGCTGTGGGGAAACCAGAGCGGGGCAGAGACAGACGGGCCGGGTTGGCTCAAGCGCTCTGTGTCTGGGCAGAGGGACGCAAGGTGGCCCGTCCTGGCCAGCCCGGGGACCCCGCCGTCCACCTCTGGTGCCCTGGGGCTGAGGCCCGGGGCAAGGGCCTTGTTGGACAGGACAGTTGGGGTCCGCGTCTCTGTTGCAGAGAGCCTGGTCCCAAACCACGGGAAGCTACTCCTTCCTGACCTCCTGCCCCAGTGCCGGGGAACCAGCATCCCCGGAAGCGGCCCCCAGCCGGCTACCTGCACCCCCCCCGCCCCGCCCCGCCGAGAGAGACAAATCTGAGCCACGCCTTCCTTCCCGAGTCTTCCCAAGGGACGGAGCTCCGGGCACCTCTTGGGTGGTTGCCCCCGAGCGTACCCGCGGCCGCGTGTGCTCCCTCCCGGGCCCCGACTGCACCTTCCCATGCCCTTGCCCTATGTGCAGGGCCCAGGGTCCGGGGAATGAGGCCCCAGACGAAGACCCACGTCATGCGGCTGGGACTGGCCGCTTCAGTGTGTCTCCGAGCCCCGAGCGCATGGCCTGTGGGCGCCGCTGGGAGCCCTGTGCCCCGGCCCCCGCCCTGTGGGCCCTGGCCGGGCCTTGGGCCACTTGCTCCTGCCCTGCGTGTATCGGACACTGTCCCTCGTGACCTCTCACACCTGCTTGCACCTGCTGCCTGACACTTGCACTGCAGCACGTGAGCTGCAGGCCGGGCCGCCCTGCCCGGGGCACATGGGTGTGAGACACGACGGGCCCGTGGGCTGAGCTGCGGGCCCCCCGGCAGCGGCCCTAACCCTCTGCCTCCGCTGCACCCCGTCCCTCACCCCTGCTCCCGGGGCCGAGTTCCCACCTCACCTCCCTGCACACAAGACGTGGTCTCAGGTCTGCCCTCCGAGGAGCCCTGGCTGAGCACCAGAGGGGGGGGTGAGGCCCGCTCCTTGTGTTCGGGTGGGCTTGCCACGCCCGCTGCCCTGGGTCTGGGCTTCATGGCACGCAGCCCCCGCCCCCCCCGCCCCGTGCCTGTTACCTCTCCCCAGCCATCCTGAGCGGCGCGAGGCTTTGGGTGCCTCTGTGCCACCTCCTGTGCTCACGGCGTCCTTGCTCCCCGGGGCAGGGAGCCCTCCTAGGCAATGCTTCCTGAAGCCTCGGACCCCCATCCCCTCGCTCCCACCAGCCGCAGCTCACATCGCACAGCTGTCGACGTGTCGTACTGAGCCCCGCCCGAGTGCGGCCGTGCTGGGGGCCACGGTGCCGTGGGAGGCCACCTTTGGTTCCCCCAGCACCCCAGGGCTGTCTCGGTGCTGTGGAGGCAGGTGGCGGGGGGTGGGGGGCGACCCTGTGCCAGGGAAGCCTCTGTCCCTTAGGTCATGGACGGAGGGCTGTGTCTATCCTGGGGGCCTTCTCTGTGCCTGGCTCACAGCACATAATCAAGAAAGGATGGATGAATGGAAAACGGAGGAATGTGGAGTTAGGGAAAAAAAAAAAAAAAGAAGAAGAAGAACCCGCTCCAGGCTTGGTACCTGTTTGCTGCGTGTTCCAGCCTCCGAGCGCCTCCGCCTCAGTGCCCCGGGGGCGCCCCCAGGCACAATCACTCACTCCCGAGGCCCCCTGGGCAAACATCTGTCGCTACTTTGTGCTGCAATCTGCTTACAGGTAAGTCTCTACCCCAGCCGCGGAGCACCTGCGGGCCCAGTCTTTCTCTTTCTGGCACCTGGCAAAGGTGCACACGACGAGGGATCCTCGCCGCCGGGCAGTGGGGACCTAAGAGCGAGGTGGCTGCGCGGGGCTGTCCCAGGAGGGGAAGCTGAGCCTCCAGGAGACCGCAGAGCCCGGCCAGAGCACCCGGCAGGGGGCTAGAGCGCGGACGCCCCTGAATCTGGGGCTGCCACTCGGTGCCCCCCCCGCAGCCCCTGGACCCCGCCCTCGCCCCCAGTGGCCCCGATGAGCTGTGACCTCCTGCCCTGGGCGACCTCATCTCCTGGCACGTGGGTCCAAGGCGAGATCTCTCCCTCAGGCTGTGAACACAGGAAGGACGGCCCTTCTCGGCTGTCGCCACCGGCCCCTGCCGCCGCGGGGTGCCAGGCTGCTACTCCACGGGTGCTGGGTGCTGGAGGGGAGGCTGGACCCGAGCAGAGCCATGGGATGCCCAGCAGCTCGTGAGGACTGCAGCGGGGCTGGGGGCGGGTGACAGGGGCTGTGCTGCGTGACGTGAGAGGGAAGTGTGGACACCGCAGCCCCGCGGCCCCACCGTCCGTCCATCCGTCCCTCCGAGAAAGGGCGCAGCCCTTGGCCGTGGGGACGGGGACTTTCAAGGAGGCCCAGATGCGATCTCGAGGGAGGTGCCAGGCCCCCAGGCTGCCAGGCACGCCGTCCCGCAGACACCATGGTGAGCGGCGAGCAGGGCCTGGGCTCCTGGGGATCCGGGCTCCTGCTCCCGCAGCAGCTGGGCTTCCAGGGCAGCTTTATGCGTCCTGCAGAGGGGCCGCCTCCCAGCCCTGGGGACGGGGTCTCCCTGGAGCCCGTCCTCACCCCCGAAGGGTGCCATTTGGATTGGCCACCGCCCCTGCTGAGGGTGGAAGGGGGCTCAGAGGCTCTGGGACGTTTGCTCAGAGTTGGGCCAACATCGCACAGACGCTGAAACTTCATCTCCTTCATTTCCCCTTTTCCAGTCCTTAGGGTGCCAGGAAAAGGGGGCACCGCAGAGCAGACCTGCCTTCTCTGTTTTGCAGAAAGCCCCAGGCCCCGCCTCAGGAGAGCCAACACCCGCGCTCTCCCCTTGGAAGCATCCTCAGCGCCTCCTGCTGAGGCCCCGGCCCCGCGCCCCCCCACGTGCGGCCCCAGGACTGCTGACGTCCACCCTCCGCAGTCCGTCCTGCCAGACGCAAATCTAAGCTGCGCTGCTGCCCGGGGGAGGGCCCCGCTGGCTCTGGGCCGGGGCGAGCCCATCCGAGGGCGACGTGTGCAGGACTCCGGCCCCCGCCGCTGTGGGAGGTGGGCCGGGCCTTTAGACCCAGGTTGCACGGACCAGGCCGAGGCCAGGCAGGTGACTGGACCCCGCGTGTCGCACAGCAGCGTCGGAGCAACTAGGGCTTGACGACCTGCTCCCCAGGACGAGAAAGCGGGGCCCCTCCGTGCTGGAGAAGCACCGCCTTGCCCAGCCGTATCTGTTTACAAAGGCAGGAGCTCAGAAATGCTTCCATTGTGGAGAAACAAAGCTTCGGAAGCACAAAATAGGGAAGCCAGGGGGGGAGCGGGGGGGGGGGGAGCGAGCCTCCCCGGGGATGGGCCCGAAGGCCGGGTTCCCAGCGTATCAGGGTTTCACTGCACCTGTCGGCATAGCTTTGTGGTGATTCACCCCTGCCCCCTCCTGGGCCTCGCTGTGTCCCGGCCCCGGGCGGGGACACTCCCTGGAGCCCGGGGCCTTGGCGCCAAGCACACCCCTGGGGCAGGCCTGGCCTCGCCCCCACCCCAGATCATCCCCAGGGGCCTCCTGGCGGGTGTCAGGAGCCCGTGGTTCAGCGGGTGACGCGCCCTGCAGGTCGAGGTGCACCAGCTGCCCAGGACCAAACCCAAACCCATAGAGCAAAGTCCCCAAACCCATAGAGCAGAATTAAGGTGGGAGCCGCCTCCTGAGCCCCTTGTGCTGCAGACTGGGGGGCTCGGGGTGGCGTTCGGAGGAAGGGAGAAGGCCAGGGGCTCCTGGAGCTTCCTCACAGCAGGCCCTGCGGCTGCACAGACCTATCGCCTGCCGGGCTGGGTAAGGACAGTTACTGAAGTTGGCGGCGACACCTGTAAGCTCCCTCGCCATCCTTGCTGGGCGATACGACGCTGGGCAGCAGCAGAAGGTCAAGGGCGTCCTTGGCGCTGCTTTCTTCCCTGCGGGGCCCGCGCGGCTGACAGGTGAGCTGGTGACTGCGGGGCCCCTGTGCACACCCGTGGCTGTGGGCGAGCCTCACCACCACCCATGCTACGTGTGCACAAGTGCACAAGGAGAACGTGACCACCCGCCCGCGCGGATGACTGGCTTTCTCAGGCCCTGCCCCCTACGCCATGGACAGGTGCGGGCTTTGGGGGCAACTCTGGGCTTTCAGTCATTCCTCCTCCACCTGGATGAGGCTGTAGTTTCCCTTTTTTCACCTCTCGGCTCCCCTGCCCCTTGTCTGCTCTCCCACGGCCTCTGTGTCCCCATCCAGCCCCCCCATCCCGGGCCCCCTCCCCCCGCCGGCCCTTCTGAGCAGCGAGCACCCAGCAGACAGCACTGAGCACACCCCCCTGCACACGGCCTGGCCCCGCTCTCTGCAGGACGCTTCCCCGACGGGGCTGAGCTGGAACAAAGGACATGCGTTCCATGTTTTGATGCACTGCCAGGGTGTCCTCCCCAAGTGCATGTGTGTTTTGTAAACCTCAGCTGTTATGTCCCGTCCGCTTCTGTCGCTGGCATGATGGAGGCGGCCTTCGGGTGACAGCGAAGCCTGTCTGGTGGCCTTGCTGGTCCCCGCCCCTGCGAACGCCTTGTGTGGGACCTGCGGGGGCGGGGGGGGGCGGGAGGACCCGTGTGCCTGTGTCATGAAGGTCCTTACTCTGAGTTTGCAAATGACATTAAGGATTGCTTCGGTTCAGCTTAACAAATAAACCTTTTTATTTTATTTTTTTAAGATTTTAATTATTTATTCATGAGACACAGAGAGAGGCAGAGACCCAGGCAGAGGGAGAAGCAGGCTCCATGCGGGGAGCCCAACGCGGGACTCAATCCCGGGACCCCGGGGTCACGCCCTGGGCTGAAGGCAGATGCTCCACCGCTGAGCCCCCCGGGCGTCCCGAATGTACATTACCTTGTTCCATTTTCACCGACGTTGAGGCTGATACAATTACCTCTCGTGCTTTCCAGATGAAGCCACCACAGTGTGCTGAAAGGTGCTCCCCAAAATGACACGCCCACATCCCAACCCCCCGGAACTTGTAAACGTGAGTGTATTTGGGGGGAAAAAAGGGTCTTTGGACGTATAACTAAGTTGAGGGACTTGAGATAAAGAGAGTCCCCCCTCCCCCCGGATTATTCAATAAGCCCTAACTCCAGCGACGGGCGTGCCTGTGAGAGACACAGAGAGGAGACGGCGCGGAGTGGAAACAGCAGCGTGAAGCCAGAGGCAGAGCTCGGAGGGACGTGGCTACCAGCCCAGGGGCCGCCGAAGCCAGAGGCGCAGGACACACTCCCGCCCCCCGCACCTGAGCCTCCGGAGAAAGCACGACCAGCCAACACCTGGACCTCCTACTTGCAGCCTCCAGAATTGGAGTAGAACCGATTTCTATTGTTTTAAGGCACCGAGTTTCCAGAATCCTGCTGGGGCAGCCCCAGGAAGCTCACGCAGACGCTGGCGTCCCGAGGCCTCGGGACCCCACAGGCCGTACACAGCGGCGCCCTGGGGTGTCTCGGGAGGGAGCCTCAGGCCCCAGGGACCCGCAGCGCTCCAGCCCCCTCCCTCCGAGGACCCTGGCGGGTTTCTCTGCGCTGAGAGCTGCTGAAAGCCTTGTGGATGGAGATGTGCTCCAGCATCAGCGCTGTGGCGGGCGGGAGGGCAGGCTGGGGGATGGCTCCAGAAGGTTCTGGGGCCCGGGAAGCCAGCTGTGCTCGGCCCTGCCCAGCAGGCCTGAGAGCAGGAAGGGCTTTCCTCAATCTCTCTCTCTCTCTCCCTCTCTCAGCCTGGGCACCTCCATCTGGTGGCCTTGGCCTGGGAGCACCGGGAGAGCTACAGGGCCGACGGGGCGCCCTGGAGGGGTGCACGGGGCCGGCCCGCGTGTCCCAGGAGCAGGGGGCAGAATGAGGAGCACTTCTGGAAGGAGAAGGCCCACTCCTGCTGCTTCCCGGAGACTCCCTTAGTCTCTGAGTCTCAGCCGGGTTTCCTGTCCCACGGGCCTAACCGGGCGAGGGTGTGGGAGCGAGACCGCAGCTAGGCTGGCTGCAGCGCCTGCAGCTCCACGGCCTCCTTAACGGGCTTATTCCTGTTTTATGGGTGGAGAGGCTGCAACACAGAGGTGCTAACTCTCGGAGGTCAAGAGCTCCGGAGCAGATGGAGCAGGATTTAAACCCAGGGTTGCGCAGCCCTGGACTCCAGGCTCTCAACCCTGTCCCGAGGTCCTAGGAGCGCACTTGAGTGAGAAAACATGTCCTGGGGCCTCCACATCAGTCACTTCGGGCTGTGCCTTCACCCCCAGCCCGGGCCGGGTGTCCATGGAGCCGCAGCAGCAGGGCCTCCTCCTCACCAGCCTCCCACCCACACGTGTGTACGTGACCATCCTTGGGAGCTTGTGGCCGCGACACCTACTCCCTGCACTTCGCCTCCTGGGGCTCAGCTCACACCAGCAGTGTGCTCCGCATAGGCCAAGGTGTGAGGACCCTGTCACCCTGGACGCAGGCAAGGACGCCAGGGTCCCAGTCCCCGGAGCACAGGCTCTGAGACACGGAGGGTGCAGGCTCTATTTCAGGCAGCCACATGATGAGGATCAGAGAAGGGGCCTCGAAAGCGCGGGGTCCAGAGGAGGTGCCCCAGCCACCCAGGTCTGAGCACTGACTGGACCAGAAGTTCTACTTCTTCTGGGCTTCAGCAGGAGAGAGGGGTCTTCAGGTGTCTGCCCAACTCCATTTCTCCCCAACCAGAACCTTCCACCTTATTTGGTGGCAAAACAGGTTCTGCCTTCAACGGCCTAGTGGAAGGGCAAGGGTTGGCCTCTCCCTGCAGTCAGACGCTGAACCCGATGCAGCCCGGGTTGTGGGTGCTCCAGCTGGTCCCTCCCTGCAAGCCAGCCCAGTCCTCGGACCACAGCACCTACGGCCGTTTGCTGAGCACCGACTGTGTGCCGAGCTCGGTGCTGAGCCTTCACCTGCAGCAACAGCTCTGCTCAGGGAAGGGTACGATGACCGTTCCCATTTCACAGATGGGTGGGGGTCGGGGGGACGGTGCTCTCCGGATTCTGCAAAAGAGCTGAGGCATGGGGTGTCTCTTCCAGAGACCATGATTCAATAGCCTGTCTTCCCCAAAACGGTTTTATTATTAAAAAAAATACTTAGCATATTCCACTTAGAATAGTAGATATTTCATATCTTTTGCTTATTACAATGCACCGTGCTAAGCATCCATTATTTAACTGTGCACTGGGTGTAATCATTCTTCAGGTACTGGTGTGCCAGCAATAATTTACATCCTGTGTGAGGAGTCAGGATGTATCCTCTACCTGCACAGAGAGAGCTGACAGTGGGGCACAATATAATTGTTCCAAAAAGCCACACTTGATAGCTAATGAATGAGCGGTTGAGGATTAGAGATGGGGAGATCCACCGGCGTTTGTGAAAGGTAAATCAACAATTAGAAGAAGAATATGTTCTGTTGGCTGTCAGGGAAGATTTTTGCAAGGAAAACGGGAAAGATGATTTAGACTCAAGGGTGATACAATGTCTGCACCAGGAACGAGAGGAAATTCACGCTCGTAGATGTGTTTGAAAAACTATTTTGAAGAAGACTTAGAAGGATTTCCTCCAGGGCCTTGAAGGTTTCAAAAAAAGAAAAAGAAAAAAAAAAAAAAAAAGAAAGAAAAATTTGGTGCGCTCGTCTGTCCATGCATTCCGTCCACAAGAGCCTGGGGAGCATGGGCGGTTGCCCGGCACGTGCACTGTGGGAGCCCTTGCATCAGTAATGGCTCTGTTCTTCCTTCCGAGACCAAGGGAAGCAGGCTCCCAGAAGGGTGCTTTCCGAGTCCTCTTGCCTGGGCAGCAGAGGGTAGCAATAAGCACGACCACGGCTGCTATTGACCGTGGGGTGTCTTCTGGGTGCTGCACGTGATCCGCGATGGGCACGGTGGCACAAGGACGTGGGGGCGGGGTGGGTACTGTGTTTTACCCAGGGGGATGCTGGAGCTCAGGAGCGTGAGTCACCAGGCCAGAGCCACCAGGCCGGAGCAGAGGTCAGCAGGCCGCGTGACTCCACCTCTGGGCCCTCCCTCTATCCCGACCTGCGGGTGTCCAAACTCCGTGCTGAGGATCGTGGGGCTAGGTGGAGGCGTTCTGGGGTTCTGCAAACACTGAGAGCTTTCCGGCTGCGGAAAGAAAGAGTTAAACTGCCTGAGAATTCAAATCTACTTTGATTTTCTGTATTTTATCTCTTTCTGTGGATGGAGTTTGCCCTGCACACACACACACACACACACACACACACACACACACACACGTGCATGCATGCAGGTCCATACGCACCTGTTGCCGTGTGCATGCGTGCATATATACGCATCGTGCACTGGAGTGTGCCTTTGTGCATGTGTGAGGTTGTCCTGCGTCCGTGCTCAGGTCGCCTCCCAGCTGGCCACTGCAGGTGAGCAAACCCGCTGGCCGCCCCTTCGTGCCGTGACCGCAGCGCCTGGGCCTGTCCTCATGTCATGTCTCAGTTTCCCCAGTTCCACCCAAGGGCCCCCCAGAGGCCCGAGGAGCTCAGGCGTTGATGGGGATAGCCTGTTCCTTCAGGTAAAGGGGCGTCTCTCCCCACATCCTCTGCTGGAGGCAAGGTGTGTGCCAGATAACTGAGCCCCTGGTGGGGGAGGGTTAAAATTTTGACTTTATTCCTGGAAAAGCCCCCTACAGTCAAACGGGACGGGGACTGGCTGTCTTGGGCACAGGCTCGTGAGCTCCGTTGTGCTTTTTCTTTTAGGCATTCAGGGTGACGGAGGGGGGCTGAGAGCGGGACTGGCCGCGGCTTGCACCCACTGAGCCCGTCGGGGGACCTGGGCCGGCGCCGGCCGCTCTCCGTGTACCACGTCACTCTGTCGCCCCCGCGCCCCACAATCCAGGAGGAACAGTCCTGTTTCTGAGGCTGAGGCTTTGAGAGGCCTTACTCTCTATCTCCTCTCCCTTGGCCGGATCTGGGCTCGGATGCTCAAGCGTCCTCTTCATTCGGCCTCCCTGTGGGACTGGCCGGGTGAGCTTTCTGACCCAGACTCTGGGCCTGGGACCTTGGTCATCTGTTGCAGTTATTTTGTCTAACTCCTTCCCCTTTTTAAAATATCCTTTTAAGTTTGTGCTTTCAGGCTTACAGAAGAGTCATGAGAATCCTCGTATTCCCTTGGTCAGGTTCCTCATTGTTCACATTTTCCCAGATATCTCTTCTATCTATCATCTATCTATCTATCATAGATAATATATATTTTATTTTATTTTTTTTTAATTTTTATTTATTTATGATAGTCACAGAGAGAGAGAGAGAGGCAGAGACACAGGCAGAGAGAGAAGCAGGCTCCACGCACCTGGAGCCCGACGTGGGATTCGATCCCGGGTCTCCAGGATCGCGCCCTGGGCCAAAGGCAGGCGCCAAACCGCTGCGCCACCCAGGGATCCCGATAATATATATTTTAAAGATTTTATTTATTTATTCGTGAGACATAGAGAGAGAGGCAGAGACACAGGCCGAGGGAGAAGCGGGCTCCCTGCAGGGAGCCCGATGCCGGACTCGATCCCGAGACCCCAGGGTCACGCCCTGGGCCGAAGGCAGACGCCCAGCCGCAGAGACCCCCAGGGCCCCAGGCTCTTCGCTCTGCTTCCCTCTCTCTTCCTCTCCTCTCTGTGTCTCACACACCCTGTGATTACGGGTACACACACGCATTCTAACCTCTCTGAACTGTCCGAGGGTGGATTGCAGACACCATGCTCGTTTACCCCGAACCCCTTGTGCATGTATGTTCTAAAAGCGAGGACGTTCACTTGCGTGACCACAGGAATCCGAAAATAAACAGGAATCAGGAAATCGATATCCGTGCAACGCTGTTACCTAATTCCGCGGGTTTTATTCTGATCGGGCCAATGATCTGAATGATGTCCTTTACAGCGAAAGAAAACTCCAGAGCGTGCGCCGTCCGTAGTTCTCACGTGTGTCCAGCTCCTTTAAGCTGTGCCTCTGGCTTCCTTTGTGTTTATGCCACTGACCTATTTGAGGACCAGAGGCTACTTTGCCGAGTGTCCTCAGTTTGGGTTTGTCGGGTGTTTTGTTGAGGGTTGGATTCAGGCAATCGTTATTGGGAGAAATACCCCTGCAGGTGCTTTGTTCTCGGGCCCTATGGGGAGACCCAGGATGTGGGCTTGTCCTGGGTCCTGACCCAGGATGCCTCGGCGATAGCAGTGTTTCCAGATCTCTCCATACTTAAGTTACACTCTTCCCTTTGCAATCAGTAAGTCGCTTATGGGGAGAGATTTTAAGACTACGTAACATCCAGTTACCCCCCAGATGTTCATCCCCTTGTTTTAGCATCCACGGATGATTCTTTGTGGATTCGATTATGATCACATTGAAGGTTGCCTAAAGGTGCTTTCCCTGGTTCTATTATTCCTTCAATACTAACTGTCTTTTTTTTTTTTTTTAAAGATTTTATTTATTTATTCATGAGAGGCACAGAGACAGAGAGAGGCAGAAACACAGGCAGAGGGAGAAGCAGGCTCCATGCAGGGAGCCCGACATGGGACTCGATCCTGGGTCTCCAGGATCATGCCCTGGGCCGAAGGCAGGTGCTAAACCGCTGAGCCACCTGGGGATTCCCCTGTCTTTCTAAGAAAGAGCTTCCTCTCCTTTCCCGCTTATCATTTCCTATCAGTGTAATTCATGGATTTATGTTTTGCATCCAACGTGTTATGATTCTCTATGATTAATAATTTTGATACGAGAATGGTCTCAGATGTAACCAGTGGGGGTCCTTTCAAACCGTCTCCTTTGTTCTTTTGATGTGTCTCCATCATTCTCTGAACATTCCCTTCCTTTTTGGCACAAGCAGATGTTCTGGGGCTCATCTCGTATTTCACCTGTTCCAGACCTGGAATCAGCCATGTCTTTAAGGTGCTCTGTCTTCCTTTGTGGAGAATGGTGTATAGAAACCAAGGTCTGGGTGCCAGCTGTGCTCATCGCCACTGAGGTGTCATAGCTTCTAGGCCCTCTGCATGCATGTGTATGACATCTCTCTCCCTTTCTTTCTCTCTTTCTCCCTCCCTCTCCTCCTTCCTTTCCCCTCCCTGTCCTTTTTTAAAACCATTAGTTCATATTATACCTTCAATTCCAATCATGCACTAGTATATCTCCACTTTGCCTCTCCGATTTATGACTCTGTTCTCCAGCAATGAAAAATCTTGCTCCCATTTTCCATGGTATATTTATTTTTTTTCAATTAACAACTGCCTGTAATTACTTTTGTCAGATATTTTAATTTTCCTTTTAAGTCCATTTTGATTGCACAGGTAATATATGAACATATTCTTTTTGAAAAAACAAACAAACATATGTAAAGTATATTTTCCCCTCTACACAACCCTCCTAGCTCCAGATCTAACCACTCTTGTCAATTTGGTCTGAAGCATTCCAGATTTTTCTATGCCTTTATACAGCCACAGACATTAGAAATGTGATGCTTCAAGTTATCTTTATATGGATGGTTTCATGGTCTAGACTCTGTCAATTTGGTTATCTAAAAAAAAAAAAAAAGCTCTTGGAGATTTTTCATGTCAGTACCTATTCATGCACTTCATTTCAGCTCAACTGTAAGAGCAGTCATGTCTGAGTGTTATTTTAGTATGCCCTGTCTAGGTCGTGCAGTACCTGAAAAGAGCGCCCAGCCATCTCGTGCACAGGTGCAAATATCTCTCTAGAGCCACGGAGGCAAAGTATGATTGCTGTATCTTAGGACACTCATATTTTGCAGTTAAGTAAATATAGCAAACACATTTCAAAGTGGTTGCCCTGGGTGTCACACCACTCTCAATGACTGCCGCTGTCTTCTTGGGCATCCCAGGAGGGGGAATGCACCCTACCCCTTGGTCAAGGGCAGAAAATACACTCTTGAGGCTGCAGGCATCTTGAAGCATTAGGCTCCATCTAACCCTCAGTTAGAGCCGGGGACTGGCTCAGGTAATGGGTTTGCGTATGACAGGAGGGCTCTTTTCAGCTGCAGCTTCTGTCTTGGCCACCCAGAGACCCTTCTGTTACCTGCAGAAAGACCTACATGAGGTTGTTTTCTTCCTTCCTTCTTTCCTTCCCTCTTTCCTGCTCTCTCTCCCTCCCTCCTTTCTTTCTTTCCTTCTTTTTCTTCTCTCCTTCCGTTTCCCTCTCTCTTCTTTGCCTATTTGAAAGTAGGCTTGGAGAAGATAATGGCAACTTGAACTCTTATCAGCACCAGCATTTCTTACAAGAATGGCTTCTCGTTACCTCATCCAATTCACAGGAGCAATGGCTCTTCTATTTGCCATTTTTCTTCCACATGGCTATTTCATGCACATCATCTTATTTTAGCTGCTCACCCATCCAGACCCAAAGATAGGGGAGGCAAGTTTCCCCCACTTTGCAAATTTCTTTTCCTCAAGGTCACACAACCTCTACTGAAATCAGGACTCAAACTCAGACCTTCAGAATCTAATCCAAGAATTTTTTTCCTCTTTTCTGCTGACATATGGCATTTGAAACATGTAGAACATAGAGAAAACAATTTTAAGATAACTTATAATCAATATTGCCATCCAGAGATAACCACCATGAATACATTCTTATATATTTTATACACATAACAAAAACAGATAGCATTTTTATTTGGGTGCTTTATATTGTGAGCATTTTCCAATGTTATTGACTTTTCTTTGTAAGAGTTCAAATGGTTGTGTACTAACCCGTCACATGGATAAATCATACATAATTTGGACAATCATCCATAGTTGGATTTAGGTTAATTTTATGTTGTCATTGTTATATACAAAGAATCAAATAATATCCCTGAATGCAAATACTTAATAAAATCACTAAAAGTGGGTGAAATCATGGACCAAGAGTTATGCACATGTTTAGGCTCTTAATACCTAAAACTCAATTCTGCTCCAAAATAAGACTCCATGGCAACCACTAGGACAGTGCAAGCAGCAGTGCATGTGCGCTTTTCACATCAAACATAAATCATGATTGAATATGGATACATCAAGTTTCAAAATGCAGATGAGGAAAACAGAGTTGGCAAGGTGAAATAAGCTTCCGAAGGTCACAGAGAGGGGATTCAGCTCCCATTCCCACTGCTCGATGAACATGAGTCAGCTGCTCCCCCATATCATCTGCACACGCCTGACCTTGGCAAAGGAGGCATGGAGCCCCTGAGGATGGTATCCTGTGTCAGTTGGACATGCTTCTGCCCCCATCACCTCTGTTTCTGCTATTTGAGATCACTCATCCCATATGCAGGCAGCTGGATGGTCACCCTTGCGACACCTGCCTCCACTGCTCACCTCCCTCTGACCCGGCAACATTCTGAACATTATATGATATAGGATATGATGCTTGATATGATGACTGGTGAGATACAGTGGGATCCAGTCTACACAGCCTAACCCAGGGGTGAGTGGATAGATGATATGAGTGACTAAGGCAAAAATGCCACAGACTTGTTTTAAATGATGTTCTCAGATGGGTAACAGTATAATCATGGGTTGAGTCAACAGCATGGATTACAAATATACTAGGTACCAAGACTGTAATTGTGCTAGGATCAGACTAAGCAAATTAGGATTGTGGTTTCTCTAAAAATAGTGGAGAAAAATTGGTAAATGGTAAATATCTTTATATTTACCATAGTGTACTTCTTTTAGTCCACACAAAGTAGCCATATAACGTTATCTATAGCTATATGAACATCTTATTATTTTAATTGAAGGCTTTAGAGAGGTTGGTATCAGAGAGCTCTCTAGAAGAGACAAATCTGAAGTGAAGATTTAAAAATGAGAGTTGCCGTGTGAGAAAGGAGACACGGCTACCTGAGTAGGTAAGTAAGTCATTTAAAAAGTATGGTCTTAAAGTTCCTTGGGAAAGTGAGATTACCCATGTAATTATCCATGTGGGTTAAGTCCTTTGAATTAGTGTCTAGTTGGAGTCAAATCACGGTGGTACCACAGAATCACAGATCACAGATCACATAATGGAAGCAGAACACGTCGATCAAATGATCCTCATAGCTTTACGGAATAGTTCAATATTCCCCAGGCTTCTCTGGTGATAAGTATCACTGCCTTGGCCCTTCTGATTCAGTGGGTCAGAGTGGCACTTGGGAATGTGTGTTTTAGCAAGTGTTTCAGGTGATTCCTAATGTCAGTTTGGGAAGCACTAGACAGCTAATACAGAAACTTTTGTCCAGATCTTTTCAAATGTCAATGACCGTAAAGTCACCTTATCTTGTTAAAGTGCACGTTCTGAATCTGCATGTCTGGACTAGATCCGAGTTTCTGCATTTTCTATAAACTCCCAGGTGATACTGATGCCGCTTCTCTAAAGACCACATTTTGAAAAAAGCAGACATGTAGCCCAGGAGTCTCAAACAGGTGGCTCATAAGCTATATGTGGTCATAGATGTGTTTACACTTTTTAAAAGTTTTGTGGATAATGTTAAAAAGAAATGGAAGACTTCCACTTCTAACCGTGACACGGTAACTGGCACCACACGGGTTGTCTTGCCACAAACAACTATAACACTAGACACAACTATTTTCAGGCAATACAAAATAGATAACATAAGACAATGATTCTTAAAAGAAGGGAAACTCAAGAGAGAAGCCCTCTGCCTGGGGACACGTTACAAACACAGCACGGTAAGCTGGTATCTGAACAGAGCATAGCAGGCCTGCTAAACTGAGGAGACACCGGTCAGAGTTTGGATCACCTCAAGAATGGAGTTTGCACATCGTGGAAAGGGAACTGTGAATGTGTATGGGGGGTGCCACCTAAGTTCATGGCCAGAGGCCAGGCTGCACATGCAGGGAGACCACCCAATGCTCATCAGAGAGCAACTGCTAAGGATTGAGATCAGAAGAGAGAGACTAGATCTGAATAGTGATGGTACAAGAGGAGTCTTGTGTGGTTGCTTGACCTTTCTACTTCCATTCATTTTTGAGCATACAGAGGAGTTGTCCAGAGGCTACGTGATGTGTCGTATCTCAACAGATTGACGCAGAATCAGACATGAGATGCTACCTGTCTTTTATTTATTAAGCCAGAAAATGACTCTGTAAAAATATTAAATTATGCCATTCTTCTCATTAAAGTTTTTCTGAGTATAGGTGTTTCTTCAAGAATGTTATTTTTGTTGAATGTGTAAGGGCCATCTCTTCTTCCAGACCTTCCTCTTCTTCTGTAAGTCAATAAGTAATTGGTCATTAGGTAAATATATTTAAGAAGTTCTCAGCTGTAATTTCTAATATACTAAATATTAATAGATATAACTCCACTTTTTTGGAGTTCCTGGAATTTTCAAATAACATGAAGGAATATTGAGACAACAAAATGAATATTGCTTATCTCTCCAGCATAGAATTGCAATCCCAGGTTGAGAAGACAATGCAGCCCACAATTTTGAGAAATAATGACTGAAAACTTAGCAAGTCGGATAAAATGTAGTGACTTAAGTTAGAAAAGTTGAGCCAACTGTAAGATAAAAATAAATTAAGCCATCAGATTCAAATTGCATAAAAGCAAAGCTTAAAAAATCCTGAAAGCAGTCTGATTAAAAAAAAATGCATTATATACAGGTGAAAAATAAAAAGAACTAAGTGACTGCTGACTTCACAGCTGAAATCACAGAGGCTAAGTAACAATTGAATTGTATTTTTAAAATGGAAAAGAAAAAACAAATATTCTATCTACCAAGATTTTATTTCCATCATAAATTACCTCCCAAATGAGATGAAACAAAAATAGTTTCTAACAAATGAAAGTTTTAAAAATTTATCATTTAGAACACCTGTACCACCCAAAATGCCCAAAGATGTTATTCAAGCTGAAGTTGAAGCGGATGCTACAAAATGGAAATTTAAATCTGCGTGTGAAGAATAAATGACACCAGAGTTGGAAATAAATCTGCAAAATAAAGTTGAAATGTTTTTATTTTTGTAGTTTAAATGAACTTAAAATAAATCTAATTATTTAAGGCAAAAGTGATAACATTATAGAGTGGTATTTAATATATATGGAGAAATAAAACACAAGACTATTGCAGGAAGAATATGAATGAATAAATGAGGTGATAGTTTGTGAGGCTATTTTCTTGTAATATAGTGAGTGCAAAGTGTCAGATGTAAAGTGTGAAACACAAAGAGCTATAATATTGACTCTAAATGGGTACCAATAATTTATAGATGCATCTTATCAGCTCTATGTCAACCACCAAAAAATAAAAGGTCTAACTAAAAAGCCAACAGAGAATATATAATGGTGTCCTAAAATGTGTGGTAAGCCTAGAAGAATGCAAGGCATGAGCAACGAAAGAGAAAAGAAAAAAAAAAACAAACAAAAAAAAACAGACTAGATAAATGGAAATCAAATGGCAAAATAGCAGAGGTAACCCTCAACTGATAAATAAGTACATCAAGTGTGAACGTACTAAACACCTCAAATAAAAGAGAATTTGGGAAAAAAAAGCAAGAATCAATTATATGCATTCAATAGAGATACATCTTAAATATAAAGAACAAGACAGATTGAGGATGGAAAAAAACATGTCATGCAAACAATAAACATAAGAAAGCTGGCATAGTTCTGTGTGTATCAGACAGTTAGCTTTTAAGACAAAGAATATTATGAGATAAAGAAAGACATTATATAATAATTAAAGGAATAATTTACTAGGAAGATAGAATAATCTTAAATATGTATGCCCTTAATCATAGAACATCAAAATTCATAAAGAAAAAAATTAATAGAAATAAAGGGGGTGACAGACAAATCCACAAGCATAGAGAAATTTAACATTCCTTTCTCACTAATTGACAGAAATACATAAAATGTTGATAAAGATATAGATGATCTAAGCAACAATATCCTCAAAGTATATAATTGACATTTATAGAAATACATCCAAGCACCTGCAAAATATAGATATATTTTTAAATACACATGGAATAGTCACTAAGATAGTTCATATTCTAAGTCATAAAATAAGTGTCAACAGAATTTTAAAATATTGCAGTCTTACAGAGTCACTTTCTGAAAAATAATGGGATTAAATCAGAGATCAATAAAAATATAATATCCAGAAAATCTTCAAATATTTTGAAGTAAAATAATAATTTTCTAATTCATGTTAATAAAAATTCCAAGATAAATCAAAAATATTTTGAATGTAATGAAGATGAAAATATAACATTAAAAAATTTTGTAAGGTGCAGCTAAAGTGATACTTAGAACCAAATCTAAACCTTTAAATGTCTATATTACAAAAGAAAAAGAGTTAACATCAATTATTTGTTTCCATTTTAGAAAGATAGAAAAAGAAAGTGAAATAAGTCTAATGCAGTAGAAGAAAAGAATTAATAAATATGAGAGCAGACATCAATGAATAGGAAACATTGCACAGAGAAAATTAACAAAGCCAAAAATTAGTTCTTTGAAAAGATTGATAAAATTGATAAACTTACAGCAGGAGTAATTGATGAAGCAAGAAAGAGGCCAAAGTACCAATATCAGAAATACAAATAGGTATACAAATACAAATTGGTATCCTATGGAATATCAATACATATTCAAAATAATAAAAAATACATAACCTAAAGGATATAATAATAATTATAATGAATAATAATAAAATATTATAAAGAATTTTATGTCAATACATTTAACAACTTATATGAAATGGACAAATATCTTAAAAAACAGAGCCCTGTAAAACTTAATGAAGAATAAATGAAAAATTTGAATTTACATATTTAAATAAAAAATGAAATATACATATTTAAATAATTGAATTTATTATAAAGAAATCGTCCCACAAAGAAAACTCCATGTTACAGTGTTTTGCTATTAAATTCTATTAAACATTTATTTATAAAAGCAATAATAGCAATAGTACACAAACTTTCTCCAAAAATATAGGAGGGAGTACTTTCCAACGTGCTTTATGAGGACAACCTAATTCTAATATCCAAAGCTGACAATGTCATTAGAAGTAAAGGAAATTATAGACCAATATGTCTCATGAATATACAAAATCAAAATCCTCAACAAAATATTAGTAAACTGAATGCAGCACTGCATAACAGGCATACCCTAGGATTGCAAAGATTTTCCAACATTGAAAAAATAATAAACTTAATAACACATTATAATAAAAAGCAGAAAAATCACATAATCATCTCAAATGAGAAAAATAACTTGTTGGAATATAAAACCTATAATAACTTAGCAAATTGCAAATGGAAGGAAACTTTCTCAATGTAATGTTGGGAATCTATAAAAATTATAGAGCAACCATCATTCTTAATAGTTAAAGACTGGGGAATCCCTGGGGGGATCGGCAGTTTAGCTCCACCTTCGGCCCAGGGCATGATCCTGGGGACCTGGGATCAAGTCCCACATCGGGCTCCCTGCATGGAGCCTGCTTCTCCCTCTGCCTGTGTCTCTGCCTCTCTCTCTCTCTCTCTGTGTCTCTCATGGATAAATAAATAAAATCTTAAAGAAAAATAGTTAAAGACTGAATGCTTTCACTATAAGATTGGGAACGAGGCAAAGATGTTAATCTCATCATATCTCTTCAATAGCAGACTTGATGGCCTAGCCAGAGCAATAAGGCAAGAAAATAAAATAAAATGCATAAATGTTGAAAAAGAAGAAATAAAAACATTATTTATTTGAAATGACATTGTTGTTTGCATAGGATATCCTGGAATTTATAAAAGCCTACAGATCCGAAACTTACTTAGCAAGGTTGCAGAATACAAGATGAATATGCAAAATTAATTGTAATTATACATAAGTAATAAATATTTAGGAAATCATTTACAGATAAAATATGAAGTAATTTAATGAAAGCTGTGTAAGATCTCTACATTGAAAACTATAAAACATTACTAAATGAACTTAAGGGAAATCTAAATTAATAGAAAGATACATCCTGTTAATGGGTTGGAAGATTAGATAGTGTTAAAAGATGTCCATTTCCCTAAATTGATCTATAGATTCATTAAAATTCCAATCAAAATCTCAGCAGGCTTCTTCTTTGTTTGAATTAACAATCCTAATGTTTATCCGAAAAGGCAAAGGATCTAGAAGAGTAAAACAGTTTTTTTCTTGTTTCAAAATTTTATTTAAATTTTAGTTAACATATAGTAATATATTGGTTTCAGGAATAGAACTTAGTGATTCATCACTTACATGTAACACCCAGTGCCCTCCTTAATGCCCATCACCCAGATAGCCCATCCCGCGCTCACCTCCCTCCATCAACCCTCAGTTTATTCTCTACAGTTAAGAATCTCTTACGGTTTGCCTCCTTCTTTCCCTCTTTTTTTCCCTTGCCCCGTGTTCATCTTTTTTGTTTCTTAAATTCCACATTATGAGTGAAATCATATGGTATTTGTCTTTCTCTGATTTATTTTGCTTAGCATAATACACTAGCTCCACCCATATTGTTGCAAATGGCAAGACTTCATTCTTTTTCATGGCTGAGTAATATTCCACTGTGTATACAGACCACACCTTCTTTATCCATTCATCAGTTGATGGACTTTTGGGCTCTCCCCATAGTTTGGCTACTGTGGACAATGCTGATATAAACTTCGGGTGCATGTGCCCCTTTAAATCTGTTTTTGGGTCCTCGGATAAATACCTAGTAGTACAATCATTGGGTCATAGGGTGGCCCTATTTTTAACTTTTTTAGGAACCTCCACACTGTGGAGTGGCTCCAGAGTGGCTGCACCAGTTTATATTCCCACCAACAGTGCAAGAGGGTTCCCCTTTCTCCACATTCTTGCCAATATCTATTGTTTCCTGTGTTGCTAATTTTAGCCATTCAGACCAGTGTGAGGTGGTCTCTCCTCGTAGTTTTGACTTGTATTTCCCTGACGAGGAGGATGATGAGAATGTTTTCACGTGTCTATCATCCATCTGGATGTCTTCTTTGGGAAAATGTCTATTCATGTCTTCTGCCCATTTCTTAACTGGGTTATTTGTCTTTGGGGTGTTGAGTTGATAAGTTCCTTATAGATTTTGGATCCTGAGCCTTTATCAGATAAGTCATTTGCAAATATCTTTTTCCATGCTGTAGGCTTCCTTTTAGTTTTATCGATTATTTCCTTCACTGTGCAGAAGCTTTTATCTTGCCGTCCCAAAAGTCCATTGCTTTTGTTTCTCTTGCCTCTAGAGACGTGTCTAGTAAGAAGTTGCTCCAGCCAAGGTCAGAGAGGATGCTCTTGTGTTCTCGGATTTTGATGATTTCCTGTCTCATATTTAAGTCTTTCATCCATTTTGAATTAATTTCTGTGTGTGGCGTTTCATTCTTCTGCATGTGGCTGTCCAGTATTCCCAACACCATTTGTTGAAGAGATTATCTATTTTATTGGATATCCTTTCCTGCTTTGTCAAAGAGAAGTTGAGCATAGAGTTGAGGGTCCATTTCTGGGTTTTCTATTCTGTTCCATTGATCTATGTGTCTGTTTTTATACCAATATTCTATTGTCTTGATAATCACAGCTTTGTAACACAGCTTGAAGTCCAGCATCATGATGCCTCCACCTTTGCTTTTCTTTTTCAGAATTGCTGTGGCTATTCAGGGTCTTTTGTGGTTCCATACAAATGTTAGGATGATTTGTTCTAGTTCTTTGAAAAACACTGATGGTATTTTGCTAGGGATTGTGTTAAATGTGTAAACTGCTTTGAGTAGTGTAGACATTTTAACAATGTTTGTTCTTCTAATCCATAAGCATAGGCAGCTTTTCCACTTCTTTGTATCCTCTTCAATGTCTTTCATAAATGCCCTATAGTTTTCAGAATACAGATCTTTCACCTCATTGGTTAGGTTTATTCCTAGGTATCTTATGGTTTTGTGGTACAATTGTAAATAGAATCGATTCCTTGATTTCTCTTTCTGCTGCTTCATTGTTGGTGCATAGAAATGCAACAGATTTTTGTACTTTGGTTTTATATTCTGGAGCTTTGCTGAATTCATGTATTAGTTCTAGCAAGTATTTGGTGTGGTCTTTTGGGGTTTTCTACATAGAGTATCAAGTTGTCTGCAAATAGTGAGAGCTTTGCCCATTTGGATGCCTTTTACTTACTTTTGTTGTCTGTTGCTGAGGCTAGGAGTTCCAGTACTATGTTGGACAACAGTGGTGAAAGTGGCCATCCCTATCCTATTCCTGACCATAGAGGAAAAATTCTTAGTTTTTCCCCATTGAGGATGAGGTTAGCTGTGAGTCTTTTATATATGGTCTTTGTGATGTTGAGGTTATGTTCCATCCATCAATCCCTATTTTGTTGAGGAGTGAAACAATTTTTTAAAAGAACAATGTTGGAGGACTTACGCTAACAGATTTCTGAGATGCTGCAGAAACTAGGTATTTGTATGGAACGGAAATAAACCACAATCCTTTCCACACTTTGTTCTCAAGAAATAAATTGAAATGGGTCAAAGATTTGAGCAAAAAGCCTAAAACTATAAAACTTATAGAAGACAACATAGGAGAAAAATTTGCCACTTAGAGGCAGATAAATATTTCTAGGGGCACAGAATGCCTTAGTTAAAGAAAGATGACAGATTGTACTTCATTGAAATTAAAATTATTTGCTTTTAAAAGACATTGACAAGGAAAGGAAATATCAAGCCACAGACTGGGAAATATTATTTGCAACACATATATCTGAAAAAAAGACTTGAATCCAGATCATATAAAACTCTCTTTCAACTCGAAAGCCAACAACCAATAAACAACAGGCAAAAGATCTGAACAAACAGTTCACAAAAGAAGATATACAGATGGCCAATGAGCATATGAAATGTTTCTCAGCACCATTGGTTATTAGGAAAATGAAAATTAATAGGAGCTACCACTCCCAAGAGAATCTCGAAATGACTAAAATTACACAGACTGATGGTGACGAGCATGCATAAGAGTGTCAAATAGCTGCAACTCTCAGATATTACTGGGCCAGAGGAATGGATTGAGGAGTATAAATGGTACAATCGCTTTTGAAGACTATTTGGCATCTTCTTTCAAAATTAAGCATACCCCTGCCAAATCAGCAATTCCATTCCTCGTTTTACCCAAGAGAAGTGAAAATACTTGTTCCTAAAAAGACTTGTCCAGAAATGTTCACAGTAGCTTTATTTGTAATACCTCGGATCTGGAGAGAACCCAGATGGGAACGAATAAACAATTATGACACATGTATACAGAGGAATACTACTCAGTCATAAAAAGAAGCAAACTATCACTACACACAACAGCATGGATGGATTTTGCAGACATTATGTTGAGTGGAAGAGGTTGGGCAGAAAGAAAAATGATTCTGTATGATTCCATTTGTTTTAAATTCCAAAACAGGCAACACTTAATTTGTGTGGATAGAAACGAAACCTGCATTTCACAGGAGCTGTGATGGGGCTGAGGAGACTGATCAAGTGGCAGGAAGGTACTTTCTGGGGAGGCAGAAATGTTCTAGAACTTGATTAGGTTGCTGGTTGGATGGGTGTGTGCTTTGGTCAAATGTCATTGACCTCTACACGTAACCTGTGCATGCTTGACTATTATAAAATAGACCTGAATAAAATCCTTTTTTTTTTTTTTTTAATACTGGGGCATTTAACATAAAAAATCTGAATTTCAAGATTCTCTTGAAAGGCCAGACCTGGGCCAGCATTCCCACATCACAACAACCAGGTGGAGCTAAGCCATGGCTGCTCCACTCACAGGCGATAAGGATCTCTCTCAAATCCCCACAGGTCCCCTCCCTCCTCATTCATTTATGCTGTCATTTTTGCTATCTGCTGAATGCCTTTCGGTCTCTGCTTTAAAAAATAAATTGTTAAAAAATAATAAAAAATAAAAAAATAAAAAATAAAAAGATAAAAAATAAATTGTTTATTTGTTCATGATTTATTCAGCCAGCAATTATTCACCATATATGTTGTCAGTCCCCTGGATTGGCCATTTCTTCTTCCTGCGACCAACCCTCCTCTTCATCTGAGTCACAGGGACAGAGTGAACTTACGTGACCATCAAAGCCATGCCTGCAGATCCTCCCCTGAGCCCACCTGCCTTTAGCTCAGGGGGTCAGGGCCTCATGTTTTGGCTTCTTTGGAATAAGGGAGAAAGATCACAACGGAGGGAGGCAGGGTCACTCTCTTCTGACCATCCTGACTCCGGGGCCTCTTCCCCACCATCAGCTCTGGATGGAGGAGGGTGTGACTGAGGTCAAATTATAGAAAATCCAATCAGGGCACATAAATCAGGGTCCGGAGTTAAAGAAAAGGGGGATTTTATAAAATGGATCCTTATTGCAAGGCTTTGGCTGTGTAAATCAGTCAGTTGTAGCCAACGTGTGAAGTGAATGCCCTTAAATCAGAACATTTTCTTTAGGAATTCCTGAGCACGACTTGTAAAGCCTCTGTAGGATCCGCAAGCTCCGATCGGAGTTATGTAAATCCATTGCCTCCCCTATAAAGCAGTTGAATGTTTTAACTAAATCTAATTCTTAAAATAATGATTTCTGAATCAAAACTTTGCTGGGAAGATTTACAGGCAAGTTTTATAAATCAGCGGCAAGATATATAACTCAGATAGTGAGAAGTGCAGATTTATAAATCCAACTTGTAAATCAGCAGAAAAAACATCATGTTTTACACTAAATAATATTTTTACAAATGGCACCTCATACATCATGCAATTGCCACAAATCTTTCACAGTAGAGTCAGGCTACATAATACAAGGCTGAATCACAAAGGAAATGGAGGCCGGGTGGTGATGTTGGGATGAGGACATGGGCTTTGGAATAAAGCTCCTCCGTCCCCCTCATCACTAGACGTGGGCGAGGGGCTCTGGGAATTACGCGTGGGCTCAGGGGAATGTGTGATCTCCCCCGGCAACCTGGGCGCTGCGTGACTGGGACTGAATTTCATCCCTGTCTCAATTCTCATCTATAAATTGCAGACAATAATCCCTTTGCCACAGGACTGTTGTGGGGATTAAATGAGATAATATCTGTAAAGCAATGAGCTCAGTGTCTGGAAAATAAAGAGCGTTTCATAAATGTTCGTTGTCACCTATGGATATATATTATTAAATTCATTGTCATTATGATTATTGTTGTTGTTATTTTCAGTCTACTTGGGTTTCTCATTCTCAGGCTCGTCAAAGAGGAAGCTGTTGGAAGCAGGGGCTGTGACAGGGCCGCCAATTCCAGGGCACGGGAGCCTGGGAGCTGGCGCGGGCGTCGGGCAGGACTGTTTTCCCCAGCGTTCCCCAGTTTCTAGCTGCAAGAACCCCCCAAAAAGGCTCCTCGTGGCCTCTTGTTCAGACTTGACTTCCGTGCAGAATTTAAATAAAAGCTAATGTTTTTAAGAAGCTTGTTACAAAAGTAATACATTTTTTATTGCAGAATATTTGGAAAATAATGCAAATCACCAATACTCTTGCCACCCAGAGATAATCACTGATAACTTTGCGGTTATCCTCTTAAAGTCTGTTTCTATGCATACATTTACATACATACATTTTTTAAAAAACAAAACAAAACAAGAAAAAAAAGAAGACCACGCCGTACAGGTTGTTTTGCCAAACCCCCTCCCCCACCAACACACACGCACACACACACACATTTAACTATATATTGCGAACCTTTTCTCAGTTTGATTTTTTTATGGCTGTGGATTATACTGCACCATAATTTATTTAACCAGTTCCATATTGTCAGGCATTTATTTTGTTTTTAATTTTTTTGCTATTATAAACAACCTTCCGGGGAACATCTTTTAAATAAATTTCTGCAGTTATTTATGATTATTTTCTAAGGGTAAATTCCTAGAAGAGGGATTGCTGTGTACATGGGCTGCGCACATTTTAAAGAATTTTGCCAAGTTACCCTCTGGAAAGCTTGTATGACTCGCAACTCATTCCAGCAGTCTATGGGTGCCCATTTCCCCACGCTCTAGACAATCTTTTTTCTTTTTATCGACTGTCAGTGTAATAGCCGAAAAATTGTGTTTCACTATTGTTTCAGTTTGCACATCTCTGACAGCTTGCAAAGTTAAACATTTTTCATATTTTTGCCTTTCGTACTTCCTTTGTGAGTTTTTCTAATCACGTCTTTTGTCCACATTGACATTTCAGAGCATTAAGAACGTTAACTCTTTGTTACATACGTTGCAAATATTTTTTGTTGTTGTTGTTCTCAGTTGGTCATTCGTTGGTAAGTTTTGCTTGTGGCAGAAGACTTTCCTTAATTTGTGGTTAATTCTATCAATATGTTGCTTTATGGCAAAATGCCATTTAAGAGATTTTCCCAACACGAGATTAGATGAACACGCACCTACACGTCCTTCTAGTTCTTTAAATGTACTTTAAAATTTCTCGTCCGCCTGGAATTTGAGGATGTCGTGTGAAGGTGTGATCAATTGATTCATTCTTGGGATTTTATCCTTGTCCCCTCATCATTTCCCCCAGAGATCTGAAATCTCCCTACTACCATGGGTCAAGTTCTTTGATTTTCTTTCCACCTGTTCCTGGTTCTTTATCACACTATTTTAATAATTGTGGTTCTAGCATCTACTTCGGTATCTGTTTCTGCCCACGTCCTTAATATTTCTGTTTTGTAAAATTCTACTTGATTATTTTGTTCCTTTACTCTTCCAGAAAACATTTTGAATCATTCTGTCAAGTTTCAAGGAACAAGTTATTAAAATTTGGATTGGAATTACAACAGAGTTATCAATAAATTGAAGTCACTTGACAATCGTATAATCGCTGGTGTTCCCCACCGGAAACACAGCACTGCACGCTCCTACCTTAGTGTCCTTGCATCCGTCTAGTGAAACTTTCCTTTCTACTCCCTTCCAAAAGCACCAGGTCAGGTTAGCTTCCCAATCAGGTGTCACTGGTATTATTGGATCCTGTTTCAATTGAATTTGGAACCCAAAGGGCCCTAAGAGAACATGATAGGAGAGAGGTTAGGATTCGAGGTGAGGATGATGGGGATGTCTGTGCCTCTCCTTTGTGAGTCTTTGTTTGCCTTCAGGAAGGTTCTATAGAAAATTTCAAACACCGGGGGATCCGTGGGTGGCGCAGCGGTTTCGCATCTGCCTTTGGCCCAGGGCACGATCCTGGAGTCCCGGGATCGAGTCCCGCATCGGGCTCCTGGCATGGAGCCTGCTTCTCCCTCTGCCCGTGTCTCTGCCTCTCTCTCTCTCCCTCTCTCTCTCTCTATGTCTATCATAAATAAATAAAAATAAATCTTTAAAAAAAAAAGAAAATTTCAAACACCAAGTTCAGCACAGGCTCTACCCAATATCTTGGCAGCATCACTAAAGATCATAGTTCAGACTCTGAACACTTCTCTTGGAAGCAGTCCGTGGGAAGGGGCTGGCAACCCTTAGTGTTCAAATATCCCAAGTAAAGGAAGAAAGTTTGACCTTACATTTTTTCCTGAAACAAAATAAAACAAATAATAATGAAGAAAAAAAAAAGCACAGCTGTTCAGAAAAACATGCCAATATTGTTTTTCATATCATTGTTAAATTTGGGGATTATGCTTGCTCCAAGAATGCTTGCTTGCTTTAGGGTCATTACCAGGGTCCCTCTACAGTCTTTCCAACTCTCCAGTGAAGAACGGGCTTGTGTGCCATGAGAAGACCCGAAGCGTCAGAAGTGACCCCTTCCATGGAGAATGTCGTGGAGAAGAAGACAGCTGGGAGACGATTCAGCTGTTGGGATGTGACATGATAGTATTATGGACTTGTTGGGGGCAGTGCTGATGGAAGGAAGGTCACAGAGTCTAGGGCCATTTTGATGAGAGAATCAATAGGATTTGATCATGATAGTTGAGAGGCAGATGCGGAAGATGACTCCCGGTGTTCTGACATAAGAAACTGGCTGATTGCTGAGATTTGAAGCCTGGGGTAGGAGACTCAGGGCAGTGGGAACAGGGCTGGCCAGGCTTGAATAGGTCCGGACTCTCTTGGCATCGTTTGACACAATCGCTTCCTTCCACCCTCCCAAGTGAAGAAGACGAGTCGTGGCTTATGTATGAAAAATGAGGGCATGGGGCTGGCTACCAGAGCCCGGAGCCCAGTGTTGGCTTCGAGAATCTCCCTCCTCTTTCCTCTCCCTTTCCCCTCTTCAGCTCTTCTCCTTCTTCTTCTACCTCTCCCTTCCCTGCCTCTTCCCTTCCCTCCTTTTTTCTATGCTTCCCCCCACACCATGTGTTTTCTCTATGTCGCCTTCCCCCTCAGGCATGTTTTCCCCAAATATGTGGTAACATTGGCTCAGCTATCTCTCTAATTCTACCAGTTTACCAATCCTATTGGGAGAAATCTTCCCTCCCCCCAAGAAAAGAAAAGTGCTAACAACATTGTTAGATATGAATATTCTTGATTGACTTTTGACCAAATACCTCTCTATATACTAATCTGATTCTGGGTACACCAGTCACATGACTAAACCACCTGGAGGATGGAGCTGCGGGGATGATTCTCCAAAGGAAAACCAGTACCGTTACCAAAACGAGAAACAGATTGGACCAGCAAATCACAGATGTCTACTATTTTTTTAAATATTTTAGTTATTGATTCATGAGAGACACAGAGGGAGAGAGGCAGAGACACAGGCAGAGGGAGAAGCAGGCTCCATGCAGGGAGCCTGACGTGGGACTCGATCCTGGGATTCCAGGATCATGCCCTGGGCCGAAGGCAGATGCTCAACCACTGAGCCACCTGGGCTGCCCAGATGTCTACTATTTGCTGATAGATGACCTTATAATTTATTGTCCAGAACATGGTTGGACATGGAAGGGGTGCTATGGATAATTACGCCAGGGCAAAAATGTAAGCAGACACTCTCCTGAGCCAATGAGGACACACGGTCACCTTAGCCACAGGACGTACCAGTAGAGATGTTGACTAGTGGTTGGTGCTCAGAGGAGAGGCCTGGACGGGACAGACGATTTGCAGTAGTTGGCAAGAGCTGTCCTGATGGAACAATAAGAAAAAACACGAGTTTGCAGTGGGTTAAAGATGGAAGGGAGGTGAGAAATTGGGAGCAGCATGTGAACACACCTCTCACGAGCTACGTTGGGAAGAGCGATAGGAAGGTAAGGAAAGAGCAGGGAAGGAAGGGAAGGTAGGGAAGGACGGTGAATTTTAAGGATGGGAGACTGGTGGAAATTTTTGGAGGAAGAAATAGTAACCGTTGAAAGAAGCCCTGAGAAGGCAGGGAGAGAAGGAAGTGGTCCTTAGGAAGGAGGAAGGCCAGCTTCACCCTTAAAACAGGAGAGACGCAGGGGAAGAGGGACAAGAGCAGGAGAGCAGATGGGGTCACTGCTGGGCAGATGGAAAGCTCCTCTGTGATGGTTTCTCATTTTTCCATGAAGTACAAGATAAGACTACCCGCCGGGATTAGAGTGTAAGGTCACAAGAGGCTGACATAGCCTCTGCAGCAAGAGGGTTGGTGAGAAAAATACACTGAGATGGCTGTGCAGCCACGGTGGAGGGTCCAGACGAGGCTGGCCATGGATGGGAACAGCCCTTGGAGTTCTTCTCTGATGAAGACATCTAAAGAAGGTGACTCTGGTAAGGCTGGGGGACTTATGTTCAGGACATCCCCTTCGGGATGGCTCTAGACCACTCCCTTCGTTCTCCAGGACGTCAAAGAGGTCAGCACCACCCCCACGGTCCAAGACTGACTCGGGGCAGATTTCTTCTAGTGCAATTCAACACGCCATATGGTCCAGCTCCATGGGCACCTCAAGGAACGTGGCCTCACTTGTAAATGAATTTGCGTGAAGGAGAAACATTTTGTAAGGCCACCTTTCCAGTGTTAGGAGGTTGCTGAAGTCAGAGGCAGGGTAAAATTTGCCATAATTCACATGTCCAGACCTTCTCCAGGGGTCTCGAGGCATACAGTGCAATAGTCACCAGCTGCTCCTGGAAGCTCCCTGAGAAGCTCCCCGTGCGCCTCCAGGGCATTGACACTCTGCCTGGTGCATAGAGGATGCTTAATATTTGTTGAACGAGTTGGGGCCACTGTAGAACCTGTTCCGAATGGGCTGAGGGGTCGAGACATCCAGTCACACTGAGCCTTTAGCCCGTATGTGGAAGTTGAACCCTTTGTTTTCATCCTGGCTGGTACTTTGCCATTTCAGAAATTCACGTGGAGTGCAATCACCCCCAGCCTTTGAGCACATTGTCGTTTCTTGATTGACCTTTGATGAATTAAATCAAATTTTCAAATGAAAATGTTGCAAAAGGAAGCTGTGATGGAGTCACCTTAATTTTTTTTTTTTTGCATTAAAATTAGGGATGTTTCTTCCATACCCGAACTACTTACGGGCGCTGCTGAGTAGCAACAACCTGTTGAATATCTGGGGTGTTCTCAGGCCCTAAGGCCACAGAATGAGAACCACAAGTAGCACTGAATGACCCACCGTAGCCGGCTTCTGTGGGGTCCCACCTGCTGCACGTGGACCTGCTTGACTAAAGCACAAGGGACCCCAGCCTCAAAGTCATGGATGGAGACGTCCTCGGGGGTGGTTGTCTCCACAACAAACGTCACTGGAAACTTCCCTTTCCCCCCTTCAGAATGCCAACGTGATTATGCATCGAGCTGTTGCTATTTACAGAGCTCTTAGCACAGAGAGCATTACACAGCCAGTGACACAGAATTACAACCATCTAGACATATGGTTTGGATAAACAAAGCACAAAGCGCAAATTAACCATGGTTGACTATAACTCCCGCTCTCTACTCCCCAGGGAGGGACTTTAGTGAAACTCCCAGTCTGAGAAAGCAATACATATCAGAAAGTATAGTACATACAGCATGGTTTAGACAAATGCTAAGCCTTATTTAATGCTTTTCATGGTGCCAGAACACAATGGCACCAACCTGTCTAGGAAAAGTTATAACTCTGTGCCAGTTTCCTGTAAATAGTAACTGTACTCCTACCGGATTCCATGCCTGTGTGCTCCAAGGCCAAAGAATGCCTTTCATTTGTCATCACCTAGCTTCTACTTCCCGTGTCCCCAAAGGGCTTGTTGCCTCATGCATCTGCATGTCAGACCTGCATGAAGTTGGACACGAGTAGCCTCCTCTGAGTAAACACCCTTCCACTTCCACTGTGGTCTTTCCCCCTCACGGAGCCCCCCATGCTTGTCTGCAGAGAAGCTTGCTTGGACAGTCAGGGCCTGAGCTCATCCAACCCCTTGGGTGCCATTAGGAGTGGGCTGATTCTGTTTTCTGGCAGGAAGGGATCCCCTCACTTCCCATATTTTATATTTCATGAGAAATTCTTCCGGGACAGGAAACTTTCTGTGTGAGGTCCTTGGCCTCATCATTGACACATGAACCTTATAAACTTTGTTTGACAATAAAGAGTATAATATTTGCTTTTCATAATACGTGTACATCTTTCCAAAGGAAAGAGCAAAATAAATAAATAACCAGAGTGAAAGGCTCCTACTTGGCTTGAACACTTGGTACTGGAGTTTTTCATGAAGAAAAAAAAAAAATCCACAAAACACTTGGCTAAATATATACCTACTTTTTTTTTTTCCCTTGTCCTTAGTGGATTTTCAGATGTACATTATACACTTAATCCTCTCTCTCTCACACACACGGACAGCCACATGCACGTGCACACACACTTTATAAAAATTAAAATTAGGGTTCTACCTGGGAGAAGATATGCACATTCGGACCCAGAAACACCGAGTCTCCACAGTGTCAGATAAACCTTAAAAGCTTAAGACCTTATTAGTTGATAAACCTTCAGGGCTTATCATTTTATGAGCTGACCCTAATATTTTAAGTATATACCAAGAACGAATTCTGCTCTGTGTGATGAGCAGTGGTAATCTTCAGGCTCAGATGTCCAAAGGGAGTGTGGTTTCCTAGAGCACGAGAGGAACTGAATCTCTGAGTTTCTCTCAACAGAAAAACCGGATGTCAACTTCCAGAGCAGCATGGTCACCTCGAGTCAAGTGTGTTCGGCGAGATCCGTTCAAGTGGCCTTGACAGCTTTCTTCTTGTGAAGGCTGGGCAGGCAGCAGGACACTCTCCCGCCCTGACTCCACACCGGTATTTATTGACATGTCTCCTTGCTGTCATTTCCACATCTCATTTCCAGCCCTCTGAAGTGAATAAGGAAGACCACTGAATCACTCTGTGTCATGTTAATTTGGCCAAATAGAAATGGGGTAGGACAAGAGCCGAGATTCCCAGGGCAAAGCTAATGGACTCACCAAAGCCGCTTACCTAGACTCCATAATTCAAATAGACTCCATTCAATTTAGTGAATATCTTCTGATACCTCCTATGAAAGAAGCCCCTGCGCTGAGCCCCGTAGAAAATGTAGAAAAGGATCAGTTTTCTCTCTTGAAGTTCCAGTCTAGGTGGGGAGGTATTTAGGGGGAAAAAAGCCTCAAAGCAAGGAGGCAGTACTGAGAGGGAGAAGCCAATTCTGATGAGCACTGGGGAGCAGAAAGCTGGGAACCTGAACATTTCTCCAGGGCCTGTCAAAGTTTTTCCAAATCTAGAAAGGTTATGGGGTGTGTACTGGGTTTTGATCTTACTTGTCTCTTTTCATTGCAGGAGTCAAATGGAAATACCTCCAAGCATGTGGAAAATAACAGCTGGTCACATGTATTTGACTAAAGCCCATTCCCATTGTGGACTCCAATATACACTGGATGTGTTTCATTTTTCTTCTATGTAAAACAGATTATACCAGCCCATAAAGAGGGATTTTACATTTCGTCCTATGTGACGTTCATTAGTAACATGTTCCATATGTACTTACAGATGTACATTCAGGAAATTTGTGGGAAATCTCTCGGGGATTCAAAGAATTGATGGGAAGGGTAAAAAAAAAAAAAAAAAGATTCAAAATAGACCGGAATGGAGGTGTGTGCAGGGTCCCGGAAACACGATTAGAACACTGTCAGGGCACCTTCTGCTCTCTGGAATGCTGAACTCCAACCACCTTCCTGACCTCATGCCACTGTTCTCCAAACCCAACGTTCTGGGAGGAGAGAGCCTGATTGCCCTGGCTTGAGACAAGGGGCCAATTCTCGGCACCTTGGTTTACAGACTGAGCAAGACTCAACTGTACTGACCCAGAAGGAAATCAGGATGCTCTTCTTGGAAATAAGGTTCAAGGACTGGGTGGCCAAGGCACCATGAACTCCACCATTTTTAGAAATGCAAACAGGGTTTTTTTTGTTTGTTTGTTTTTTTGCAAACAGGGTCTTAAATGGCATGATAATGAATTCATGAGCAGCGAAGCAAAGGGGTGCATGCTTTGGTGTGGGAGGGTAAATAACTCACCATAAAACAAGGAAGAAGGCCAAGTGCTACGGGACCGGGGAGATGAAGAAGCAGTTCCAAAGGAAATCAGAAGGAGGACTCTGGTTTCTGCTCCATCTACTCACCTAAGCTCAGGATGAAACCATGGTGACACAGTCGAAGGAACACAATGTGTTTCTGAGGATCTCCTACACTCAGCGGAGCCCACGAGGGGATGCAGGTTAGCAACCCATTTCACATAAAAAGAATTCCGCATCCTTGTTGGAATTAGGACATTGGGTCTTGGTTGATTTTCATTTGTAGACACTTTATCACCCACTTTTTGATACAAAGTCAAAAAAAAAAGTGTGTATCTTCACTCATACACATTTCTGTTGAAAACCCTTTCCTAAATGCGCCAAAAGAATTCAGTGTCCACACCCAGAGTTTTCACTGCATCATGCCCCTACTTCTAAGGCTACCCCTGCCTATTAAATTAAAATTAGCTGTGGTGGGGGGGAGCCTGGATGGCTCAGTCCATCGAGCGGCCGAGTCTTGAGTTCGGCTCAGGTCATGGTCTCAGAGTCGTGGATTCTAGTCCTGTCCTCGGGCTCCATGCTCAGTGATGAGTCAGCTTGAGATTCTCTCTCTCTCCCCTTCTTCCTCTGTCCCTCCCCCCACTCCCACACTGTCTCATTTATAAAAGAATAAACACAATCTTTAAAAACAATTAGTTCCACTGGACGGTGTCTTGCCTTGGGCATAGCCCCCTGTGCCTGGCATCGTCACTTGTACTGAGTAGGTATGTGGGGAATGTTGAATAAGTAGACATAGTTGAAAAAAAAAAAAAAAAGTAGACATAGTTGAGTGTACAAGTCCCTCAAATCTTCCTCTTCTTACCCCTGGGGCATAATAAACATTTGCAGTTGGGCATTCCAACTAGTTTAGCATTTATGCTGTTTTTGGGTAACTCCTCTCGGTGGTTCTCCCTGTTGTTTTCTGCAGCCACCTCACGGAGGAGAAGGGCACGTTTCATTGAACTGCTAGTGCCAGGGTCAGACCACTGCTGTGTGCTCACCAAATCCACTCCCTCCTCTCCCCAGGCTCACAGCTAGACTACATTTCCCAGGATCTTTGGCAGTTAGGTGTGGCCACGTGACTGATCTTTAGCCAATGGAAAGAGAGAGGTCGCGGAGAGCACCACTCTTAGGACAGCCCATAGAAACCTCCCGGGGGACCATTCTTCTCTTTCTCCTCATCTGCCCCCTAAGTGGAGAAGATGCTAAGGCTCCAGTCACACCTAGTTACTAACCACACGTGACTGTTTGAATTTAAATTAATTGAAATTAAATAAAAATGAGGGACAAGGAAATGTTGCAGTTCCAAGTACTCATGACTTCTTCCCTTCCCAAAAACCAATGAAATGGAAAAAAAAAAAAAGTGAAATTGTACTAGAGGATCCTCTAGTTCTGCCCTGTGCCTGGGCCTTGGATGAGACCCAAAAACTCAGAGGCAAAGAGACAGTGAGAGCTTAGCTTCCAGACCGACTTGGAACCTGCTGTCCTCACCTGCTCTGCCCCAGGACTGCCCTGAGGTTTCTCACCACCATGGAGCGGCTCTTAGGTTCCAGAGAGCTGGGTTTGAATCCTGCCATCAGCACTCCCTTGCTGTGTGATCACAGTCTTTTTATTTAATGTTTCTGGGCCTCAGTTTCCTCTTTTTAAAATTGCAGCTTATGCTTCCAAATTCACCAGTCGGTTTGACAAAGAACAACACGTGTACATGCCAGAGTCACGGTCTTAGATCTGTTTCTCCCTTTTGATTTCATATGGGTATCCGGTTGTTCTCGCACTATTTTTTGAAAATTCGATCTTTTCCAACATTGATTTACCTTGGCATTGACACCTTTCGTGAAGATTAATTGACCATAAGTACTTAGATTCATTTCTGGACTTGATTTCATTCTGTTAATCTATTAGGCTCTTGGTATGCTATACCACGGTCCTGACTACTTGAGCTGTGTTCAAATACTATAAGTCTTGATACCAGGTGACAAAGATCTCTCCAATGCATTTCTTCTTTAAAAAAAAAAAAAAGAATAATATGGGACCCCTGGGTGGCTCAGCGGTTGAGCGCCCGCCTTCAGCCTAGGGCATGATCCTGGGGTCCCAGGATCGAGTCCCACATCAGGTTCCCTGCATGGGGCCTACTTCTCCCTCTGCCTCTCTCTGCACCCCCCTCTCTGTGTCTCTCATGAATAAATAAATAAAATCTTTAATAATAATAATAATAATAATAATAATAATAATAATATAATGGAAAGTCAGTTCTGCAGTCTCACCAGCCACAATTAAAATGTTCCATAGCCTCATGTTCTTAGTGGCTACCATATTGGATGGGGAGGAATAGGACAGTTGCACCAGCACAGAAACATCTATTGGCTAATAGTGCTCCGGAAGAGGCTGAAGTCCCGAGAGAGGGAGAGAGAGAGGCTGACTCCCTGAATAATGCATGAAGCAGACTCCTGACCCCCATTGGGTCCACAGATGGGATTTGATAAGAAAAAATAAATAAACTTCTCTTGTGTTGAGCCCTTTAGATTTAGGTTTATTATTCACAGCAAGTCGTGAGCCCTTCTTTGATCCAGGCATCATGTGTTGATATACTCAACATTTAGTCCACTTCTCTCTCGATAGACAGTGGAGAACAAGCCCCCTTTGTAAAACTGCCTTGTCCACAAGGAAAGAACCAATGGATTGTCAGGGTCCGGTCTGTAAACACTGATTCCACAGTGTGGAGAACAGTATCAAAGACTTTCTATCAGCTTCGATGAACATTACTTAGAGACAGAAAATTGGCACGTCTCGGGCTTTGATGCAGTCTTCTTGATGCGCTGGTAGGAACACACTTCTGCATGTTCCTTATTTACGTGTAGGGAGCTCCTGATATCTACAGTGGGTCGTAGGGGACTTTACATTTTGTTTAAAACTTAAATTCAATCTGCCAACATAAAGTATAACACCCAGTGCTCATCACATCATGCGCCCTCCCCAGTGCCCATCACCCAGTTACTCCATCACCTCACCAACCTCCCCTTCAGTAACCCTCGTAGGTGACTTTAAAATGAATTTAAAAATGAGCAATCCGGCCAGATCACAATCCCAATATCGCAGACAATGGGGGCTGAAATTCCCAAAGGGCCATGCAATTTTGTAAAGTTGGTACATGGCACGCCCATGCTTAATACCATTCTATAGCATTTGTGTTGCACTTGGAATAAATTTGCATCCTCTGGCATGGCCTTTAGGACCATCTTCTGGCCCTACCCTTCCCTCTTACTTCATCTCTTAGCATTCTTTCTCTCTCGTAGCCGGTCACCGTGCTCTAGTCTCACAGGATTTCTTTCTGTTCCTTTAAGATACCTCACTAGGTCCCTCACTGGGTCTTACCCATGCTGTTCCTCTGCCTGAATATTCCACCGTCTTCTCTCCCTGCCCCTCGACCCCAGCCACACCTACAGATTTTCACATGCTGGATGCTTCTTAATCACAAATGTCTTCACTCAAAAGTCATTTCCTCCAAAACCCCTTCCGATCACCTAATCTACCACCCATTACACTGTACATCACAGCCCTTTAGCACGGTCCTTACATCCCTCCTCTTGTGCAAAATGGTGCCCTCGTGAGGCCAAGAGTCTCGCCTCTCCGGCTCATACTGTGTACTCAGCTCTGGGCATAATGGGGAGTGAAAAGCCCTCAGATAGGTGTTGAATAGGTTTCTCGAATATTCCAGGATTGTAGCTAAATATTTAAGAGACTTTTGGTGATCCGACCTATATATTCGCATATAATATAAATTATAATGAATTGCATTTTAAGACTTTTCTTTGAGAATTTGATGGTTTTCCTCTGAAATTATTAGAGATTCTTTTGCAAACTAGCAACTTTCACTGTAGATTCTATAGTTAGAAAAAAGGCATGACAATCATGCAGTGTCTCTTGTGGGGGGAATATATACGCATATGGATGCGGCAGTGTACGTGAGACCATCTTAAGACTATTGATTTGCAGGCTCTTTAATTTGGGGAGTAGCATCTTGCGAGTGTGACATTATGTACTTAAATTTTCAAAGGTGATTAATTGCTTCATCACAAAAATATTAATACGGCCTAATTATATAATTGCTTGATCTAAAAAAGGGTATTTAGTGGATGCTGGAATTCCATAGGCTGTATTTCCATTTCGTTTTCAATTATTGACCCCAGTTGACACTGTCTCAGATATGAAGGTGGTAACTGTATAAACCATAGTGTATGTTTTATTCTAAGCTGCCCTCAGAACCATCCACTGACCTGAACCCATCATGAATATTTTGCCTACACAGGATTAGTTTATACAAAACAGCGGCGCATTTTATCTAAGAATGTGTGGAAAAGAGAGAAACATGTTAGAGTCTTTCCTATGAAGATTCCTACTCATGTGAAAAAAAAAAAAAGAATCCTTTCATTTTATAATTAAAACGACATGACTATCGCCAGGTATCTTCAGAGTTTCAAATTTCAAGGCTCGCAACGGTGCTTCATTTCTGATATTTCTTTTATATACACTTACACCACTGATGTGTAAGGTAATTTGAGGGGGTGCATACACAGACACCTCTAACGTAATAGTAATGTCTTCATTGTATTCATTTATTATGATCACAATATGTGGCAGATGATTCCTGTTTAGTAATAGAAATTATCCTTTTTAAACAAATTATTTCAAGTTAAAATCTGAGTCATAAGAAAAAGTAAATGGTAGTGCTGACATAACGTGGACTCACCAGTTCTAATGTGGTATGCAAATGAGCAATGTTTGGGGAATTGCTTTGCATATCCAGACACCGTAAATGCCTGGCAAAAGATAGAATTTCTTAATTTCTGTACCAATATCTGGTACTTGCCCATAGGTTTGCTTTTTATTTTATTTATGTTTTATTTTTAAAGATCGTACTTATATATTCATGAGAGACACACAGAGAGAGGCAGAGACCCAGGCAGAGGGAGAAGCAGGCTCCATGCGGGGAGCCCGATGTGGGACTCGATCCAGGGACCCCGGGATCACGCCCTGGGCCGAAGGCAGATGCTCAACCACTGGGACACCCAGGCACCCTTAGATTTGCTTTTTAAAAAAATCAATCCCCTTCTACTTTGTCCAGCCCCCTGACAAAAAGGAGTTGGTTCATGGATGATGGTGCAATGCTTGAGTTTTGAGTAGGAGAGCAAGACAAGTCTTCGGGACACCAGGCCTCTCCCAGCGACGCTGGGGACCAGGGGTAGCGGCTGATCCAGGTGTGGGTCTGAAGTTAATTTCCTTCCCTTGAGCTGGAATAAAGAAAGCTCAGGGATCCTTAAAGACTCTGTTTCTTAGAGCTCGATGCTCCCGTCTTGCTAAGGATCTCTGCCACCTGCACTCCGCTTACCTCCAGAGGGAAGGACCCAGTAGGCCGGAGGCGCTTCCTGGGGCCGTGCCACCATCAGAGCTGGCTCCTCTCGGCTGCTGTCCAGACTCCGTGGCCTCCCGGCTCCGGAGTCACATCCGAGGAGAATTCAATGATCTGTCTTAACCGCAGTGACTCATGGAGTCTCCAGTTACTCTGTGGCTGGAACCCATTTCCCTCACAGGAAGACGTATTTTAAATGACGTGAGTGATGGAGAGCTCGCGGAGGCCTTGGAAGGCCCGGGGTTCCAAAACCCAGCCCAGTTGGTCCAACCCCACTTGGTCTGAGAGTTCAGAGAGCCAGGCAGGCCCAGGCTCTCTGACCCTGCCAGGAATTTCTCACTCAGGCCTCAGCAGGGACATCCAGGCGCTGACCCTCAGCACGGGCCAGTAGCTGCAGTGGCAGGAAGGAAGGGCGAGGTGCGAGAGAGAGAGAGACAAAATAAGAAATGTGATCATTCGATAATTGTGTGCAGTTCATAGACTTTTCTCGAACACTCAGGGGGAGCTCATTTAGTTAATGTTTCCCGCAGGGAACAGTGGGGGTGAGGGAAGAAGAGCCCAGAGGGAGGGCCGGTCCCACCCTGTGCCCCTTGCACATCTTCTGATGTAGTTTGCTTCTCTCCTAGGTGACTTTTTAAAACGTCGCACCAGCTCCAGGTGTGTGGCAAGGAGGTGCCCTGCACAGTTTCATCTTACCCCGAATTAGAAGAGAAAGCCCGAAAGCTCTCTCAAGATTACAAGAGAAAAAGAAACCTTTTAAGAGCCTTGATTTACGGAGGACGCTTGCATCCTGCACTCGCCATGGATACCTCTCTAAAACCTCAAAGCTCCCCAGTCCAGAACCAAATGGCCTGTTTTGCACCCAGACTCTCTTTGCGGAGCATCTGCTGTGTCTGCCACCGGCCACGCTGTCTCCCAGGCACCCAGAGGCCTGTCCCCACCCCCCAGCTCGTGCTGAGAGCTCACCCCCGCGCTTCTTCTAGCTGCTGGATCTGCTCTGCTGGCTCAGGGTCTGGCCGGCTGTGCTTTGGAGTCTCTGCAATCTCCCCAGGTCTGCTGGCCACCGCCCTGCTCGCCTGCTCCCCAGGGCCTCATCTCCCCTACTTTTCCTTCCTGGGGATCCTTGCTCAAGTGGGGTCCTGGGGGAGCTTGGGACGCCCTGGCCCCCCTCCCCCCAGCTCCTCTGGGGTCCTTCCACCTGCTGCACTCCTGGCCGGACTGTCTGACTCCTGGCCGAGGTTTTATTCTGCTTCTGAAGCAGCGAGTCTTACCCAGACAGTAAGTCGCCCGAGGGCTGGAAGCACAGCTCCCCCTGCACGTCCCTACCCCTCTAATACACCCGGTGGCTTTACATACCGATTACTTGTTGCATAAATGATGAACGATTGCTTCCGAGGTAGATTCTCGAAGTCGGGGCGGGGCGGGGGGAGCCACAAGCCCGAGCTGTCTGAAGAATGAATCCTTATTTTAGATCCTACTGAGTCTTTCTGTCAAGGACTCTTTGGACTATGAAAACAGGAACAATTATGGTGTAAATGGACTTTGAAAATAGCAATAATTAGGTAATTAAAAATGTACTTCAGTTTCATTATGGTGTCCATAAAATTCCACCATCGAAAAACAAACTATTTTAACATATTTTACTTAATATAATTCATGTAATTGTGATTTTTATGTTCCACCTAGTTATGCAATTAAGTAGTACATGGCTATTTCTTACAATTAAACATTGCTAAAATCTGCCGCCAGTTCGGAACACAGGGTATGATATATTTAACAACTTTTTATGCTAAACAGTAGACACAGTTAACATTATATTCATTTAATTCCATTTTAATTAGTTGAATAATATTTTTAAATGTGAATTTAGGCCCAACCAGAACGGCAGAGTATTTAAGGTTGTTTTCTTTCAAATTACCTGTCTGCACCTTGTGGAGGCCTCCTACAGAGAAGGGCTGCGTGCGGGCCGGTGAGAAGAGCGCTCGTGGTAGGATCCTTGCTTCTCCATTCAAGCTTCTCCCTCATTGCTGAGATCCCTTCTCCTGATGCACTGATTGCAGGGATGTCCCCCACCCTGCTGGACTTTCTCTTCAACAGTCAACCCCAAGAAGCTCCCAGAAAGTGTCCCAAGCCTGAGTCCTGAGGCAGGGAGGAAGGAGGAAGGTCAGAGATTGCAGCGTCCCTCCGCCTCTCCTGGTTTGGGGGGCAGCCTGGACTTCTCCCACAGATGCTCAGATCCCACCAGCTCAGAGCTCTGACCTCTGGTCCGCTCCCCACGGCTCCATCCCACCTACTTTTCCTTCCTGGGGATCCTTGTTCACGCAGGGTCCCAGGGGAGCTTGGGGTGCTCTGGTGCCACCTCCCCACCGGCTCCTCCAGGGTCCTTCCACCTGCTGGGCTCCTGGCAGGACTGTCTGACTCCTGGCCCAGTATTTATGCTGCTCCTGAAGCAGTGGGTCTTACCCAGACTGTAAGTTGTCTGAGGCCTGGAAGTACAGCCCACACCGGCGAGGGCCCAGGTGGTCCGCAGCTGCCCTTGTGGGCTCCTGGGCTTCCTTCCTCACACTCCTCCTTTCCACCCGGCCAGGCTGGGGCTGCGTGAGTCTAGCACAGGGGGCTCCACCTATCTGGTGTCAGGGAGGGATTTCCTGAAGCCCTTGAGCTAAACCCCAAAGGATGGGTTGGAATTAAGTAGGAGAAGAGCAGCAACTATGGGATTTCAAGAAGGAGAAAATGGTCAAAGGCCCCTTGGAGCATATGGCCTTGGGGACATTACATATAGGACTTCCCACCCCTGTTCTCCATGAGCTTCATTCTCACCCGGCCTAAGCACCTGCACCCCTGGCCAGCTGCGTCCCCGGGGCCCCTGCCCTCTCTCCCGGATGGGATCTCCTGTGCTCTTCCTACCTCTTATCTCCTTTCCTTCACCCTCCCCAACCCCTGAGTGCTGACTCTTAGATGAAGTATCCTGCCGCTTAGTCCAAAATCAAGTCCCCCCACCTCGCCGGGTGGGCAGAGTTAGCTCTAGGTGGCTGTGCTCACCGGCCTGCCTCCCCTCCTACTGTCCCCGGAGAGGAGACCAGCGCCGAGTCAGCCCCATTCGGCACAGCCTGGCTGGGATCCCGCTCCGGCGTGGGAGGAGAGGGAGGCAGTAGGCTCCTGGTTTAAAAAAAAAAAAAAAAAGGATTTATTTATTTATTTATTTGAGAGAGAGATGGGGGCAGGAGGGGACAGAGGGAGAGAGAGAATCTCAACAAGCCCCCACTCAGGGCTCCCTCTCACGACCCTGAGATCATGACCTGAGCAGAAACCAAGAGTTGGACGCTTAACCCCTGAGCCACCCTGGGGCCCCGTGGGCTCTTGCTTCTGAGGAGTCCACCACCCTGGAGTCCAGATGGCCCCCGTGGTTCTCAGTGGCCCTGCTGCTCAGCCCCTCTGATGGACAGACGATGCTCCCACTGCAAGAGTCCTCCCTGGAGTCCTCCCTGCAGCCGCCGAGCCTCCCCACCGGCCTACCTTGCACGGCCCCTCCTGGAGCCTCAGAGCCTCAGCACTCAGTGAGATGAGACTGGGGGGCTTAACGACCAAGGGGCGACGGTGACCATAACTAATGTGTACTGAACGCGGCCTCAGTACTTGGCAGGTGACATGAGTCATCCGTGTAGTCCCCAGCAGGTGCAAGTGCGGCTACTCCGGGCGCCCCGCTGCTCACTCGGGTTAGGGGCTGGTCTGCTCACATGACCAAGGGTGAGAACCAGGATCAGAACCCAGACGAGCCGCCTCCGGGGTGGTGGGTGACCCTCCCCTCCGCTCTCCCTGCGGCTGAAGCAGGGCCAGCAACGGGGCAGGTCCGATAATTGGTCATCGGGGCCCTGCATCCCAAGGGACGCTCCCTTTCCCTTTGCAGCTGGGGACTCGGTGTTTGCTGAAGGAACGGGGTTCATCTCAGCCAGCCTCTCTGCACCTGGCTGGCTCAGTTCGGGGGGGCAGGCTCCCACCCCGGCTTTCCGCGTGGGGTCACTCAGGGCTCCTCCTCCTTTGGGCTCTTGAGTCTGTTCCAACTCCACCAGGAAATCTGTCGCTGGCTTCGCACCTGGTCTCCGGTAAGACAGGGTCCCCCAGTAAGCAGGGGTCAGGATCCTGGCCCCTGGCGCCCTTGGGGTGCAGCCCCCGCCCCTATCTGTATCCCCAGCTCACCTGGGGCTAACTCCCAGCCATCCTAAAATCTCAGCATGCCCTGGGCCCTCAGGCAGTTGAGTGACAGTGGACACCGAGGAGGTGGCAGTGGGGAGGCAGTGACAGCGGAGGCCTGCGCATGGGGCTGTGTGTTGTCAGAGCTCGGGGCGGCCCCGCCTGGTTGGCGGACTCGGGTGTAGCATCAGGAAAGCTGCGCTGTGCCCTCCAGCCCGGCGAGTTGCGCCTGGTTACCCTGACTCTGCAGGAGAAGGGAGGCTCAAGAGTGGAGCGGGCATGTGTTATTTTTCTCTGCCTGGATCTTTTAGTTTTCCTTCCAGCCAGAGCACCTGGATGTCGCTTAGCACCCGCCCCTTTCCACATGCGCACCCCTAGTGGACTAGAGTCAAGCCTTTCCTTGCCAAGAGCCAGGCCGCTGACAGGAGCATGGCCAACCTGACTCTCCTCACTGGGGTCAGACCCCTGAGAGCAAGGAGAGATGGAGAATGCTTTGGGCTGGCTCGTTCCAGCGTGTGTCAGAGGACGGGGTATTGGTCCCTGTAGCCTACACCCTGGGGATGGCTGTGCCTCCTCCTTTCCAAAACCCCTGCTCAGCCTACCTTGGATTTCCTGAGTGACCCACATCCTCTACGTTGACCAGGGTCTATTTCTATTGCTCAAAACCCAAGAACTCTAGGGGCTTCCAGTCAACCACCCATCCATCCAGTGGAGAGTTCCAGGTCGTCCGTCTCTGTACACAGCTCTGTGCCGGGTACTGGGGACACAGCTGTGAGGACAGGGGGGCTTTCTGTGATCACCAAGGGAAGTCATTCATCCTACTCAAGATTAGGTTTTTAGACCAGGGAGCTTGTCCTGGGTCACACAGAGGACTGTCCCATGGTTTGGTGTGGCATCACGATAGACTAACCCCCCCCCACCACCACCACCATTTTGTACTATTTTATTGACCTGAGTGCTTTGCCCACCTATCTCTTGAGTATCAGTCGATCGATGGCTTCCTTCACTGTGCTAAGCCATATTAGTGGGAACAGGGGTCAGCAGCTGTTTGAGACCATGAGAACAACCTCCTCAGACAGTCCTCCATCCACTTGGCCCACCCATTTTTTTTTTTTTTTTTTTGTGAGGGCTTGGTGAGGGACAGTTAGGGTCAAAACTGACTTGGGGAGATTTGGCTCAATTGGTGGATTGACCACAAAATTCCATCCTGACATTAGACACGTTGGTTCTCCCCTCTGTGAGTCTCCGTGTCTCGTTATGTAAATCGAGACATCGCTCAGATGACTTCGGATGCCTTTCTGCTTTGATATTTTTCTGAACATCCTCTGTCAGGGCGAAGCCTTCAGGATGAAGAGAGGAAAAAGCTTCTTTTCCCTGTGATTTGACGGTTTTGAATGGCATAAAAAGAGTTAAGCTTTCCAGCACCTTGCAACATTGATAAAAAAAAGTGTGTACTTTAATTTCTAATAAAAAAATCAAGCAGGTATGAATAGCAATAAAATTGCTCAAAAATTGTTCAAATTGAAGGGAAACAATTGGAAATGGATTTGGAAATATAATGTTTAGCTAAGCAAGCTATAATGTTCTGTTATTTTAATCAGCATTGTAAAGTAATTTAAATGATGGAGGAAGAGACTTTTATACTTTAATATATAATCACTTTTTTCAATGCATTCATCAAAAGGCATTTCATGTTAATGATTCTATGGCTGACGACAGACACCAGCAATAATGGTCTCTTGCCTGTTTCCAATTTACGTTTGGAGCATTTTAGATTTAACTTTTTTTTTCTTGTTCTTCCCTATTAGTCTTAAAGGAAAATTTCTGTAATTTTGGAAGAAAACGTGTTACTAAATGTTTCAAAGATAAAAAAATGTTTAAAAAAAGAAATCTAGGACATTTCCCCAGAGCTATCTTTTCTATAGCACCAGAAAGTTGGGACAGAGCTCAGAGGTCATCTGAACGACTTACCTGCCACCAGGCCCTTGAAATTCAAAAAGCATGAATGTGTCTCTTCTTTTAAAGAATGAAGCTCCCTTGCTCCACGGCCATTTTGCCTGTCATAAATAAATTCTCATTGATAATTAAAGATTTTGCATGTATCAATGGCAGAGAAGGATTCTTTCCTATTACTGAGTTTATGTCTACCATTACCAAGTGACTCGCTTTGGAAGTTATTTCTAAGGAGTCGCTTGAAAATTTCTTGCTGCAGTCTGAATCTTTGCAAAGTCCTCATGAAAGAAGGGAACATAAGCAGGCTGAAGGACTTTTTGCCAGAATGGTGATGGTAAGAGCCCCAAAGATTATAGGGCCTGACCTTGCCTTTGCAAGAACTCTCCCTCTGCCCCCAAATAAAACATGCTTTTTTACCATCTGCCTTGCTTCTGCCCATATTGGTACTTGTTCAGTGAGGAAAATCCATCAGCCTGCTCATCCATCCACCTACCCATCTACCCACTCACCCATTTACCCACCCATCCCTCTGCCCATTCATCCATCTTTCCATCCATCCATCCATCCATCCATCCATCCATCCATCCATCCATCTATCCATCCACCCATCTGTCCATCCATCTCTCCATCCATCCATCCACCCACCCATCTCTCCATGCATCCATCTCCAGAATTTCCTCACAGTAAGAATAAATCATAGTCTAGATGTGTCTTTATGTCTGAACACTATTCTTAAACTGGCGTTTCTGTCCAGAAACATTTTCAAAAAAGTCAGTCTAGTTTTTGTCAACTGAACTAGGAGTTAGGTTCAAACTGCTAAGGAGCTGGGGGGCAGTTTGGCAACCAGGCCAGAAGAGGGGTTCAGGCTGGGGGCCCAGGAGCCTCTGTTTCAAGTTAGTTGAGTCGGCCTCATGTGGAAGGTTTGGCAGCCCATTCCTCTTTCGGATGAGCAGTGAAGGGTTGGGAAGAAATGGCAGCCTCTGGGTGGGCACTTGCAGCTACACGTCGCTTGTCAGTGTGGCAGGTTCCCTAAAAGCCACTCTGGAAGCACAAAAGCAGCGGCAGTGGCTTAGTGTGAATGCAGAGGTACAGTCCGCTGTGTCTGAATCAGAGCCAAGAGGTGGTGCAGCAGGGAACTTCCACCTACTGTCTGCGAGTCCCTATAACTCTGCGGCTTGGTTTGTTGTAAATGGTAAGTGGTAATGGGTCCCGTGTTGTAGGCTGATTTAGGGATTCCATGAAGTATTGAGTGTAAAGCTCTTAGCTTGGAGCCTGGTGAACAGTGGCCACTCAGTTGTGGACATCCCAGGAAGCCCGTGGGAAGGTGTGCTCAATGGTGAATAGTGGTGACGAAGGTTAACTTCTGGGAAAGGGCAGTAGTGTTCTGGAGCAGTCCGCAAGGAGAGGACGAGGCGCCAGTGGGGAGCAGTGTTTTCCTGTCCCCCTCCTAAGCTCCTGCAGGACACAGCTGCAATCCCAGGAAGGACTGCCCACCTTTTGAGAACTCAGAGGATCCCAAATTCCATCCCCAAAGCACCCTCACTGTCACATCAGGACAAACTCCACACCACCCAGCTCTGCAGCTCCACATCTTAACTCCTGCTGTGGGTCCCTGTGGGTCCCATCTGGCTACCAGTGTCCTGGGGAGGGACGCCTCCTGTCCCACCCCAAGGAGGTTGTGACTTGCTGTAAAGAGGAGCCACCGTGCACAGAGCAAGCCTTGGAGCGCATGGACAGAGTGAGGATTCCAGTCCTGCAGAGGGCAGGGAAGGCCAATCAGGATGGAGGCCTGGACACTAGTCAGCTGGAAAAATGACCCATTTTGCTAGTAATCAGGGAATGCGTACTGCGGCGCCGATAAGCCAACATGCTGTCTGGACTCTCCCGAAGATGCAAAAGGAAAACAACAGTCTAAACTTGGTTGGAGCAATTATGGGGAAATACCAGCAGGACAGAAATTTGCTAGGACAGAAGCATAGCGTTGGTGAGTGTAACTTAGCCAATTTTGCTGTGGGGCGCCCTGACCTGAGAAATCTCTCTCCGACCCAAGATGAGATCCCCTCATAGGAAGTTTCTCAAGATAATTGAGCAACACATACCAAAGGCCTTAAAAATGAAAGTTTGATCCAACGATTGAGTTGCTGAGAGTTTATCCTGGAAATCATCGTACACGTCCACAGATGTTTCGTGCAACCATGGGCACCTTGGTGTCACGTCTAATAGAATTGATTGAACTGTCCAATAATGGTTGAGTCATTAAAAAATCCTGGTATGCACACACAGTGGAATACTACCTGGCTATTAAAATGCAGAGCACAGCAGGAGGAACGCAGCCAACGATATTGTAACAGTGAAGTAAGGGAGCAGATGGGAGCTACGCCTGGGGTGGACAGAGCGTAATGCATCACCGTGTCAAATCCCTAAGTTGTACACCTGAAGCTGATGTGACATTGTGTGTCAACTGTACTCAGAAAAAAAGATGTCACACACACACACACACACACACACACACACACACACGGAATATTACTCAGCCATAAAAAATAAAGACCCTGCCATTTTCCAACAACATAGATGGACCTAGAGGAGATAATGCGAAGTGGAATAAGTCACACAGAGAAAGACAGATACTGTATGATGCCACGTACATGTGGAATCTAAAATATAAAACGGATGAGCAAACAAACACAGATACTGACTCAAATACAAGGAAGACACCGGTGGTCGTGGGACAGGAGGTTGGGAGGGACGAGTGAAACAGGGAAATGGCATCGAGAGGTATGGACTTTCAGTTAAAAAATAAGTAAGTCAGGGGATGCAAAGGACCACAGAGGGAATGGAGTCACTAATATTGGAATAACTCAGTATGGTGACAGATGGTGACTACACTTGTCATGGTGAGCACTGATTTATGTACAGAATTGTCAACTCACTAACGTTGTACACCCGAAACTGCTATAATGTTGTATGTCAACATTGTATGTCGACTCCGCTTCAATAATAGAAATTTTTTAAAAGGAAAAAATAATGCAGAGGAGCAGAATTCTTTTTTAAATGGAAAAAATGCTCATAATGAAAAAGCTATAGAACAGGAAATAAAGTGGAATTAAAAAGGAATATATGTGTGTGTGTGTGTGGTCATATATATGTATGATCTTGCCTATTTATCTATTTATTACCTGTCTTTGTATCTATCTATCATCTATCTATCTATCTATCTATCTATCTATCTATCTATCTATCAATCATCTATCATCTCTCTATCTTCTGGAAAACACTATACGATATTACAGTATTGTCATTAGTCATTTCTAAATTGTTTCTAAATTGTTATATTTTGGCAAAATATTCTACATTTGCTTAGTTTTTTTTTTCCTAATTTTTCTCAAAAATCATGACTTTATTTCAGCTTCGGGTATTTAGGGGAAAAAAAAATGGCCAGGAGATCCATTTTTCCAGGAGATCCGTTTTTCCAGTTGAAAATGGATCTCCATACTTTCTAATATTTAATGTTGGAATTCGGTTGAACGGAAGTAGTTCCCAACTTAAAAAAATCATGGTCGTGGTCTTCCAGAGAAGGGAGAGGAAGGTCATGAGCAGGGGAGGCTGGCCAGGGTGGGCTGGGGGACGAGAGGGCCCTGCACTGTGCTTGGCCCTCCTTCCAGAAGCGGACAGATGGAAGACAGCAGTGGACACACGCTGATGTCCACGCCGGCAATCACTCAGTTTACCCACAGACTCCTCAGCTCCAGTCAGAGAAGATTAGATGTAAGACACACGTCCCAGTCATGTAGCCTCTTTCCTTGGGGTATAGCTATTCCTTTTGTTAGTTTTTTTTTTCCTATTCAGATGTATGTTTTTAAACTAAATTGTATTATTTCTGTAAGAAAAAAAACCCTATTTGCCTAACACATTGGGATATTCTTTAGCAAGTTGATATTCATTATAAATAACATATACAAATAATAAATACGTAAGTATTTATTACTTTTATGTACCCAAATCTTCAGAGCTTTTCTTTTTTCCATTTTTTTTCATTTTTATATTTATCCCAATCATCCTCACCTGAAGATTCTTTTTTTCTTTCCTTCATATTCTTATTTTAAAGTAGTGGTAAAATTTTCTGTTCCATTTCTGCATGTGTTGGGGTGTGTGTTTGGGATGAGAGAGGAATCCAATCATTTTTAAAAATTAAAGGATTGTAGTTTGTCTGAGAACTATATATGAAGTAATTCTTCTGGTACCCGTTGACTCGAAATGACACTTTTAACCTTGTACTGAGTGGTATTTGTCCATTTTTTTTTCCTGATGACACATTGTTTTAGTTATATTTTTAAGTATAAATTAATATGTGGTACTCGAAAGTCTACTTCATCATCCGTTTCTTTTTAAAAAAATTCATCTTAATCCTTGCCAGTGAATTCTTCTAAGATAACCTTAAAATCACTTGGTCAGTTTTCTTTTTTTTTTTTTTTTTTTTTTAATTTATTTATGATAGTCACAGAGAGAGAGAGAGAGAGAGAGAGAGAGAGGCAGAGACAGAAGCAGGCTCCATGCATCGGGAGCCCGACGTGGGATTCGATCCCGGGTCTCCAGGATCGCGCCCTGGGCCAAAGGCAGGCGCCAAACCGCTGTGCCACCCAGGGATCCCTTGGTCAGTTTTCTAATGAAACAAAATAACTTTAAAAATTTGATAATGGCCATTCAACATCCTCTCCAAAGATAATCATTTTTTTCCAGTTATTCAGCCCATCATTTATTGTCTCTTAGTACTACGGGTCAGGTGCTTACAGATTTTTGGTGCTTTAGAGAGTTTACTTCATTTTGTCCTAAGAAAAGATTAAAAGGTAAAAATGATCATCTTCATGCTACATAGGAGGAGAGTGAGGCACAGAGAGGTTCAGCAACTTACCGAGGCTCACATAGCAACTAGCCTCAGCACGCAGAATCGTGACCCTGGAGGTCAGATGCCCAACATCATGCTCGGACATGCTTGGAACAAGCCTGGCTCTTCGGGAGGAGAGGACCGGGAAGACCGCTGGCTGTGGCGGTCAAGGTTTTCTGGGAATCGCTCAGGACAGCCAACAGCCAGTGGGGACTTGAAGACACAGCCACACGGGGACCTCTTTCCCATGGGGAACACAGAGGATGGAGGTGATGGGCTTGGGTATTTGCTTCTAACAGAGTCTGTTCTCCCCAACATGTGGCTGAAATAAGATTCAAAGGATCTTGTCCGATGCAAAGTCGCAGTCTGGAGCTGCAGATCCCAGACTTGTCCTATTATTTATATGAGAAACCCAGTCCCCACTTGGGGTATGAGAAAAAAACGCTCAGAGAGAAAATAGGAGAAGCAACAACCACAGCAGGAGATGCTTTGTCTTCTGAATTCCTCCCATCAGCTTGAGGAGGCCAATCTGTGCCACAGAAGGCCCTGGGGGCAAGAGGTGCACAGCAGGACCCTGATTTTAGGAAGAGCCCTCCTGCATGTGTCCACCCTATCCTTTGAGGGCTGTCATGAAAGTGGTGGACAAAGAGCAAAAATGCCACCCCCTAACCACCTTCTCCATGTGTCTTGCTAACTTTGCTTTACATGTTTTTTTTTTTTTTCCCCATGACATTTTCGTGAAACTCCCTAAGCTCTCCTCTTGACCTACTAATTGCAATTGAAGGGAGCATACCGCGTTCCTATGCCCCAGGGATGGATACTATCACGATACTTGTGTCAGCTGAGAGCTGGCTTGGTGTCTGCTCATAGAAAAAGGGGTCCATGGAATGTGTTTCTACGGGTGGTGGATCACCAGGCAGTAATGAAAAGGAATTCCGTTGGCACCCAAACCAACGCTGGGTGATACAGATCCAAGATAGATTACTTTGCCGTGCTGTATTACTCTTTTACATATTTATTATATCCCTGTATGTAATATATATTATAGGTTTAGGGTGATACACGATTAGAGATTTATTTCTAAAATATAGCACATGCTATGTTACGAACATAACGAACATAAAAAAAATAGTAATTTTTTTTATAAATAAATATTTATAAATAAACCTTGTGGAGAAAGACTGGGAAAGGAATGTATTGATACAGGACGGTATTGCTAACACTTAGGATGACTGTGATAGAATAAAGGGTGTTGGCCTTGGCCCCGCACCATACATACTTTATGAAGCACCTGTTTGCACATGTCAGGGAGCAGCTTAGCGTTGACCCAGTTTCCACTGGGGGACGTACTTGCAGCTTTGTAAACATCACAGGGACGCAGTTGAGACCCGCATGTTAGGTCACATGTTGGGATATGAGTCATTATTCTTTTTCTAAATGCACCATCTGGTTTTGGGGCCTTTTTTACATGTTTAGTCTTCCTTTGGTTTAACTGATTATATTTAGTATTTATTGCCTCCTTTGGCTTTTTAGCCATACTTCTTTGGTTTCTTCTTTTAGGAGTTAATCTAGGGATTATATTACGTGTTCTTAGTTCGTCACAGTCTACTTTGAATTAAGATTATGCCGTCTCACATATGGCAAAACCCTGCCGATAATATACTTCTGTTTGCTTCTCTTTTGAGCTGAGGATATCATGTAGTTCACATTTATGTGTTATAAACCCAAGACATTGTTATTATGCATAATTTAAACACTCAAATGTCATACAAGGGAGTTATAAAAGGAGAAAAGTGGCTTTTAGATGGACATGATTTCCTTTCTACTTTCTTTTATCTAAACTAAGTTTCCCTCATTTCCCTTCTGCCAAATTTTTGGAAGGTGGTGAAACAGTTTGCCATGTATGTCTTTATCTGGCCTCACTTTCCGTGGATATTTTCACTGGACATAGGACTCTTGATTTACTTTTCTTGAGCATTTAAAATATGTCATGCCATTGCTCTACAACTTGCATTGTTTCCAATGAGAAATTAATGACACTTGTGGTTAAAGAGTCTTCTTTCTTTGGCTGCTTTTAAGATTTTTTTTTCTTTGTAAAGACTTTCAGCAAATTGACTATAATGTGTCTTAGTGTAGATTTCTTTGTGCTTATCCTGTTTGTGATTTGTTGAGATTCTTTTATCTCTGTGTTGAACTGCTCACCAAATTCAGAAAACTTTTAATCATAATTTTTTCAAGTTTTTTTTTTTTTTTCCTCTCCTGGTCTGTCTTGCCTTCTGATACCTCAGTTACACTTCTTTGATGCCACCTGATTAAACTACTAAGGTCTCTGAATCTCTATTCACTGCTCAGTCTTTACTTAGTGCTTCTTTTGGCTCATCCTCAAATTCACTGAATTTTCTTCTTCACTGTTCAAGTGCTGTTAATCCCATCTAGTAACATTTTCATTTTAGATATAACATTTTCTATTCTAAAATTTCTACTTGGTATTTTTTTATGATTTTCATTTTTTCTGCTGAGATTCCCTATTTTTTCACTCATTATATCCAAAAATTCTTTTAAGTTTTTAACAACATCAATAATACTTGCTTTCAAGGTCTTGTTTTCTAAGTTCAAATAGTGTCATCTTAGGGTCTATTTCTATAGAAAAGTTTTATTTTTCTTGGATATAAGCCCAATTTTCCTTCTTCTTTTTGTATATAGTACTTTTTAAAAATTGTGTGCTAGTTATTAGGATTGCTATGTAGTTCAGGATGTATTTTTCTCTCTTCCTCTAAAGAGTGTTGAGATTTGTTGATTGATAGCTCCCCAGGAGATCAGTTTGATCACATGAGGACTTGTTTTTAGGCCTTTTTAGGATGGGGATGTTCTTATTCTGAGGTTGAAATATCTTACTCTGAAGATGTGGCTTTGAAGGTATCTCAGTTGAATAGATGAGATGTTTACAGAGTTTTCTCCATTCTGGCTGTCCAAAACTCCTGGCTTCTTAACATCTCTAATCAGGTCATGTTCTCTTTTGCAGTCTTTCTTTCTTTCTTTCTTTCTTTCTTTCTTTCTTTCTTTCTTTCTTTCTCTTCCTTCCTTCCCTCATTCATTCTTTTCTTCTTTCTTTCTTTCCTTCTCTCTTTCTTCTCCTTCCTTCCTTTTCTTCCCTTCCCTTCCCTTCCCTTCCCTTCCCTTCCCTTCCCTTCCCTTCCCTTCCCTTCCCTTCCCTTCCCTTTCTTCTTTTCTTCCTTTCACTTACAAAGTTAAACCATGTGCATTCCCAGTTTAGTATTCAGACAAAAGCTCAAAGAGATTGCTATGCAGATGAATTGGACTTTTCTGTGAAGTGACTTCTTATTTACTATCCTATGTTGTAAATTTCAGCCATGAGAGTTGTTTCAAACTTTAATCTAAACGAAGATAATTGTCAGACCCAGGAAATAAGGAATATCTAACACAAGAGAAACCCTTGACATCTAGAGAGAAATGTATGTTAAAAGTAAAAGGGTGGAGAAATATGTGGCACGTTAATAAAGTTAGCATAAGAAAGCTAGTGTGCCTCTATGCCCTTCAGACACAGATTTTAAGAAAAGGATAGTATCAAAATTAAAGAGGTCATTTAATGATGATAAATGATGTGGCTCACTAAGGAAAGTAACAATCCTACAAGTATATAGGCCTGATAATAAAGTCTTCAAGGCCAAAGGAAAGTTTCACAAGATGAGAAGAAAAAAGAAATCATACATTTACAAGTATAGCTAGAGATTTCAAGAATCCTGTCTCAGTAATTGGGAGAGCAAGTGGATGAAATCAGGAAAGTTGATTAATACTATTAACCAATTTGACTTAGTTGACATTCACAGAACATGACATTCAACAACCTCATAACCTGTTCAAGTACACACGATACATTCACCAGGATGAAACTTAAGATAGACAAGAACACAAGAAGATAATGTGTGAAAGTCTCCATACATTTCAAAATATTAAATTATTGAGTATTTTCTTTGATCCCATGAAATAAAATTAGGAAATAAATAACAAAAATTTGGGGAAAATTGTCACATATTTGAAAACAAACTACATGCTTCTAAATAACGTGCTAGTCAAAACTAAAAAAAAATCATCATAGGAAAAGGTAAATATTTTAAAATAATAACGGAAATACAACATATCAAATCATATGGCATATGTTTAAAGCAGTGCTCAGAGGAAAGTGTATCACCTTAAATGCCTATATTAAAAAAGCAAGTAATACAATTTAATGCACTAAACAAGCTACTTAAAAATTTAAGAAAAATAAATTGAACCCATATAAATAGAAGGAAAGGAGGAATGAAGATAAGAGTAGATATCAGTGAATAGAAATTAACAAACAGTAAAGGCAACAAATAAAACGAAAGGTAGATTCCCTTAAAAGATTAATAAAATGATAAATGCCTAATTAAACTAATTAAAAGTAGAGGAAAGAAAACACGAATTTCCAGAAAACAGATAATATCATTAAAGATCCTACAGACATTAGAAGGATAAGGAATACTATGAAAACTCTGTGTCTACAGTTTAACAGTTTTGATGGAGTTGAAAAGTACATTCAAAGACACAAATTACCCACAATTAACCCAACAAAATACAAAAGGTGATTAGCCATATGTCTGTGAAAGAAATTGAATTTGTAATTAAAGCCTTCCTAACCAGAAGCACCCAAGTATCTGATAGATTCACTGGTGAATTTTATCAAATGTTAATAGAGAAATAAAACCAATGTTACATGAGCTCTTTGAGAAGTGGAGAAAAAAGGAATACATCACAGCTCTTTTGATGGACCTAGCTTAATACTAAAAACACAACCAAATGAAGGCATTAAAAAATAAGAAAAAGAAGAAAATTATGGAAAAATATTTTTTATGAACATAGATGCAAAAGTTCTTAAGAACTTTTTTAAGAGCAAGTTAAGAAGGATAATACGTCATAACTAAATTAATTATTTAGGGAATGTAAGGCTGGTTTAACATTCAACTTGCTCTAATTTACCAGGATTACCAAGATAAAGGAGAAAAAAAAATGACGATCTCACTAAATGCAGAAAAAGAATTTGCTAATTTTCCATACCTGATCTTTAAAAAAATCTCTCACAAACTAAGAATATAAGGAACATTTCTCAATCTGATGAAGAATTTTTAATATCAACAGCAATGAAAGGATATTTTTTATTATAGTGGTGGGTTCATCAATGCAATATGACCAAAAGAAAGAAAAGGCAACAAATTTGAAATGGATGAAGTAAAACTGTAATTATTCACAGATGTAGAGTTGTGTATGTAGAAACCTCAAACAAATCTATAAGTGATGAGAAGCAATAATTAATTTAGTTAAGTTATAAGAGACAAGGTCAATGCTGGAGAATCAGGTGTATTTTTATGTATCAGCAGGGAACAACTGGAAAGTAAAATTTAAAAATACTATATATGATAAAATTAAAAAAAATTTAAGGAAATATATGTAAGGCCTTAACACTGAAAAGTCCAAAGAATGCTGTGAGAAATTTAAAAAGACCTAAGTAAATGAAGAGAAATGAAGATATTCAATATTGTTAAGATACCCTGTACCCCTGAACTGAGTCAATACCATATACATCTGAATCCTAGCACACTTTTATTTTTTTCAAAGTATAAAACTGAGTCTAAAATTTATATGGAAATCTAAAGGACCCAGGATGATGAAAATAATATTGAAGGAAAAAAAAGTGTAGGTACTTACACCACTTGATTTTAAGACTGCCTATAAAACTACAGTAATCAAGACCATGTGTACTGGTACAAAATAGACACACATATTAAGGAAATGGCAGGCAGGGTTTGATTCAGAATACAGAATTGAGGGGATCCCTGGGTGGTGCAGCGGTCTGGTGCCTGCCTTTGGCCCAGGGCGTGATCCTGGGGTCCCGGGATCGTGTCCTGCGTCAGGCTCCCTGCGTAGAGCCTGCTTCTCCCTCTGCCTGTGTCTCTGCCTCTCTTCCTCTCTCTCTCTATGTCTATCACGAATAAATAAATAAAGTCTTTAAAAAAATCAGAATACAGATATTTATTTACACAATTGATTTTTGAAAAAGGCTACAGGACATTTCAATAGGAAAGGACAATATTTTCAGCAGATAATGCTAAAACAGGGGGATAACCATACTGAAAAAAAAAAATGACTTTCAAACTCTACCTGAAATCACGCACAAAAATTAGCTGATAGTAGATCATAGATCTAAATGTAAAAGCAAAAACTACCAGGTACTTAGAACTACATTAAGAGACTATCTTATTGACGGTTGGGTGGTTAAACATGTCTTAGGTATGATATAGAAAAATGCAACCATAGGAGAGTGTCTCAGTCAGCTTAGGCTGATATAATAAAATACCATAGGCTGGGTGGCCTATGCAGCAGAGATTCATGTAGCATAAGTCTGGAGGCAGGAAGCCCAAGGTCAAGGTGCCAGCAAGGTCAGGGTCTAGTGAGAACCTTCCCCCTGGTTTGTAGATGGGTCTTCTTACCGTGTTCTCACGGGGGAAGGGAGAGTTCCGACATGATATCTCCTCCTCTCCGTATAAGGGCACTAATACCATCACTGGGGGCTCCACCCTCATGATCTCATCTAATCCTAAGTACCATCCTAATTACCAGCCCTATTTCCAAAAACCATCACACTGCAAGTTAAGGCTTCAACATACGAATTCAGGGGTGGGCACACATTCATTCTTAACATGGAAAAAACTGATAACTTAGACTGGATCTGAAGGAAAAGTTTCTGCCTACAAAAGACACCATTAAAAAAGAATTGGTACCTTGGAATCATACTCAGTAATACAAGGAAACGAACTATCGATACACACAGAAGCTTGGATAAATCTCCAAAAGAGCCAGATGAAAGGAGTCAGATTCAAAAAGTTATATACTTCCCATTTCTATGGGATTCTTGATGAAAACAATAGTGACAGAGAACATCGATGGTTGCCAGAGGTTAGGAGCGGAGAACATGTGATTACGAAGGGGTAGTAATAGGAGGGTTTTATCGGGTGATTGAACTGTTCTATGTCCTGCATGGAGTGGTGGTTACAAGAATCTATGTACATTTTAAATTAATTAATTAGTTAATTAATTAATTTTCAGAGTAATGAAGGGTGAGGCAAGAGAAGGAGAAAGCGAATCTAAAGCAGGTTCGATGCCCTGCATAGAGCCTGACGTAGGCGCAATCTCACGACCCTGAGATCGTGATCTGAGCTGAAATCAAGTCAGATATTTAACTGGCTGAGCAACCCAGGCGCCCCTCCATATACTTTCATTAGTCATAGAACAGTACAACCAACAGGAGTCAATTTTACTGCATGTAAATGAAAAATAGAATAATTGGCCACTATCAGGTGGGAGAAACGATTTTGCAATATATATGTATATAGGCCTATGGAGAAGAACTTGTGTTGAGACCATATGAGGAGCTCATACAACGCAATAAAAAGAAAGCTTGGGACGCCTGCGTGTCTAAGTGGTAGTGTCTTCTGCTCAGGGCGTGACCCCCAGGTCCTGGGATCGAGTCCTACATCGGACTCCTGCATGGAGCCTGCTCCTCCCTCTGCCTGCGTCTCTGCCTCTCTCTGTGTGTCTCTCATGAATAAATACATAAAATCTTTAAAAAAAAATAGAAGACTACTTAATAAGAAGTGGGTGAAAATGTGAGCACATACTTCACCAAGAAAGATGCTGGCTTGACCAATACACATATGAAAAAGTGACCATTGCCAGTAGTTACCAAGGAAGTGCAGAATAAAATCATATTTGGAGAGAAGTGCACACCCACCGGAACAACCCCTTAAAATGCTTAAAATTTAAAAGATAGTCGATGCTACACGTCGGTGAGGACACAGAGTAAACACACTGCAGAGCTCACCTGGGTGCCGGTTATATGTAAATGGTGCAACCACTTTGGAACGCAGCCTGCTAGTCTCCGGGAGAGTAGACTTACACCGTGTGACACGGCAGGTGCACGCCCAGCCTTCCCCTCGAGGGCAATCGTCACGCACGTCCACAGAACACGTGCACAAGAGCGGTCACAGCAACATTTTTCGTAATTGCCCCAAATGGGAAGCGACCCGAATGCCCGTCAGAATACAGCAGCCAGAGAAATTGAGGCGAATTCACACAATAAAATAAAACTCAGCAATAACGGCGAATAAACTATTGATCCCCACAACAGAGCATTTTACAGAAGTGTTGTGCTGAGTGAACGGAGTCAGGTGCAGAGAGGACATGCATTCTAGAGGATTCCACGTATTTTGGAGTTAAACCAATATGGTAATAGCATCAGGAGAGTTTGGTTGCTTGAGTGAGTGGGAGGGCAGGCAATGGCTGGCAAGGAACCCAAGGGAACTTTCTGAGCTGATGGAAATGTTCTATACATCCCAGTCGGGATGTGGATTATATATGTGCGCGCATTTGCCAAAACTCATCCACCCAAATCTATGCTTTATGTACCTTTTGTTATATGCAGATTATGCCTCCACTAAAATAAAACAATACGTGTCTGTGGGGAAGACGGCCTTAGGGGTTCGGGGAGCGGGGCGTGGAGGGGGGGCTGATGCTACAATAACTGTACGCACCGTGGCTTCGTCTGGACTTCCCGTGCTGTTCCTCTTCCATTCACAAGCTGGATCTCACCCCCGCCCCAGCGCCATCCGTCCTGCTTGCAAAAGGGTGCGGCATCAGTGCGTCCTTTTGGTTGCTTCTCCTAAGGGGTTGCGAAGTTTGGGAAGAGGGTAGGGAGGTGTGCAGGGGGAAAGGGCAGGGGAGCCTTCACCTGCTCCCTAGCTTTGGTCTCTGGCTGCCCTGAGGATGAGCTGGGAGCCCAGGGAGCTGCTAGGAGACCCAGGCCCCACCCATTGTGGGGTCTGTGGACGCTGCTCTTGGGAATAATTCTGCAGGTACAAGGGGAGAGAGAGGTGGCGCCTTCTTCCTTCTGCATTTGTATGGCCCCATGTTTGTTTTTTAAGTAGGACTTTTACCTTTAAACTCCAGGGGCTCAGAAAGGCATCGAGTCTCAGGGGCCTACCACCCTGAGGTTCCCCGCACCTGCCTACCCCTACCCCCACCCCTGCTCTGCAGACACAGAGCCTATAACCCAGAGGTCTTCCTTAACCCTTTAGGAAAAAAAAAAAAAAAAAGGAAAAAGCAAAGGAATGCATTTTTTTTCTTCCCCTTTCTCATTCTGCTCTACTGACCTTTCGCTTAGCTTTTTGCTAATGTCATTTTCACTCTTGGTTGGGCTTCCTCGACAGTAAGGAAGACTTCTTTATGAAGCCGCCGTGATAAACTAGGGTCATGCAGTCAGTCACATCGAGGAAAGCACTCCATCAGCTACTACTCCAATATCAAATACCTCTAATCTAATCAGGAAAACAGCAAAACTCTGCAAAGTGCCCTTGTTAATCCTGTCACTAACTACCTCACCAGATTTTGAGAAACGCAGTTTAATTAGCAAAATAAAAGGACTTAATCTTTCTCTATATTATTCACACAAGCAAAAATATATGCATTGGCTGAAGATAAAAATAAATTGCATAAGGCTCCTAAGCAAAGGCAGGGGGTGGGGTGGGGAGTGGGAGGGAACCCTGATCCTACGGAATGAAAGGAACCCTAGTGTTTCTTAGGGCTTCATCGAACCATGCTGAAGAGCTCCTTTCTCCATAAATATTTCACACATACTTAATAGAAGGAAGGACAATCTGGGGGGCCGAAAGGTGTGTTTAACACGGAGGAATATGCTCCCTCCATTTCAGACTATAGATTTTGTTGCTTGCAATAGGGCTCAGCAGAGCTGATGCTGTGGATTTTAATAAAAATTGGAGGAGTCAACAGATGGAGTTTTCCTGAATTTTTTTTTTTTTTTTACAAAGGAATTAAAATCCCATTTTAAAAGGTGATTGCAACAAGGGAAAAAAAAATACGAGTTTTTTTTTTTTTTTGTCTTTCCTTTTTAACTCTAGCCGCTTCCACCTTTTCCATATTCATAAAATGTATATGGAGCTAATTTTGAATGTGCCCTTTATGACTATGTCACAGTCATAATATCGCCATGTTCCGAAGGCGTAATTAAAGATTTACCTAGATTTATGAGGCTTTATCATTATCAATAGGGTTAAGGAATGCCGGGGAGGCACATTGTTGGAAGATTTTGCTCAGCAGTTTCTTGAGCAATGAGAGTACTGGTATTACTTTAGTGCTCAAAAAAATGACTGTTCGGCACTAATATATGGTCCTTTATTAGAAAGGGAACACCAAAGACACTTCAGTCAAAACACTTCAGCGGCCTGCCCACCTCTTCCTTTCAGGGGACGGAATTGGGGAGAAGGTAAAATGTCTTGCTCATCGGAATGCGCGAGATGGAAACCTCAGCTCCCTCCAGCAGCAGGTAGCTGGCCTCTCCATCCCCTTAATAAGGGCTGAGCCTAGTGAGATGGGCCAGCGCGCCTTGAAGACCACGGGCGAGCCTTCCGCTGCCCCTCACCCAGCCCTCCAGAAGCCAGCGCCGGCCTGGCTCGTTGCCACTTGCCATTCATCCAGCAAGCCACCCTCCAGCTGCACCTGGCCCTCATCCTGCTACCTTTCCACGGCCCGGCAAGTGGGTGGCGGTAGCCAAGGCAGCGAGGGCACTTTCCTGCTGGCTCTAGCTGGCATTTCATTTTCTCACTCCCAGGGCAGGCTCCATTCAGCACAGGGCAAAGCCATTTCCCAGGCGACATATTTTTCACAAGGTAAATGAGCAGGCCCGGGCCGCATGGCATGGCACCCTGTCTTCGGGCTGGGTAAAGGGAAGGCATGTGTCGGACGCCTTGTCATTCTGACAACACCTGCGCCGTGGTGACGGCCAACATCTCCTGTCCTCTGTTGGCCTCTGCGGACGGCGCTTCCTCCTTCCTCGCTCCTGCTCGGATGAATCACAGGTCGGCTCTGCAAAGAGACAGAACCGAGAGGATAAACATAGATGACGGTAGACGGAGAGACAGATAGTTGGTAGATAGACGCACACGGACACGCGCACCCGTACGCACACATGCACACATGCGTTAGACGCGCGTAGGTTTATTTTGAGGAACTGGCTCGTGTGTGGAGTCTGGCAAGTCCAAAACCCGCAGGGCCTGGCATCCGGCTGGAGAGTCAGGGAAGCGCTGATGTTGTAGTTCAAGTCTGCTGGCAAAACTCCTCTTCTTTGCAGGGAGGTCTTGCTCCAGGCCTTCAACCTACGGGATGAGGCTCAGCCCCACTGCGGAGGGCCATGTGCTTTACTCAGACTCTACCGATTTAAATGTGAATCCCAACCAAAAAATAACCTTCACTGAAACACCCGGATGTGTTGGACCAGATACATGGGCACGGTGGCCTCACCAGGTGGACACGTAATATTAACCATCATGCTTCCTGTTGCTTGAGCTGTCCAGTCTCGCCTCACTGGCTCTCCACAGATTCTCACACATGCTTCCACGGTCATGTCTGACACGCGGTGACCTCGCTGTAGTTTGGGTTAAAACAACAGAGAAACCTTTGGCTGCGAAGGGAAGCGGTCCGAAGAGGAAGCTGATGAATGCCTGGCATTACGAGCAGAAGCCGGCTCTGCTTTTCCTTCTGAGGACCTCTGCTTGACAATGCTTCCTTTGGAAGGACCTGGAATGAGGGTCTTGGGTAAGGGTGGGGGGTCAGGATCAATCCTTCCTAGGCCCTTCCTGGAGTTCGGATCCCTTCTGTGGGCTGTGCATTCTTGGGTGACCGATCACGCAGCAACGTGGCATGCACATTTATAGGGCACCTATGCCTCCCCCCTTCCCAAGGCTTCAGCTGGACACCGATGAGAGGAGTTTGAAGATGAGTGTCCAGGTGATTCAATTCTGTCTAGAACAGGAGCCTGTGGTCTTGAATCTCCACTTTAGCTGGACACACAGCGCTGGGGCAGGAGTGATTATTCGAGAAGCTGTTGACCCAGCTTGAACCCAACCTTCTCCAAAAGCCCCTGGAGAAGGCTGTTCCGTCTGAGGTTCCTGCTCCAGCTCTGGGTAGAGATTGATGGCGCTTGTGCTGGGAGTATCGCCAAGTCCACACCCCACACTCAATACATCACAAAGATTATCTTTATCTGGAGCCTGTGGCTACCAAGACTGTTTCTCTGCACAGTGGCATGGCAGTCTGGAGCGGCAGCGATAGACCCCGAATTCGCCTGCCGTGGAGGTGACAAGAGGGACAGGGGTTCTGGTGGTGCTGGCCCTGGCTCCAGCTCCTTCTGGCTTCTTTTTTGGAGTCTGGCACAGGACCGAAGGCTCCTTATCAACTTAAATGAGTTGGTTTGAGCACCCACAGGGAGGTGGCCAATGTCTCATGCAATGGGATTGGCCGAAGAGATCATAAGATAAATAAATAACCAAAAAGCAGTCAAGGCCTCTTCCTGGGTTTCCTGGTCCGGGGCTGCATCTCCAGCTCCCCAGGTCCTTTTCCTTTGCGTGTCTCTGGCCTCGGTCAGCGGGCACACCCACAAAACCCAAATTCGATCAGTGGGAGGCCAGGTGGTTGTGCCCACACTTCTGCTCAGCATGGCGCCTCCTCCCGGAAGCTGACTTCGGCCTGGCTCCCGGTGCCCAGCTGGTCCTCTGTTCTCACTCCCCAAGCCGCTCAAAGGGTGCTCTCTCCCCTCTCACCCAGCCGCAGAAGCCAGCTCTAGGAGTGTGGCGAGGGATGCGGCTTCCAAGCCCCTAAAGCCCAGAATCCACCCCCCACCCTCTGCTGTTGCCCACGTCAGTGTGCTCCTTGCACTATCAGGAAGCGGCCTTGAAGCCACAGTACGCTGGGTGGCTCCTGTAATCACTCTAAATTATGACACCTTCTTGTTCTTAAAAATGGCCACTGTACGTGGAAGATAAACCAGGACAAGATGAAGGAACGTGGTGCTGCTCCGCGTGGTTCTTTAAAAACTGATAAGTGGCTTTAAATCTCTCCCATCCAGGGTAGTTAAAACCTCAGTATCAAACTGGAGAGCCACACGTCTTGCCGTGTCATCTCTCAGCCTAATGAGCTCTGGGAATGGACAACCCGGGATTCTCCACCGAGCCGCTCGTCCTGTGTGTTCTGCATATAGTGAAATTAGGGGGCAAGTTGACAAGGAGGTGACATAGCTCAACTTATTTTTTAAATTGCTTACCTTTATCAGTCTCCTGAGCAGGTCGTGGTAGTAGACACGGAATTACACGCCAGCCCCAGGGGAAAGCCCTGCACAGGGGAATGGTCGGAGAGGATGACAGACCCGAGCGGTGGCAAAGTGGCCTGACCACAGTTATCATCAAAGCGACAGAAATCCTGTCAAAGAGTCCAGCTCTCGCTTTCAATATCACGCACGTGCAAGAGAAGGAACATCTGTGGCGTGCCCAGCAATATGTTTTAGCAGCATTTTTCGGGACCAAAATTAACATTAACAGGAAGACAGGTTTGTGTTTCTCTGTATTTTCACTTATTAACACAACAACCTGGAGGTGATTAGCAATTCTGAGCTATGTTGGGCTGTGGGTTTCCATGTGCGGCACTGAGACGTCACACAAACATCCTCACTCTTCACTCAGAGTCTGGGCTTGGGCAAATTTCAGGGAACCAAACAGCTTCGAAAGGCTTGGGTGTTTTTCAGTCCGTGTTTAGACCCGAGGAAATGAGTACCAGAGAGAACAGAAACGCCCCGATGCCACTGTGGTGGCTCCTCTCCGATATTTGCTGGGGGCCTACGATGAGCCGGGCTCCATGGAGAGCAGGTGTGAGGCCTGGACCTTATGACCTGTCCTCTATGGAGTCCCTCTTTATTCACTCATTCATTCACTCACTTGTTCATCATCTTTGGTTTAGCAGCTCCTGAGTGGCAGTTACCCTGCTAGACATTGTCAAGCCCTGAGTTAGAGCGGCGAGCGGACATCAAGTTCACTTAGTGGAGCTCACGGAGAAGTAATAGGACAACCACATTCACACGTGATTACAACCGAAGTCACTAGGGCCAGTTGCTTTGCCAAACCATGGGCTTGTGGGGAGGCCCAATGGGGCTGAGGATAATCCTGGCTGTTGATGCACATGTAGATTTTCCAGGTCTCCAAGGGTCTCTACTGACTTATCTTATTGGGCTGGTGTGAAGACTGAAAGACCTTAACATAGCTAGTGGCCACGTGGGAGCCTGATAATGATATTTGTCTTCACCAGTAGTGTCATCACCACCACCATCGTATTGCCACCATCACCATCATTACCATAATCATCACCACCACCACCACCATCACCATCATCACCACCATCACCACCATCACCACCATCATCACCATAATCATCACCACCACCACCATCACCATCATCACCACCATCATCATCATCACCACGACCACCATCAGCATTATCACCATCATCATCACCACCATCATCACCATCATCACCACCACCATCATCACCATCATCACCACTACCATCATCACCATCATCACCATCATCACCACCACCATCATCACCAGCATCACCATCATCACCACCACCATCATCACCAGCATCACCATCATCACCACCACCATCATCACCAGCATCACCATCATCACCACCACCATCATCACAAGCATCACCATCATCACCACCACCATCATCACCAGCATCACCATCATCACCATCATCACCACCACCATCATCACCATCATCACCATCATCACCACCACCATCACCACCATCATCACCATCATCACCACCACCATCATCACCAGCATCACCATCATCACCACCACCATCATCACCAGCATCACCATCATCACCACCACCATCATCACCAGCATCACCATCATCACCATCATCACCACCACCATCATCACCATCATCACCACCACCTATCACCATCATCACCATCATCACCACCACCATCATCACCATCATCACCACCATCATCACCACCATCACCACCACCATCATCACCATCATCACCGTCATCACCATCATCACCACCACCATCACCATCATCACCATCATCACCACCACCATCATCACCACCACCATCATCACCACCATCACCACCACCATCATCACCATCATCACCATCATCACCATCATCACCACCATCATCATCACCATCATCATCACCATCATCATCACCACCATCATCACCATCATCACCACCACCATCACCACCACCATGGTCATCACCACCATCACCACTACAACTATCAGTGTCACCATCATCATCATCATTGTTCATCACAGGTGGGATTCTGTTTGCCCCTCCAGATGTAACTCCCTATCCTTCCCCACCCGCCCCTGAACCCCAGGAAGCTGAGCATATGCACTTCATCTGCAGACTGTCTTGTCCTCTGATGTCCAGCTGGAAATGGCTGATGGAGCACCCCACAAGAGAAGAAGGTCAGAGGGAAGTCCGGGTCTTTACTGTCCCATATTCCCCCTTCTGTGCCGCAGGTGGAGAGCGGCTGTGGTCTTCTGCCAGAGGCCACAGTTCTGGTCAGTTGGCCCTTTCCTGCTACGTCAGCTCTCTGGGTCTGGAAATGGTTCCTTCCTCAGCCTTTCAGGCATTGAAACAGTCACAGCGATGGCTGTCCATTGGGGCAATCCCTTGGGTGCTTTATAATCCTTGGTGCTTTCTCTTGGTCCCTCCCACGCCATTGTGAGCAATCCTGTAGTCATCCCACGGTGTTCCCTGGATTTCCTGCCAGGACTCTGACCACCCAACCGTAACATGGTCATTGCCATCAGTGTTGTCATCAGGGTCTTGCTGTGTCGTCAGCCTCTGCTCGCTGAGCCCCGGAGACAAGGTGCACATTTCTTTAGCAAACTTCGGATTATTGGCCCTGAAAGCTCAAGTATCTGATGGTCAGATCCTCCGGGACTCAGCTCAAGCCTCACCTCTTACGAGAGACATCACACCTCCTTCTCCTGGCATCACCCTCCAAAGTCCAGGTGACAGATTTCTGATAACACCCTCCGCCCAGGAATAAAATTTCCTCCTGTGCCGCGGCCCTGGAGTTCCTGCAGAGAAGGGCAAGGACTGTGTCACCTTGTTTGCCCCAGCATTTCAAGGGGAATGTTCTCGATAGGCCCCCGTGTATACAGGCAGGAAGGAGGGACGGATAGTGACAAGCACTACTGTACGGCTGCTCATGCCAGTACCAGGTGATGCTGACAGCTGTCCCTGCAAACTGACGCTACCATCCGGCGCTCGTGCAGGAGGGATTAGGAAACATTTGTCTAATTAAACAAAAAGAACCACCGCATGTAGCACTGATGAGAGGCTTACTCTCCGCGGCACCTTGAGCTAAGTGCCTTCGGAGGCTGCTCCAGACCCGTGCTGCGGCCCGGCCTTGTGAGGAGACCGGGGCAGGAACAGGCTGGAACCCCAGGCCTATCGGACTCTGAGCGTCTACACTCCCGGTCACCGAGGCCCTGTCTACAGCGTGGGGGAAGCTGGAGGTCAACTACCGGAACCTCTAGGCTCCTGCTGCAATATCGTCATGGACATGGGCTCTGTCCCAACCCCGACTCCCACCCGGTGTGTCAAATGGGACCACGATAGCACTTGACCCTTACCCTTCGGTCCCTGTGAGCATCAGATGGGAAAATATCTGCCCTGAGACCCCAAGTTATCATGGGACAGCTCTGGGTAGGTGGAAACAATGCCTCCTCCCCCAGGTACCTCTGCTTCCTAATCCCTGAACCTGTGACTACGAGCCTGGATGGCGAAGAGTGGCTGCGGTTAAGTTAGGGACCTTGCACGGAGGAGCTCATTTTAGGTTATCTGGGTGGACCCTGCGAGCGATCATGCGCAGCCCTATGACAGAGAGGCGGGGCGGTGGGGGGGCTTAGACCCAGGGGCACACTCCCGAGAAGGGGACATCAAGACAGACGTGAGACCGGAGTTATGGGCTCCAAGGCTAGGGATGCCCAGGCTTGCCAGCTGGTGGGGCCAGGAAGGGGTGTCCCCCCAGCCCTCTGAGGGAGCACAGCCCCACGGACACCCTAACACCCCAGACTTCTGGCTTCAAACCTGTGAGAGGACACGTTTCTCTTGTTTAAGCCACCAAGGTGGGGGTGATTTATTATCGCAGTCCTCAGAAGCTCACGTGAGAGGCCCCTAAATACCCTCCACATTCTTGTCACCATCCACCTGCTTGGCGCTGGGTCCAGAGAGCGGGGCCCCTTGGGGCCCAGGCCTCCCACTGGGAACACAGGCCTGGGCTCTCGGGCTTTCCCTGCTACCTGTTATCTACCCATGAGAGGCCGGAATTTGGGGAATAGATTTCTCACTCCCCGGGTCTCTTATATGGATGCGAAATCTTGGCAGCACCAAGCCAGTGGATCCCCCAGGTCCTGGAATAGCTGTGGGCCAAGGCCGGGGCTCCTGGGGTCCACGTGAGAAGAGAGGCTCCTCCCCTCCTGCGTGGGCCTCCCTGGAGGCCAGGCCTCAGCTGGGGAGGCTGGGAGGCTGCGGCAGGTGGAAACCACCCCCCCCAGATGCTGAGGTGCTGTCTGTGGCCTTCACCACAAGTCGTCCTGGGGCGGGGGGGGCAGCCCAGGGGTGCACACTCCCACCCCTCTGCCCCACTTGGTGAGAGCACAGCGTGATGCAAATGGGGTTCGGCGCCCTGATGGGGGCATGACCTCCAATCCTCCAGGTTCATAGAAAATGGTCACGTGCCCCCATTGGAACGGCCTGGGGTGCAGGGCAAAGCCTCCCTGTGTGAGGCGGGGGGCCTTTGCTGTGGCCCCGCTAAGCAGACCCCAGGTATGCAGGGAAGGTGGCTGGGTGCCCAGGGCCCGCAGGGTGGGGGGAGGGACACAGTGATGTAGGGGAGAGGGTAGGGGTGTCCTTGCCTGAGCTGGGCCCCCAGGAAGGGGCCCCCAGGAGCACCAAGGGGCAGGGGGAGCCCAGGGGGCCGCGTCCCTGCCCGAGGCCGAGCTCCAGCTGAGGGGAAAGGGGCCCCGGCTCCTCCGAGGAGAGGGCCTGTGACGCCGGCCTCGCGGGCCAGCCCTTCCCGTCACCCACTGAGACTTCTAATTCCCTCTGGGGGTGCGGCCGGGCGCTGCCAAGGATGCGGAGCTGGCTGGGGCGGTGCACCTGTCTCCCCCCGGGGAGCCACCGGCCTCCCAGGCTAGGGGGCAGGGGCAGCCGCGGGCTCCGCTCTCAGAGGGGAGGGAGGTGAGGAGGCCGGCCTGGGGGTGGGCACACCTGGGCTGGGCCCCCACCTGCCCACCCTGGATCCTCCCCGTGTCCCTAGGGGGCCGACTCCAGGTGGGGGGGGCGGTCCTCCTGGGGTGGGGGAGGTCCTCCCAGGGATGCGCAGGGCCTGCGAGGGCTTGGTGGCTCTGAGCGGGGCCCAGGGGGCAGGGGAGGGAACCTGGGCTGGGCCCCCACCTGCCTACCCTGGCTCCTCCCGGTGTCCCTAGGGGGCCGACTCCCGGGGTGGGGAGGACGGTCCTCCTGGGGATGCTCAGGCCCTGCGAGGCCTTGGTGGCTCAGAGCGAGGCCCCGGGGTGGAGGGAGGACACATGAGTTCACCTTGTGCTTCTCACCCTTACTTGTGGGCATGGCTGGTAGCCTGTCCGTGCCTCAGTTTCCCACGTTGGAAGTAGGGGGATGGCCCCAAGCCCCCGGCAGGCCCCGGGAGGGAAGTGCCCACGGGGGCAAGCCCTGGAGACCCGGCACCTACAGATTCACCTGCAGGGCGCAGGGGTCCAGCTGGGCGGCGGGCTGGAAGGCCCAGCTCTCCGTGCCCGGGGCTCCTCCTCCAGGGGCAGAGTGCAGTCAACAACCGCTGCTGACGGACAGGGCCATCTCGGACACCTGCGATGTCCCTGATGACACCCGTGGAGAAGAATCCAGGGCAGCAGCGTGGAAGGAGCGGCTCCGGCAAAGCAGCACCCGTGGGGGGACCTGCGGGTCACTCGGTGGCGGGGCGTCCGGGGGCTCGTGCGCTTCTGCACGGCAGCCCTGAGGATGCTCGGGGGCCTGTCTCCAGAGATGACCCGGATAACAGGCTGGGGGGGAGAACCCTGCGGGGGGCGGTGCTGACCTTGGCAAGGGTGAGGTGGCCCGGCACAGGGCGGGAGGGGAGCAACGGCAGGGGCTGGACGCGGGGTCCCCGAGGCCCTGGGAAGAAGTCTGCCTCTGCTTTCAGATGCGGCCGGATGCACCGCAGAGCCATAAACAAGGGTGTCACCGTGTCACCGTCGGATTTACGCTTTAAACGCCACAGGGGGCCACCCCCGACACCACCCCCGGCCCGTGGGCGCCTCCCCTCCGGGAGCCCCAGGGCCTGGCTCCCCACCCTCACTGAAGCCAAAGTCACTTTCAGGAGCCTTTAAATCTTAGTGTCAGGTGACCGCGTCCCTGTCCATTCCCCGGCGGCCCCAGGATGGGCTTTGGGACCGTCCCCATGGGGCGGTGACCCTGAGCCTTGCCAGGTGGATGCCCAAGTGCAAGGTGTGCAGTGGTCCTCCAAGGGTTTGGGCCCATCCCCGCCCCCCCACGGCTGTCTTTGCACCTCATCGCGGCCTGAGCACCCCCACCTGGTTTAGGAGGTCCAGCACCATTTTCCCACCCCTCGGCCACTGGGCCGCACACCTACAGCGTTTCCCCATTCTTCTGGGTTTCTTACTGTCTTGTCCACATTCTCACTCAGCTAGACGCCCCAAAGTCACTTTTATTTTTTTTTATTTTTTTTTTTTTCCAAAGTCACTTTTAGAAACAGGATCATCAGCAGTGACAACCGCCCACGTCCCATCCTTCCCTCACCCTTAGGTCTGCAGGGATCTAGGAAATCCCGGTGGGGGATCCAAGCTGCCCCCCCCTCCACTGGGCTATTCTTACCATCAGAGCTTCCCTGACCCCGTCCGTCACCTGCCTGGCATCTTCTTCTCACCTGTGTCACCCGACTCTAGGCCCCCCCAGGAGGCTCCTCCTTGGCTGGCACGCTCAGCCCCACAACCCAATTCACGCCCGAACCGTGTTTCTCCTCCTCGGCCCTGAGTGGGCCTCGGGGGCCCTCCTGCGGGTTCCTTCCATAAGAAGAGGCTCCCGCGGGCCGGGCTGCCTCCCATGTGATCCCCCAGAGCAGGGCCTCCCTGAGTCTGGGCACAGAGTCAGGCTCAGCGCACACAGATGCCAGGCCCGCAGTGCCCAGGGATGCGAGGAGGGAGGACGGGCACCCAGGGCCGCCCACCTGCTCCTGCCTGGGCCCCCACAGGCGGCCACCTGCCGGGAGAGGGTCAGGGGCGCACACTCGATCCTCTGGCTCGGGGTCTCCGGGGGGGGCGCTGCACCCTCCCCGCCCACCCAGGGCCCGAGCTGGAGCCTCTCTCCCCCGCGTCCCGGTGGCTCTGCCGAGGGGGCACCCGTCCTTCGTCACCCTTTGTCTGCCTCTGACACCTGAATGGAACCCTGAGCGCTCCGCTCGGCCCCTCCACGGCTTGTCTGCAGAGACGCCCTGACGAAGACACTCCACGCGACGCCTGGAAGAACCAATCGTCGTAGCTAAAATTCATTTTAAAAAAATAATAAAAAAATCCCGTGACAACCCGGGAGAGAGATCTTAGCTTCAGTCGTACACGGGGGCACTTCTCTTCACAGTTTTGGTAACATTCATGCGTGCGACATCTCACGCTCGGTGGCAGCTTCTCCTTTCTTTCTATTTTCGTTAAAATCGATCATCGAAACACAAAACCAGTTAGCCCAGCAAGAGTCTGCGGTGAAGACCCCAGGCCAAGGGTAGTTTGTGGCTACCGGAAGCTGGCCTGCGTCTGTTCCACTCGGGGCCTCCCCCCGGGGGTGGCCCGGCCCCACTGTCCGACAGGCGCGGCCGCCCACGGCTGGGTGAGACCACCCGGCTCAGGCCCACTCCTGCTGCCCACCCCACCCCGCTCCTCCTCCTCACTTTTCCAGGGAAGCCCAGCCTGGGACCCACCCTGCTGTGGGCCTTGATTTGTGGCGGCGGCTCACAGTCAGTGGGGGCAGGTCAGCAGGCGGTTCACCCCAGATTAAAAATAAAAGCCGGAATGCACGCAGGGGGATTTGGCTGTCGGAGGTGGATTTCTTGCTTCTTCCCATAAGGTTTGATCTCAACCCTTGTACTTCCTCCTCCCCGGTCCCCGCCCCAGCCCCGTCCCGTCTTCCTCGGGCTCCTTCTGCTTCTCACCAAGCGCCATCTCCTCTCCGCACCAACGTGGCCTGGCCTCAGGAAAATTCTCCTGGCCTCTGGCGCCTCAATCTCAAGCCGCGTGTGGAGCCGTTTCCCCTTCACGTATTCACTAGTTCATTCGTTCGACAAACAGCTGGTGGAGGTGCGGTTCTTTACGGGAGGCAAGCGCACAGGTAGAAAGACAAAGAAACGAATAACTAAGGTAAACTCATAAAATGGCACATTTAACGGGAGGGAAACAGGAACGGTGGCCAACGCTGTGTGTCCGCCTGACGAGGCCAGGGAGGGCCCAGGCATTCGGTCGGACGGTGTTACTCTGCGCGTCTCCGAGAGGATGGGGGGATGAGGCCGACACTTGGGTCAGTAGACTGAGTAAAGCTGATTGTCCTCCCTGATGTGGGTGGGCCTCGTTCAATCAGGTGAAGGTCCGATTAGAACAAAAGGCCTGATCCTCTCACGAGTAAGAGGAAACGCTTTCGGCCCGAGTGCTTAGCTGGACATGGATCTCGGGCTGCCCGCAGTTGGGAGCGGAGACACCTGCTCCTCTTGGATCTCAAGCTTTCTGGCTTTCAGACTGGAACCCGTACCATTAGCTCACCTAGTCTGCGGGCCGTCGGATGTAGACTGGACCTTCACCGTCGGCTCTCCTGATTCTCCAGGTGGCTGGCTGCGGATCTCGGTTCTCAGCCTCTGTAACCATGGGACCCCATTCCTCATCCTAAATCTCTGTCTGTCCCTCTGTGCATCTGGCCGGTTCTGTTTCTCTGCAGAACTCTGACAAGGCAGAGAGCGGCCTACGTCAGGGAAAGAACGTTTGGGCTAATGAGGAGGAAGGCCAGCGGGTCAGAAATCAGGGACTGTATTCTAGGAAGAAGGGACAGCATGTGCAAAGGCTCTGGGGTGGGAACAGGCCCAGGGTGTCCAGGAAACAGACGGAATGAACATACTTACGCGTGCCGACCGGACGCCACTTGAGGCCCTCGTGTGCGAATGTGCTTCATCCAGGGTAATAGCTGATGTGTTCTTAATTTGACATCACTTTTAATGTGCCGTATAGTTAGTTGTACGGAGTTCAATGCTGTAAGTAAGGCCATAGCAATTTAGATCAAATGTAGGCTTATTATTATTATTATTTATTTATTTATTTTTACAACAAACAAGGTGACCATGGAGTCCTTGCTTACAGACTCGTTTGCACTAATTAAATGAAATCTTGGGAGTCATCTTGCCTCCTCTCTGACTCTCAGATCCCACATTGAGTCAGCTAGGTGCACATGTCGGATTGCCCTTTAGAATATTCTCACACCCCGGGCGACTAGCCTGGGTACGTGCAGGGGCCTCCTCAAGGGTCCCCCTCCATCCCAATGAACTCATAAGACTGTTCTTCCTTTTAAAACATGAGTCAGGGGCAGCCCGGGCCTGATCCCGGGGACCCGGGATGGAGTCCCACGTTGGGCTCCCTGCGTGGAGCCTGCTTCTTCCTCTGTGTCTCTGCCTCTCTCTCTCTGTGTCTCTCATTAATAAATAAATAAAATCTTTTTTAAAAAATAAAAATAAATAAATAAAACATGAGTCAGGGGGCGCCTGGGTGGCTCAGTTGGTTGAGTGTCTGCCTTCAGCTCAGGTCATGACCGCAGGGTCTGGGGATTGAGCCCCGCATTGGGCTCCCTGCTCCGTGGAGAGCCTGCTTCTCCCTCTGCCTGCTGCTCCCCCTGCTTGTGCACGCTCTCTCTCTCTCTCTTCCTCTCTCTCTTTCTCTCAAATAAATAAATAAAGCCTTTAAAAAAATAAATAAAACATGAGTCAGGTCATTAGTACCACTCTGCTGGTCAGACCCTGTCGAGTCTCCCCACTTTATCCACAAGACCGTACGTGATCTGGCCCCTGTCGCTTTCTGACCCAGTCTCCTACTTTTCTGCAATAAGCCCCTTTGGCCCCATGGACCTGCCGCTGCACCTGGAACATGTCAGATTCACTTCTGCCCCAGGGCTTTTGCACGGCTGCTTGGGACGCTCTTCCCCTAGCTAGCCATGGCTCCCTACCTCACCTTCTGGAAGTCTTTGCTCGAATCTTTCCTTCTCGGTGAGACCTGCCTGGACTCCTGTACTGAAGCTGCAGCTGCTCATCTCATGCCGGGTCTCCTGAGCCACCTCTCTAGGCTCCATCCTTTGGCCCCATGGACATACTTCTGAAATACTATACAATTGATGTGTTTATTATGCTTTCTATTCATTGCTTGTCTTTCCACCATCACATAAAAGGACAGAGTTTTGGTGTTTTTTTTTTTTTTTTCCAGTTTTGCTCACTGATGGCATATGGTAGGTGCTCAAGATTTCAGGGTTCACTGAAGGAACATTTGCCTGAGCATTTCTTGAGTATGTGTGAATTTTGTGTTTTGTGTTTTAGACTTGTGTGAAAGTTAAGGTAACAAGGTATCAGAATGCACACAGGAGATTTGTAGTTTTTGCTGCTGCCACCCCTACAACTTCCAGCTACCAGGAACTGAATGCCTGATACCACGTTGTCTGGTTTATCTCTTTGCATTTCATTTCTTTTTTATAAATTTATTTTTTAATGGGTGTTCAATTTGCCAACATATAGAGTAACACCCAGTGCTCATCCCATCATTTCAAAAGCATCCTATGCTTAGGCAGTATGCTCTCTCCTGTTTTAGAGGTAAGGAAACTGAGGCATAGGAAAGGTAAATGACTTGCCTGTGGTTGCAGAGTTGTCCTCTCATGTGGTTGAGATCCAACCCAAGAAGTCTGATGCAAGCCTCTGCCCTAAATCCTGGTGTGTCATCATTCCAGGGGTACCGTGACACTGGAGCAGCTGAACCTGGGGGCTGGGGGCTGGGTGTACCCCTGGATCCATTTGCTCCAGCACTGTCACCAGAATGGGGCCCCAGGGGTCACCTTTGGTTGCTCGTGTTGTCTGAGGACGAACCGCAGCCCCCAGTGGGACCCTCCAGTAAAACAGGCCAATGACATCTGCAATGAGCAGTGGTTTGGGGGGTTTCTTGGATTTGTAATCTTTAAACAGGGAGAAGATTCTGGGGAAATGGGATGTAGAAGGGGCAAAGTTTGGTGGTCTCTGAGGGAGAGAGAGAACGGCCTGGAGCAGCATGGACTGAGTTCTGAAGGTCTTCCAAGTAACAGAAGCCCTTCGTAAGCATCTCCCCTGCCCAGCGCGACCCTACAGAGCTCGCGTGGCCCCAGGGATTGCCCTCTCACCCGCTTCTGATGAACACTTTTCATACAACATTACATGGTTCCTCTCTCTGAGCTTTAGAGCAGGAGGCTGGAAGCTGGACAGACGGGCTCAGCCGGACGCCAGCAGGGCTCCCGAGGCCCCACGCCTCTCTGAGCAGCCTGCGGTCCAGTTCCGCGAGCCCCTCTCCCGCCAAGTGTGAATTTCCTCATTTTGATCTGTTATACCTAAATTCCCTTTATAAGAATTTTTTTTTTATTCTGAGAAACAAGCTGATTTTTCTATTGAAGGATTCCACTGTAATTAAACTGATTGCTGAAAAAAAAAAAAAAAAAAAAAAAAAATAAAAAAAAAAAAAAAAAAAAAAAAAAAAAAAAAAAAAAAAAAAAAAAAAAAAAAAAAAAAAAAAAAAATAAACTGATTGCTGAAAAAGACATCATTCTTCTTTTAATAAGGCAATTTGCATATTCAATAACTTAAGCCTCACTTGCTGAAAGACAGTTTGAAAGTTTGTTTGTATATTCTCTCACTCAACTGTTTTCAGATCGCTTTACCTCGTTTCCAGGAACATGGTGATAATTGAAGGAAAATACGTAAGAGAATTTCTTTTAATAAAATAAAATATTTAGGTTGTTTCAAAACATGGTGCAATTAATGACAACAGGGCTCCTGTCGGAGAACATCATTTAAATGTCAGGTATTTTGTAGGTCATTTGTAATTTCCTACTTATAAAGTGAACTCTCCAGTCCAGCTGGACTTGGGGAGATATGGGAGAAGGCTGTAGGGCCCAGAGTGTTGGCAGCAAGTGCGCAGGGGATCACAGCACCCCGGGGCAGAGCGGGTGTGGGGTACGCTCTCTAGGAATTGGGAGAGAGGGAGGAATGGCTCAGGGAAGATAACGATCAAATTTGTTATGGACTGAAGACCTGTGCCCACCCCTCCAATTCATATGGTGAGGTCCTAACCCCTAAGATGATGGTATTTGGATATGGGGTCTTTGGATAGTAATTAGGGTCAGATTAGGTCATGAGGGTGAGGCCCTGTGATGGGATTAGTGCCCTCATAAGGAGAGGAAGAGACAACAGAGTGCTCTCTCCCTCTCTCTCTCTCTTTCTCTATGTCTGTCTCTCCTTCCCTCCATCTCTCAGACATAGGAGGACACAGGAAGAAGTTGGTATTCTGCAAGCCAGGAAGACTGCTGAACTTCCCCAGAACTTGGCCATGGCACCGTGACTTCCCACTTCCAGCCTCCAGAACTCTGAGACAATAAACATCTGTCTACACCTCGCAGTTTCTGGTATTTTGTAATGGTGGCTGGAGCAGGCTAAGGCGGCAGTCATCACATTGGTCCCCTCCTCCGCGATGGTGACCTTCTTCCCGGACTCGCCACTCCTGGGCCCGACTGCTCATCGCTTCCAAAACATTCGTGCCAGCTCTCTCTTTGCTTGCTTTGTCATTCAACCAGCCCATCCTAGCAGTGCGGATGAGAACTGGTGAGCCGCCTGCCAGGGACAAGGTGTCAGCACGTCTATGGTTCAGGACAAAGTTTCATCGGCGGGTTTCTCCCTGTCGAAATGCTCTGCCGTCATGGTGTGTGAAGCCACCACCCCGGCATGAAAACCCAAGACAACTCTGGGGCAGGATCCAACCTCACAACCGATATCTGGATGTTTCTGTTGTCTTTTGGAACTTGGCACGCAGCTCAGAAGAGACGCGGCCTGGTGAGGGCTCTCCCCCAGTGCCAGCATGGCCCAGGATTGCCAGGCCAGAGATCAGGGAGGCTGTGGGTGCAGGTGCTCGCTTCTGCAGAGGGGCTGGAACAGCGTCGGCTGTTGTGGTTGTTTGTAAACACAAGTAGCTCCAGAATATCTTCCTACCAGTGAGATGAGTTAGTTACCAGTGAAACCAGTTGGAAACCAGTGAAAGGTTGACGAAGCACAGTAAATGAAAATTCAAACTTTGTATTTCTCCAGGAGAGGGGTGAGGCTCTGCCTCTATTATCCACTCCCCGTTCAAACATGGCACCGAACCAAGAAAGGATGCTGAGTCCAGGCCTTCTGGGGCGGAAGAGGGCGGGTGCTGGGGTTAGCAAGTTGCATCTTTGGGCTGCAAGTCGGCTGGACGGTGAAGAGGGTCTGAAGAGACAGACGCGAGCCTATTGTTTTCTTTTTAAGACAATGTGGTAAAATATGCATAACAAAATTTGCCATCTCATCATTGATTTCCTGTTGTTTTTATTGCGGTGAAAGACACAGAACCTAAAACTTTCCGTCTTAACCATCCTGAAGCGTGCAGTTCAGTGCCATTAGCTGCATTCTCATTGTCATGGGACCCTCACCGCCGTCCACCCGCAGAACTCTTTCCATCTTGCAAAACTGAGAGTCTGCTCCCATTAATTAAAAACTCCCCAGCCCCCTCCACCGGCCCCGGGCAACCACCCTCCCATCTCTATGCTGTGACTACTCTAGGCACCTCGTGTACTTGGAATCGTTCAATATTTATCCTTCTGTGACCAACTCATTTCACCTAGTACAATGTTTTCCATATGGCGACCTGTGTCAGAATGTCCTTCCTTTTTAAAACTGAATACTATTCCTCTGTGTGTTTGTAGCACATTGTGTATATCCATTCGTCTGTTGATGGACACTTGGGTCGCTTCCACCTTTCGGCTCTCGCGAATAATGCTGTTGTGAGCGTGAGTGGATGGGTATCTGTTCCAAACCCCGCTTTCAATTCTTTTGGCTTCATACCCAGCAGTGGAATTGCTGGGTCATATGCTAATTCTACGTTAAATATTTTGAGAAACCACCATCCCATTTTCCACAGCGGCTGCACCATTTTCCATTCCCACTGGCCTTTCGGTTTTTAAGAGAATCAATTCTCTGCTTGAACAACTAGTCTATCCTTTTTTTTTTTTTTTTTTTTTAATCCCCCAATGGCTGCTTAAAATAATACCAAGTCCCCTGGGTAGAGGAACTATCCTCCCCAGCCCTGTGGCTCTCCAATTTTTAGCATTTTAAATTGGGTTTAATTTTGTGATATGTCCTCTCCACATGTTCGGATATAAGATTGAATTTGTAAAATAGATGGAGACTTGCGTAGAGGCCCAACTTTGCTGCAGTTGGCTTACTTCATCCCCCAGGATTCCTGCAGGGATGGCCCCCCGCTGGATGCGTGATGGTTTTCATGCCACCAGACTATCCAGTCACACAGCCAGCAATAGACGGCATCCTGCCGGACTCGAGGTTAGCTGGCCCAGTGCAAGGCCCAGGGATAAAATCTAGAGCCTTCCGGAGAGCCAGGGGGTATGAGACACACAAGGTGGAATGAAAGAGGCTGGGTTTTCTTTGTTAAGTGGCCTCAAAATCCAGGCTGACTCCACCCCCACCCCATCCCTATCTAAGATATGCTAAAAAAAAAAAAAAAAAATTGTTGAACTTTCTGATGGAAGCCAGTGTCTCCTCTATCCTTCGAGATGATCATGATAATAAGCTCCAATCTTAGGAGCTTACGGTGTTTGCGGTTTCCCAAATGGAATTCGGGCACTTTGCTCACTCCAATTTCCAGCTCCAGCTCCAGTTGTTTGTAATGCGATCGTGAAAGGGTGAATTTGGACAATCACAGCTTGGCCATTTTGAGCACATATGCTAGAACTAAGTCTTTTTGGCTCAGCTGTAGCTTGAATCTAATGAAAATGACAGATAATGCAGCGCTCTGTGTGCCTGCCAAAAAAGAGGATATTTCCCACGAGATAGCACCTGGTGATGCAGAAATAGACACTATAGATTTGTGATTGGCTGGTACGCGCGCGCATTCATATCCAGTCTGTATTATCAACCGCACAAGATCACATCCTGGATAATAACAGCAACAATGGCATGCATAAAAATTACTGCAGCAAAAAGGGAAAAAAAATACCAGATCAATTATGTCAATTATGTGCTAGTCCTTCCCCCTTCGCCGTTCCAACCCTGAGAAAAGGTGGCATCTCTCTCTGATCTAATTATTCACAAGCTCGTTCGAGGGGCCCCCGCCCCCTTCCACTCTCCTCCTTCACACGCAGATATAAAGCAGCTCTCTTTTAGAAACACACCGTGGACTCAAACGTGCTTCCATACATATGTGACTTACATTTTAGCAGTTGAATAATCAGTTACTTGGAAGTGAAGAGGCACCGCCTCTCGAGTTGGCGGGCGCTAAAGGGAAGCGACGGAGGGAGGGGGTAGGCTGAGATGACCTTACCTTAGAGCAAAAATGCCATCAGCCTCGAGAAGTGTCATAAATTAAGTTGCTATTTAAGCCCTGATTCTAGTAAAAGGGTCCAAATTTCCAAGGTGCCTTTAATGACTCTGTGCTCGGTGACAATGAAGTATTTCTTTAACAGACTGCCGCTGAGAAAACATAAAAAAAAAAAAAAAAAAAAAAAAATCGCAGCTCTGGAAAGGGAGCTTGCCACTTTCCCTGTCTTTAACTTCTACTTTTTTGTTTTGTTTTGTTTTGTTTGTTTGTTTGCTTTGTTTTTTCAAATTTTCCTCCTGTTTTCCCCATTTGTCATTAGCCCTCTCTGTTGCTCCCTCTTTCACCCGGGCCGTAGAGATGCAGGCGGGAAGCAGCAGCACCTGGGCACGGAGCAGGGGGCCAGGCCCTGCGGCAGGTGTTCGAGTCCCGCCTGACTCGCCCTGGACCTCAAGGCAGCCCCCGCCTGGCCCCCATCCCCGCCACCCCGCATGCCCCCCCGGGGGTTATCCCATCTCTAAGATGAGAGGGCTTGAGCTCCGTGTGCTCCCAGGTCCCTTCCAGCTCTCAAGTCTGCAAGGAAGAGTAATTTACCTAGGCTCGCTACGGCGGAAGGTGATTTTGAAAGAGAAATACAAAATCATTAAGCAGATCAGTAAATTTGATAATGAATTGTTTCAATTAGATTCAGGTGGCAGCAGATGTTAAATTACTTTAGCAGAACCGAGCTCAGGGGTCTGCGGTTTACTTTTCTCATTTAAATATACAGATACAGAGGGATACATCACATTTTGAGTCCAGCCGCACAAAAAGCCCTCCAATGTATGGAGCCCGTCCCCGGGGCCAAGAGAAGGCCGGTTGGTCGGTCGGGGGCGGTCGGAAGGCGGGGGCTCCCTGCGGGCGCTGCTGGGGTGCTCCGGGTGGAGCCGGGCCCTCTCGGCCCTCAGCTCTCTGGTCCATAAAGAGGGATGGGCTCACGGCTGGGCCCTCAAACATCTCATGCTTCCTTTGAATCACTGCCTCCCTTTGCCAGACCCATTACGGGAGTTTCCTGAGTATCTGTGTCGGGTCCAGGGCACACTTTGAAGCATGTGGCCCAGTTAGCTGCCAGGCTGTGAGGTCCTATGGGGCAGGAGCCCCCGATGAACCAGGAGGAGCGCCCCTTGCAGGCACTGGGGCCTACGGTCTTTGGGGAAGATCTCGGTGGTGGCGGTGGTGGTGGTGGTGCTGGTTGCAGAGGGTGGGGAGCGGCGACAGGAGGCGGGCCTTCCACTCTGGCACCACTGGCGGCGGACAAACGTCCTGGGCAGCTGACCTGGAAAGGCCCTCTCTGACGCCCAGGCTGGCACGATGCCCCGGGGGCCACGCCTGTCTCCCTGGCTGTCCCCAGGGGAGGCCGGACCCGGGGAGGAGCAGGGGGAAAAGGGCGTGCTGGCTCCGCACACACCGCTCCATCTTCTCCCTTCTCAGCCACGTTACTCCCGGGCGAGAAAGGCTCCGGGGCCTGGCTCCCGCGGCCCCTACACCGAGGGCGCCCAGGCGGGCGGCCCGTCCCCCCTCCCCGGCGGGCCCCGTCTCTCCAGGCGCCCTGCTCCGCGGCAGGCCGGGATCCCCACCAGGCCTGCTGAGCTCCCGAGGAAACCTGCCTCTTTAAGAACTTATCTCATATTTTCAGAAATTGACTGTGAAAATTCTAAGTAATGGTGTGACATGATCACACTCACTTTCTGTAGTTAATCCTTCACGAGGGTCAGGCGCCCCTCTCTTCTCAGTGGCTCATTTGATTGTCACCTACCTTGCACAAAACCTCCCAGCCCCGAGCACTGTCTGGTGGGATGACAGGCAGTCAGAGTGCTGAACACCGTGCAGGAGTAACTGAATTAGAAGAAGGCTGCTGGCGCTGTAATAAAGCGTTTAATGGACAGACAGCCTCTCTTGCCTTCCTTGGGGTAACACTAAATCCCTTTTTATTGTGGTTTGCACAGATGTTAGTGAGTTATCCATTTCTCTAATCATACTAGAAGTTGGCACATCCATCTTAAGTAAGAAGACCGGCCCACTCGCTTTTACAGAGTTCTTTTTCTAATAAACTTGTGTCAGTTTCAGGTCAGTTTTACCAATACAAATAAAATTCAAACAAATAAAAAGTATATTGTCTCATGATGAGATTTATGTAATTATGTCCCTCAGGTCACTTTAAATTTACACAGGGAGTTACACCCCGCATAACCCTTATTGCGACTCCGGGACGTGCGCACGGGCTCACACACACACACACACACACACGCACGCACACATGCACACTCGCCGGGTTGGCTGTCCTGAGTCCCCCCCAGGTCGTGGCAGGGCCTTGGTGCAGAGTGGCCCCTGTTCAGGTCCGAGGGGTGAGCTGGCCTGGGAGGTGAGCCGTGCGGGTCGTCCCCGGGAGGTCACGGGCTCCTTCCCCTTTCTTTTCCGTTGGCTTCTTTCATGTGGAATCTGCTGTGTCGCCAAGGCCGGCGCCGGGCGCCCCTCGTGGCTTATGGACCACCCAAAGATCTTCTGGCAAAAGAAAATTTTGCAGAAGAGGGTCACGTAGCAGAAAAAAAAAAAAAAATTGTGTCTGTCAAAAGAGGAGGGGGTAACGCAAAATCCTACAGGCCACGATGCTCCCGTCTGCAACTTCTGTGGAACTGGGAGAGGTCACCTGAAGTTCAGGCCGGGATGAATAATGGCTGTGGTGAGGGGTTCCTTTTTTCCTTTCCACGGAGTTGATGGGTTCACAGCGGTAGCTGAGTCTTGATAGATTGGCAGCCGCTGAAAGGCGACGCTGGGCAGTGACCGGGTGCGGGGCCGCGGAGGTCCCCGGGGTGGGAGGACGGCTCAGCCCAGGTGACAAAGCCGCCTCCATCCCCGCAGGGAGCAGGCCAGCCGCCGGCCCTGGCAGGGTCCCCGGGTGGGGTCCCCGGGCAGGATCCCTGGGGCTGGGCTGGGCAGGGTGGGCTCTCCTCCCACAGGGCCCAGGCCCCGGGCTCGCTGGCCTCTGTGTGTACCCAGGATTACGCTCTCCGGGGCCCCCCCGGGCAGGGGAGAAGGGCTGTGTATGCTGTGCTTCCCGGTCCGATCGTCCACTTCATAAATCAAAGGCGATGGGGGGCACTTGGACATCCGCGGGCCTGCAGCGCTGCCCTGAGAGGGGCGGGGGGTGGGGGGACACCCTGGGAGCTGCACCCACCCCCGAGCCACCTGCCAGGCCCAGGGCAGACGTGCAGGCGGCCCTGAGAGGCCCAGCACCCGCGACCGGGCCTCGCCGAAGGTTCCTCTAAGCACTGGGGAGCTCGGCCTGGACTGGGCGGGTGGGGGGGCTCCGGCTCCCAGCCTGGCGTCTCTCCCTTCGCTCACCCGGTGCTCCATTTGGCAAATATTGACGGAGCTCCCGCTATGCGTCAAGCACGGTGCTAGGCTCTCGGAAGCTAAGAAAATATTTGCAAAAGGGTCAAGCACTGCACGTTCACGCGCACAAACACACACACACACACACACACACACACAAATTGTGATTGTTCAACTTGGTTATTAAGTGATGACGAAGCCTTCAATCCCGCGTACCTGAGATTTTCCTACTTCAGGCAGCTCTTGGCAAGTGCCTCCTGGGGCTTTAGCTCAGCAGTGGCACTTGCAGGGAGATTAGAGTCTGAATGGATGGATGATACCAACCCTCCACCCCCCCGCCCCGAGGGTGAGCCAGGCTGCTGGCCTGAGGTCCCGGGTCTCAGTGGGTCCCTGGAAACTCTCGGGAGCAGTGGCGAAGGTGATCTGGGCCAAGGGTTGACAGGCAGGGCAGCGGGGCCTTCGCCTGGTCTTTAATTGGAAAGCCCTTGCCAGCCGCAGTCCCCGGTGAGACACAGAAGTGGCCTTGGGTTCCTGCTGACTGTCAAGGCTGGACCTGCTCAAGGAACTCTGGTCTTGAAATGCAGCTCCCATTGGGTTAAAGGTTCTGTTTCCATTTGGGGAGATGCCCAGTTCTCTGCACCCCCACCCCAAGCCAGGAGAGGCTGAGTGTGTGGGGAGAGATGCACACACCTCCCTGCTCCAACAAGTCTGAAGGGGGCAGCGTCTAAATGATAAGATCAGAGAATCGACGGGCCAGGGCTTTGAGACCCCGCTCACCCCCTCCTGCAAGAGCCCTGATGGTTCAGGCTGTAGGGAAAGGAAGGGCTTGCCCTGAAATTGTCCTGCAAAGAGCCCCTTGGCAGCCGAGATGCTCCCTCCTTCCCCTAGAAGCATGATGCAAGAAGTTCTGACAACTATCAGACCCCCAAGGGTCAGATGGATGAAGAGCCATGGATTCAAGTGTCCAGGGCAAATAATATTTCAGGTCAATTATCTAAGAGACTACGGACGTGACACCTTGCTGGTGGCACCTGCCCACTTGAACCCCATACCAATCTCCTTTACTGTCCTCCGGGCCATTGGCTGACCACCAGGAGGGGGTAGAGGTTGAGGGTCTGGGCTGGGCCCCAGCTCTGCGCTACTCACTGTGTGCACAACCTCAGGTGGCTCCTAACGCTCTGCACCTGGGCTTCCTCACTGCAGTACAAGGATGATTAAAAATGCACTCGACTCCTAGGGCCCTTGTGGAGAGGAGACGAGTGAATGACCCTAAAGCACTTAGGATGGTGCCTGGTACAGCTCTGGTCACAGGGTGAGTGGTGCTCAATAATCCCTCCAGGCTGCATCCTTTTAACCCGTGTCCCTGGGGCCATACTCATCTTTTAAAGGATCATGCCAGAAATCTTACTCCCCCACTGCACCTGCCACGGCTCCCTATGCTCCAAGTAAATCCAAGCTCTGAAAAGTGACGCTCGAGGTCCTTCATAATCCGGCTCCGTCTTATCTTTCCTGGCTCAACACAACCAATTCTACCTCAAACTCTGCTTCAGCTGATCTGGTTCCATCCATCCATCCATCCATCCACCCATCCGTCTACTCGCCCACCCACCCACTCATCCATCTACCACTCAGCCATCCATCATCGATCCCTTCAAACTTGCACACCCGTGTTCTTTCAGGCTGATTCCCAACCAGGCCTACATGGAAGCTTGTCCTTTCTACATTCTATCTATCTATCTATCTATCTATCTATCTATCTATCTATCTATTATCTATCTGTCTATCTATCAATTGATTGCTTACATGGAGATGCTGAGAAGCCCCATGATCTGTCACGTATAAGCTGGAGATCCAGGAAAGCCGGTGGTATAATTCAGTCTCAATCTGAAAGCCTGAGAACCAGGGGAGCCAATGGCATAAATCCCACTTCAAGGGCAGGAGAAGATGAGATGACACTTTCCACCTCAAGCAGCAAGGCAGGAAAAAAAAAAAAAAAAAAAGAAAGAAAGAAAAGGAGCAAATTTCTCCTTCCTCTGCCTTTTTAGTTATTCAAGCCCCTAGAGGATGGGATGATGCTCACCCACATTGGGGAGGCGCACCTGCTGTGCCGTCCACCGATTCCAGAGCTAATCTATCAGCCAGGAACTCTCTTACAGACACTTCCAGAAATAATGTTTCATCTGGCACCCTCTGGCCAGTCAAGTTAACAGAAAATTAACCGTCGCCTCTCCCCTCCCATCAGGTCCACCTTCCCTGCTCCATGGCCTGCTGTCCTCCGACCCTGGTATCCTTCTCAGCGGATGCTAAGAATATCTCAGACCTGTTAGGGCCCTCATTTTTCTCATCGCGTTAGTAGAAAGGGCTTACCTTACTGGCTGCTGTGTGATTCAGTGGGGCACATAAAAGATTTAATGTAGGGCCTGGGACATCTCAGGAGCTCTAAAGAAAGGGAATTATTCCTTTACTTACCAGGACTTCCTCGTCCTGGGGCCTCTCTCAGTGGCCCTTACTTTGTCATTCTTGCCTCTGCCATCTTTCTGTTAGCTAAGGCAAGAATATATTTAGAAAATATTGGGGCGTCTGGGTGGCTCAGTGGGTTAAGTGTCTGCCTTCAGCTCAGGTCATGATCTCAGGGTCCTGGGATCGAGCCCCATGTTGGGCTTTCTGCTCAGTAGAGATTCTGTTTCTCCCTCTCCTTCTGTGCTCTCTCTCCCTGTCAAATAAAAAATAAATAAATAAAACCTCTTTAAAAAATCTGTGTATTTGGAAAATCTTGCCTCACCTATGTGTGCTGAGCACACTGTAGGTGTTTGGCTCAGGGAGAACAAAGATCGTATAGCACGGGGTAACGCCGACCGATTGTGAGCGGCTGCTCAGAGAGTGGGGTTCACAAGGCCTCTGAGGCTTTCTCTGACCTCAGTGGTCAAACAATCCGGCGATCAGGAAGTGGTGTGTGCCAGGGGCGGGGGGGGGGGGGGGTGGCAGAGGGAAGATTCAGCTCTCTATGACCCAGAAAACTCAAAAAAGTTTGAGAAGAGCCATCATCTGCTTATCCAGTGATCCACTCAAGGGTTTGGAGACCACTTCGGTGACCCAGGAGCCACCTTTTCCCCTCTATTTGCAAAACCACCATAAATCATCATTGCGTCTGACGGTCAGATACTAGCTGCATTGAGACTGTCCGTTCGAGAATATCATCGTAACTTCCTGAAAAGGCCTTCAATGACAATTACACAGGAGGTCTTAAAAATCTTACCTAATGATGATTAAATCATCCGCAGTGTTGTTCGGTGCCCTTAGCTGTTACTGAGTGTCTGTTGTGTGCCAGGCACCATTCGTGGGGTGAGGGCGAACTGCAGAATGGAACACACTTCCTGTCTTCAAGGGGCTCATGGGTCTTGGAGAAGAGATCCAAGTAAGCACTGAATGACGCTGTGAGTCACCTCATTGTTTTTTTTTTTTTTAAGATTTTTTTTAAGTAAATTTATTTTTTATTGGTGTTCAATTTGCCAACATATAGAATAACACCCAGTGATTTTATTTATTTATTCACAGAGAGAGAGGCAGAGACACAGGCAGAGGGAGAAGCAGGCTCCATGCAGGGAGCCCGACGTGGGAGTCGATCCTGAAACTCCAGGATCACGCCCTGGACTGAAAGCAGATGTTGAACCACTGAGCCATCCAGGCGCCCCTGAGTCACCTCGTTGGCTCCATCACCTAATCATGTTTCAGCACAGCCACCAATGTGTTCCCCTTCCTTTGGACCCTAAAATACTAGCCAGGTACGTTGACTAGATGTGTATGTAAAAGACCTACAGACACTTGGAAATACAAACCCACACTGGTGTCTGGCAAGGTTTGGCAAAATATGACCAGGGGGCCACATTCAGACCCAATCGCCCATTTTCGAATAGTTTCACTAAAACACGGGCGTGCCTATTCTTTGACATATTGTCTGAGCCTCATGCCATCCAACAGCAGAGTGGAGTCGTAACGCAGACCATGCAGCCTGCAAAGCCTAGACTGTTTACTGTCTGGCCCTTTGCAGAACGAGTTTGCCAAGCTCTGGCGAAAAAACAAAATAGTCTGATTCCAAAAATGCATCTGCAAATCTCCTAATTGGATCCTGCACATCAAGACCAAGAAGCTAGAGGCTCTGAGGAGGGAGGTGGCCCAGAGGGGATCCAGATATTAGGAGCTGCAGAGAGGCTCCAGAAAACATCTCTTATTGTGCAAGCGTTGCATCTGCCTAAAAGGAGGTTGAATAGAGAGAAAATTAGGAAGAGAAGGGGAATAAGTGAAATGTGACTCCAGGTGTGAGGACCCCTCAATGTGTGAGTGGTTTGGGTTAAACATACCGTAGGAAACCACGTCGACGGCAGCGATCCGGAACCTAGGATCACCAAAATAATTTAGAAATGTTCCCCTCGGGGGCGTGCATGCCCTTAAGTGTATATGTCTGTACAAAGACAGACATTCACGGGCACGTAGTGATCGGGGGCTTTTTCGTGGCAGTGCGCGTGTGTGTGAGTGTGTGTGTGTTATGGAAATAGGAAGGTGCCTACGAGTAAATGTTAAATAGATTCCCGCTGACTTAGGACCTTTGTGAAGAAGTCTTGAACCGCAGAGGTACCATTTGAGAGAGTGTGAAGAGGCTGGATGGGAAAAGCAAGGGGGTGCACAACAAATTTACACACGCACGTATCCATGTGTTTAGAAAGATATTTGAAGTATAGATCGGCATTTGAACATAACTATTTTAAGTCTATAGAGAGATATTTAAATTATATATATATAAGCGTATATGTGAATATGTATGTGTGCAATCAAATTGCTCCTTCATTCGGGGTTCTTGGAAGGGGAGGCCTGATTCTGCAGCTGCTGGGGTGCAGATCCCCCACGGGGGGCCCGGAGTGAGCCGGGACTGCAGGAGAGTGAGGCCCGGGGAAAGCGTGCTCCCTGCGCAGGGCCTTAGGCCCCGGGGGTGTCACACTGCCAGGCTGCGTGAAGGGAGGGTGTGGCTTGCAGATCGTGGGCAGAGAGGCGGAGGGGGCGGTGGGGGTGCAGGGAGCCCAAGCCTCCGCAGACGTCCAGGACCAGCACACTTCACACACTGACGGGTGCAAACTGCCGTTGAGAACAGGCAGCTCCGGGCAGCCCTGGTGGCTCAGTGGTTTAGCACCGCCTTTGGCCCAGGGTGTGATCCTGGAGACCCGGGATCAAGTCCCACATCAGGCTCCGTGCATGGAGCCTGCTTCTCCCTCTGCCTGGGTCTCTGCCTCTCTCTCTGTGTCTCATGAATAAATAAATAAAATCTTAAAAAAAAAAAAAAAAAAAAAAAGAGAACAGGCAGCTCCTTGCGGGGAGGTCTCCAGAACCCACTGCCTGGACCCAACTCCTACCTGTTGGCTGTGCCGCTCGGCAAATTTCTTAACCTCTCTCTGTCTCAGCAGCCTGACTTGTATGGAAATAACAGCCGTTCGGGTCTCAGGATCCCTACAGAAATGAGACAAATTCACATCTAGGCGCAGGGCCCGGCCTATAGTAAACTCTCAATAAACACGAGCTGTTGTTGGTATTATTTATTCTGAGGGCTGAGGTGGGTCTCTGTGTCACCTTCAAGGGTGGCTTCAAGGAAAACATTATCTTCCGATTAGCGTTCCCTGCCATCAGTGAACTCTACGGTTGGCCACGCGCCTCTCCACGCGTTGCCTCGGAGCAGTGCTGTCCGGGAGAAAGAGCATGCAAGCCTTGCGCGGGACTCTTATATTTCCTGGTTTAAGCACATAAAAAAAATCAGCAGGCGACAAATGAAATTATTATTTTAATAACAGATTGTATTTAGCACCAACAGGTGTATTGAGCACCGTGATAGGCAAGATAAAGGGCGCGTCACGGGTGCGCAGAACCTGTGGATGCTGTACGTCACACGGCGAAGGAGGATTGAGGTTCGGATGGAATTAAATTCACTCATCTGCTGAGTTTAAGATACCGGTGGTGTCTAGATTGTCTGGGTGGGCCCAGTGTGATCACACGGATCTTTAAAAGTATAGAGCAAAAATAAAAAATAAAATAAAATAAAATAAAAAAATAAAGAAATAGAAGTATAGAGCGAGGCCCAAGAGACGGTCATAATGGTGCCGTGTGGCCGGGGCTCACCAGGGCTCGCTGGCTGGAAGCCGGGAGAGGAGCCAAGGCATATGGGCCACTTCTAGAAGCCGGAGAAGGCGAGGTGAGAACTCTCTTCTAGAACCCCTAGAACAGGATACAGCCCTGCTGATACCTTAGTCCTACCCCGGTACGACCTGCGTTAGACTTTCAACCTACAAAACTGTAAGATAACGAATTTGTGTCGTTTAAAGCCACCTCGTTAGCAGTAACTTGTTGCAGCAGCCATAGAGAAACGAATCCGCTGATGTGCCAAATCTTATCATTTCAAATCAATCGATACGACAGATTCTGAATGAGATACGTCGCAATTTTTTATACTATGTCTTTGAAATCTGGCTTTTGTTTTACACAGGTAGCACATTTTATTTTGGCTCGGGGTGCGTTTCGAGGGTTCAACAGCCATGTGTGGCCAGTGGCTACCGTTTTGGACGATGCAGTCCTAGTGAGCCCTACGGGAAGGGGCTCCAAGCGGTGGCGTGGGAGGTGTTAGAGGTGAGGAAGCTCAAGCAGGACATTCTGGGTTATGCGTTTGCATAGAGCTGCTCATCCTTAGGTCAGCGCCGTCGCTTTCAATGAATGAGATTGTTGGCTGCACCAGGAGGGCCAGAGTGGGGCGAGACTGGGCGGCCCGTGCCTGCTCACCAGAACCAGTGCCCTGGGGTGTCCTCTCCCGCTGCGAGTGCAGTTTTGTCATCTCTGTTCCAAGTCTACGTAGGAGAAGAATAAATCTTTCCATTCGTGTGTAACTTCAGATTCCTCTCAGGGCCTTCTTTCCTCCTCTGGCCTCAGGTGTGCAACCAGAATTATGAACCAGGCTGACAGCCCCCCCCCCCCCCAGTCCGTTTGGGTCACTTCTACGTATTTTTGTGTGTAATTCCCATGAACGGTGGTATAACACATCGTTACCATCAGACCTGCCCTTCCCTTTCAACCCTGTCTTCCCTCTCTAGCCCAGATGAGCTGTAGGACGCTACTGAAAAAGGGATCGGTACACTTTTTCTGAAAAAGGCCACGTAGCAAACATTTTAGGCTTCACAGGTCATATAGTCTCTGTCACAACTTGTCTAGGGCAAGAGCGGTCCTAGACAATCCGTGAATACTGTCATCAACACACGTGCGTGAGTGAGTGCAGTTGTCCATAAAACTTTATTTACAAGAACAGGCGATGGGCGAGATCTGACCAGCTGCCTACAGTCTGCTCCCTCCTACTCCAGCTCATCCATTTTATTTTATTTTTTTACTTTTTAAAAAGATTTATTTGTTTATTTCAGAGAGAGAGAGAGAGAAAGAGAGAGAGAGAGAGGGCTCAAGTGGGGGCGAGGGGGAAGAGGGAGAGAGAATCTCAAGCAGACTCCAAGCTCAGTGCAGAGCCTGAGCTGGTGCTCGAGCTTAGGACCCTGAGATCATGACCTGAGCTGAAATCAAGACTGACTGAGCCCACCCAAGTGCCCTAGTTCATCCATTTTAGCTGTTATATAGTATTTCACTCTGTGAATACAGCAGATTTTTTTTTATCCACCACATTAGTGACATTAAATAGCTTGTCATCTTTTCCCTGTATTATGTGTCCCCATTATGCACTCTTCATATGGGTCTTCCTGTGCATCTGCACGAGAGCTTCTCTAAATTAAATTCCTATAAGAAAATTGCAGGGTTAGACTGTCAGCACGTTTTGATTCAATACCCACAGCCAGGTGGCTCTCTGAAATGGCCATCCTGGTTTGCCACTCTGCTGCCAGGCATGAAAGTGGCTTTTTTCCCTTTCAGTCTCATAACCTGCATAGGAGGGACTCCTTGGTCCAGTCACCCTGGGTAGCAGGAGATGCCCGTCAGCCCTGTCCCTATGTGCCCCACCTTGCTTATGGGGTGAGAGTAATTCTATAGGTTATGACCAAGGAAGGGACCAAGCTTGGCTGCTTGTGTTAAGCCATAACACTTATTCAGAGGATGAACTTGATCACGTCTTATTAGGCTTAAACCACAAAACAATATTGTACTTTATCTTAGGGAAAAAAAAAAAAAAGAAATCTATGAACCAGTTGGCTCTGACACTCATGACCCCAGGAATGATTTTGCAATGCAAGGAAATCAATTTCCTGGCCTTATAACATCATTCTAGAGGTGTGATCACCAGAAAAGATGGTGCTCTCTTAAAGATCTTTGTACTTCTGCAGGTGGATAATGATCTAGGAGTGAGAGCCTCTTCACTTTAAATAGACACCCTGGGTGGTTGTCTGATGTCTGCTGGTGCTCTGGCCAACCAGGACTGGTGCAGGTGGGAGGTCCTGACACCCTGGGAATATACTCGCTTTGTGTTTTTCTTTCTTTCTTTTTTTTTTTTTTAAAGAGTGGCCATTAGAATAGGAAAGAGAATGCAAGGCATTTGGTGACTAGTGTTATTGTTACCTAAGTTCTGAAAAATCTCCCTCTCTCTGCTCCTAGCCATCCGTTCAGCCAGCAGTATTTATTAATCACCCATATGTTGTCAGACACTCTTCATAAATACATCACTAAATGCACTTGATAATGCATCCTGTCTTCTTGGGGCATACAGTCTAGTGGTAGGTAGACACAAAATAAACACTGAGCAGAATAAGTACGTGAATAACATCCAATCGATTATTTTTATTGCATACTTACAGGAGCTGAGGTTTCTCCAGCATGGTCCCCAATCTCAGGGGGTACACGCCTCGATGGGGAGGCAGATGGGGATAAGAGATGCAACGCAATGTGATCGGTAGGCCATTATTCAGGATGTATTCTTAGTGTGCTTCAAATGCAGGAGAGCCTGTGTCATTCCTGGTTCCCAGTGCTGTCGTGCAGGGACTTGCGGTGGCTTCTGCTCCAGAAAGGTGAAGAAGGCCCCTTGGGTTCTAAAGCTGTTTATGGGTCAGGATTCTCCAGGGAGAATCCAGAGATGTTTCTCTGTCTCTCTCCCCTTCCCCCCGCACCCCACATATAAAATACATACATACATATATATATTCATTATAGGAATTTGTCTATATGATTATGGAGGCTGAGAAGTCCCACGCTCTGCCATCTGCAAGCTGGATAACTAGGAAAGCCAGCGGTATTATTCCGTCCAAGTCTGGAGGCTTGAGCATCAGAAGTGCTGATGCCCGAGAGCAGGAGAAGATATGTGTCCCAGCTCAAACAAAGAGCAAATTTGCCCTTCCTCTGCCTTTTTGTTCGATTCGGTCCCTTAGTGGATTGGATGGCCTGCATTGTTGAGGATCATCTTTTTTCCCCTGTCTACTGATTCAGATACTAGTTTCTTCCAGAAAACACCCTCACAGACACAGCTAGAAATAACGCTTTACCAGGCAGCTATCTGGTCAATCCATTAGCCCAGTCAAACTGACTCATAAAATTAATCATTACAAAAGCCTTTGGATTGGTGTCTTGGAAAACAAGCAGGGTCTTCCCAAGTAGAGGGGAATGGAGGGGGGGCACTCAGGGCAGGGGAACCGCATGTGGCAATAGGTGGAGGTCTAGAAGGCTGAACACATGTCAAGTTGGGGGAGGTAGAAGAAGCTGAGGATTCAGGCTTGTGTCTGAACACAATCTAAAGCCTTTGAGTGGGAAATGATGACAGATGGCATCTATCAGGAAATGCTTCCAAACTGCAGAAGCACCTATTTAAGAAGACGGGCCCTATGGTCTGAGCAGGTGGCCTGGGGCATAGTAGACACTCAATAAAAGTCTCTCTAATGAACGAGTGAACGAAGGCCCAGGATACAAAAAAAAAAAAAAAAGTCATCAAATGCAAGTCGCAATTATTCCATCTCCCAAAGAGATGATGCTCCCTTTCTCATAACAAAACTGTGTTTGGAGAACCTGACAAAGAAACAAATTGGATTTATGGTTATTCCTTTGTTTTAAAAGTGTTGCCATCTTGAAGATGGAATTCTAACATCCCTCGTGTGATGAGTGCTCCCGTTGGAGGAGGTTACCTAAGGCAGGTAAGAAGGTGGGAAGGCAAAAGGCTCCATAAAAAAGAATCTTCATCCAAGTAACATGGGAAAACATGAGCCCATGTCCAGATGAGGCCAAAGCCACTGTTTGCTTCAGGCCACTTGGGATGAGAACGGAGGAGTGGGGGAGATTGGCCCCACTAGTGGGTTTGCTCTGATTGCAAAAAGACTTGGTTCTTCTCTCTCAAATGCTCTCTGAGAAGAACAGGTGAAAGGCTCTTTCTGGACTTCTCAGGTGTGGGGTTGGGGCCAGCGGTGTCCTGTCAGTAAGCCTGGCATCTGCACCCGTGACATGAGGACACTGTGACATGCGGACTAGATGAGACAGTGAACGCGTGGGGAGCTCAGAATGCAGTGATGACACTTAGCCGGATTCACTCTGGTAGGAATGCTTCTCTTCTGCTTCCCCTGATGTCCACTGAGTGATGAAGGACACATGCCCTGGCCTGGACATGGGTATGTCTACATTGGTCATTTTGGCCAACTCAGCATCTCAGGTGCGGGATCATTCATCCAGGAGACTGGTTGCCGCACAGTTGAGACAGAAGATGAAGCATTACCTTGCACTGTTGCATAACAAACAAGAACACGATGCCAACGGTATACAGTGATACGCATATATAACTCAGGCAGCTGTGGGTTAGTTAGGGTTCGGTCCATCTCGATTGAGCTCAGCTGGGCTGCTCTGCTCTTTAAGGATCTTGCATTCTTTTCCAGGCAAACAGCAGACTAGCTTGGGTGATGGCAGGAGTGCAAGGGATCAGCAGAAACAAGCAAGACCTCTCAAGGCCAAGGCTCAGAATTGAAGCAATGTCACTTTAATCTCATGTTATTGGTCAAAGCCAGTCTCTTGATCAGACTGAAGGTCAATAGGTGGGGAAATTTACTTTACCCCTTTAATGGGGAGAACTACAAGCTCATGTGGAACAGGCTAAATGCAGGGGAACAAAGAATTAGGCCAATGGCTCTATAATAGGTTATGCTCTCGTAATCCCTTCTTCCGTTCAGTGTGTCAACACACCTACTAGATTAAGGGAGGAGAAGATCATCTAATCCTCAATAAACTGGAGAGACACCTCTCTACTCATGTGTTCGACAGATATTAATCGGTTACCCGCAGGGGCCAGGCACTACCTGAGATACATCCTACCATGACAAACAAGAGGGACCCATCCCCTACTGTCACAGAGCTCACATTCTGGAAGGGAAGACAGGCAATAAGCACGTAGAACTTAAACCGAAAAAGAGATTAGTTGGTGATAATGACAAAGCAAAACAAAAGAGCGTCAAATAATACAGAGCACACAGGGTGTGAGCAGCTTTAAGGAGTGAAGAGGTATCTGGTCAACACACTATGGACACTCGTCATTGAGCGCCAGCCAGATGTGACCAGCCACTGGTCTCACGGTCATGGCCTTCAACGATCGTTCAGAGCTCCCAGTGGCGCTTTACTCTCAGCTCAACTGAGCATCTTTCCATCCCTTCCTCTCTGCTTTTAGCTTGACTAGGAGGGAGGAGAGGGAATTAAGTTTCATGCACAGCTCTTCTCTTATGAAAAAGGGAGGGGTGGGTCTCCAGAATTTTGAAGGTCTGTAGTCCAGGGTCCACATTTTTAGTAGGAATATTGAGTTCTGTGTTGTAGTCTTCTTTAAAAATCTTTTTTTTTTTTTTTTGTGAAAAGTAATCATGGTAGAAAACTGGTCTTTATATATCACAGAGTCTCATCAACTGTAGCTGTGTGACACCCACCAGGCCATGGCAAATAGCTGAACTTCGGGGTAGGATTATTATTGTTTTAGCCCAAAGCTCTCTGATCTGTACGACCGTCCAATGAGATTGATTATTGGATGCGAAGTGGGTCATTACGAAGAGACTGGATGGAGCCTTCATATTTCCTTATCCAAATGTTCAATGACATTCAGGTATTTTGTGGCTTAAAACATTAATCTATGTGATCGAGGATGTTGTATTTTTATCCGAATAGTGGCACTATGTTGACCCAACCGTCGTTCTACTTCTGTGGTTTTAGGAGGATTTTGAGATGCTTCCTCTCAAGGCAAGGGCATGAAGACGTAGGTCTGGTCATGGGTCTCAGCTGTCTCTCCGCTGGATTCTGGAAGTTTTGGAAACCACCATCAACAGTGGAGATGGATCATAGCAGCGAGGCAGTGAGGAGAAACTGAGGACCTGAAATGGATGGGGCAACCAGGCATGGCTGAAGTCTGCATTTTTACATGACAGACAATTCAAGGGGGTGTGGGGGGGAGATTGCAGAGACGCTGCTGCACCCCCCAACCAGGAGCGTCCGTTCCCTGCAGCGGTGCCGTCTGCATCTCAGAGCCCTGGAGCCCTGGTGGCGCGTCTGGATTTCCTTAGTGAGGCCCACCTGCTTTGGTCGTCAGTCAGAGTATAATTACAGCACCCTGAGAGCATCCGGGAGCTCTGAACTCACGAGGACGTCCCCCAAACCCAGCACATATTTGTTCTCCTTCCTTTCTTTTCTGGTAACCCTTGAAGCTCTACCACCTTCCGCATCTACCCGCAACCCCGATGCCATCTCCAGCCTTGGAAAGTCACATCAAAGAAATGAAAACTCAAGCCTTCTGAGATAGGATGATACGGTGTGGGAACACCCACCATGCACATACACGCACACACATCACTGTTTAGGGGAGCTGGGAAGGACACGATGGTATGGAACCACCCATCCTGTTCCGGAGTCCTCGGGAAATTCTAGGCAAAACTCGATGATGAGACTTCTTTCCTTCTCTTTCTTTCCCTTCCTTCCCCTTCCTCCCTTCCTTCCTTCTTTCCTTCTTCTTCCCCTCATTTCCTCCCCCTTCCTCTTCCTCCTCCTTCTCCTCTTCTACTTCCTCTTCTTCCTCTTCTATTTTTTTTTTTTTTATAGACAGAATCCTCAGTCTCTACAACTGTCTAGAGAGAAATCCACTGGGAGAATTGACTCTTTGTCTCTACAAAGCCCCATGAAGGAAAGAGTCTATGTGATAATTGTAAGCACAGTTCAAAATATTTTAAATGAACTTGTTCTTACAAAGAAATAAGTTAAGAAGTCAACTTTTGTGTGTGTGTGAATAATTAAACTATTGTCACCACTTTAAATTATCATCCATTGTTAACTTGCATCATTAAATCTTACCTCTTTGCTAAAGAATAATGACAAAAAAAAAAATGCACTTAACAGTTTTTGCAAGCTCCAGGCCATTGATAACGCCAGTCTCAGTCTGGATTTCGAAAGTGGGTTTTGTGCTTCCTGCCTGTTGTCGGGCTGGCGAGCGAAGCTCCGCTGGCGTTAGGGATGAAGCGGATTCTCCTGCCTCGGGACAAACTCTCCCTGAAAACTGCATTCATCCCGAATCATCCAATCACATCAGGACTGTGTGTCTGTGCACAGGGAGATGCTGGGGTCCCGGCGGAGCCTTTGTTCTCCTAGTGGGATTTATAAAGCGTCTCCAGCCCCTGCCATGTCGGAGAACAAGCTCCTCCCACGACCGTCCTATGTGTACACCATGTAGGCGATTTATTTGATAATTTGGGGGGTTGAGGAGTGGCTGGCTGGGTCAGAAGGAAGGGGCCGGGGTGAGTCTCTCAGCTGATCCCTGAGGAAGAAGATGACTTGTGTTAATTTCCTTGTTGTTTCGATTAAGGAGGTGATAGGTTTTTTTTTTTTTTCTGGATATTGTTAAAGAGGCTTGCCAGGCCTTAAGGAATGTGTGGCATTCTTCAGATGAAATAAGGCCAATCAGTGGAATAATGAGGAAAGTAATATCTCCCCAGAGAGGCTGATGGGGTTTTCATCAAATCAGCCAACCTTTTCCCGTCACTTACGCCGCCATGCACGCCAGCAGGCCCTGTCCGCCTGCCTCCTCTTCTCCCGTCCCTTTGTCAAGACTCCCTTGCGCTATTACAGTTATTCCAAAGTCTCAGGGACCCGGGACATTTGTGGGCCCTGGATACCTCGCCTTTTTGAAAAATAATTATTAACTCTTTTCTTCATGGTTCTTTATGCCCCTCAAATCCCGGAGGGGTTGGGGGGTGGCAGAGGGATATAGGATTTGCTTTTTGGTGGCCTTTGGGTCTTTGGACTGAAGCTGAGATGGGCAGTCCTAGCAGATTCTGAGCTTAGACGGGGATGAGCGTGTCCCACCCTGTGGAGGGACAGGCCACACCACGGTGGTCTGAGGGGGTCTTGGGTGGAACAGCTTTGCCCTCGGCCCATGGCCTTCCTTCGGCCCTACAGACAGTGGCACCTGGAAACCAGCTGGCTGAGTAGGCCTCCTCCCTTAGGGCCGCTTCCCAGAAAAGGGAAGCCTGGAGGGAGAGAGACTTAGACAAGTCAGCTTGGAAAAGGTGCTGTAAGACACCTGGCTGTGCCTCCCTGTGGCTGTGGGCCGTCCTGTCCACTGCGGGGTGGCCTTCTGCGTGGCAGGGAGATGACGCTCCAGCTCCCCAAAGCTCTCCTCCCAGCGGGCACTTCCCCAAGGTCAGGGAAGGGGCAGCTGCTGGAATGTACGCGCGTGGACCCCACGTGGTGGCCGTGCCATCCTGCCTCTGCGCCCTTTGCCTGTCGCCCACGAACCTTGAGAGGACCTTGCAGACCTCGCTGCAGATGGGCGGGGGCAAGCGGTGCCCGTCCTCCTCGGAGGCCCTCCGCGTGGCCTGGCCCACGGGACGCTCACAGCAGGAAGCGAGCGCCTCCCGCCACGCGAGCCCCCCTGCGGCACCCGGGGCCTGGAGGCGGCTGCTGGACCCTTTCGGCGACCTGGGAGCCGCGACCTTCCTCCGCCGGCGCCGGGGACCGGGGTCACGCAACCAAACCAACACCAACAACAAAAAATCACATTTAGCTTGTGAAAGTTTTCCAAATTAACCGGGTTCCACTCACAGGAGTCCTCCCACCGTGCTCAGCAAATGATTCAAAGCCTCCACATGATTTCATCTGTGCAGACTCTAATCCACTTACTTAATGAAATACATAATTAACATATTATAATTGCAGTAAAGATGGTTTTGACAGAAATCATTTCCCGTATCTAATACCGTGGTAATTTAATCTGTTCCCCACTCCCTAACACGACCCTCTATGATTAAGTTTCATAAGAATTTTTTTGATTGATTGACTCATCTGACGGGCCCGGGCCTCGCTCGCCGAGTGTCTGTCAGTTTCCGGAGCGGCAAGTGGAGTCGCGGCAGATGGCAGCGCGGGCTCCGCGCACCGGCTCCCTGTGTGGTCCCGGCTCGCTCCTTCCCTCCTTCCCTCCTTCCCTCCTTCCCTCCCCGCAGGGCCCCGGCCAGCCACCCGCACGCGCCCCCGCCGCCCCCCGGAACCAGGGCCGGAGCCACAGGCCAAGGCTCCCGCGCACCTGGCTGTGCCCCTGCGGACCTCCTGCCCCGGTTCCCGCGTGGGGCTGAGTCCTGCCCGTGGGGTGGCCGGGACACCTGCAGAAGGAGAGCGCCTCGTGCTCTCCCCCCGCCTCCCACCCTGCCAGGGCCCTGCTCTGCTCCTGGGGGGCTCTGCTGCCCGCAGAGTCAGGGGCGGGGCTGGGCTCCTCCTCCCTGCGCACCCCTGCACACCGCCACACACTCATGCACACCCCTGCACACCCCTGCACCCCCCGCCCACCCCTGCCCACCCCTGCACACCCCTGTGGGGCCGGATGTGCATGCTTCCTGGGCTGAGCGGTGGGTTCCCAGCACCTGGCTTGCACCTTGCCGAGCAGACGAGGTGCTAGGAGAAGGGGGCGGCGGGGATGGCGTTGAAGGCCCGGTGCCTGCCGGGTGTAAGCCGTCAGGTGGCCCTGGGGGCCGGGGGAGGAGCGCCGGAGGGACAAGGAGAGGCCTGCCAGGCAGGGTGGGAAGGAGCCCAGGGTGGAGGGCCACACCTGCTATTTCTCCACGCTTCCTCCAAGCTGCTTGTGCAGCCGCGTGTCGGGGGCAGACGGGGCTGGGCGGGAAAGTAAGGGACAGGCCCAGTGGGGCTCCCACCCATCCCAGGAAACCAGGGATGAGACAGTGAAAACGGAGGCAGCAAACCTGGCTCCCTTGCTCTGAACATGAGGGACACCCCCCCACCCCCGCCAGCTGCTACGTGATCACAGAAACCCCCGACGCAGGAAATGTTACATGAACCTGAGAGGCCCCAACCCCTTGTGCGGGCTCCAGATAGTTACCAGAAAAGCGTCTTGTGCGTCATTCTGACGGTTAAGAGCCCACCGGTTGGTGCCAAAGGTCCACCCTGATGCGGGTGAGGAACTGACCCAGCTGCCTGCTTTCCTGTAGGGACCCGATCGCCCTCGGCGGCCCCGTCGGGCCCCCTGTCCCTCCGGAGGGCTTTCGCTGTGTCTCTGCTTAATAAGCTCCTGTCCCTCTACTCACCGTCCGACTCTCCGGTGTCACCGCTACTGCGTATGAGGCGCCCCGTGGGCACCAGGTCCTGGAGACGATGAGGCCCGTTGGGCAGCTGGGAAAATGGGCGTCCGCGGGGGTCCAAACGGGGTTCAGAGCCCAGCCTGTCGGCGTTCACGTCCTCTGGGGTCCTGCCTCGGGCGGGGGGATGCGGCATCTGATGGAGGAGTCTGAGGCAGCAGGTTTCGGGGGTCGCGCCGGTGTCTCCCTCGGGTCGGCGGTTGGAGTGTCTCACAGGCCCTCCCCCCGTGGACCGGCCTTCCCTGCGGGCTCCTCCCCAGGAGGCACCCCGTTTCTCCAGCAGGATCACCCCCATGGGTCTGCTGCAACCCATGGCATTTTCCCCAAATGCTGGTTCTTTGCAGACTCGTTCGCTCTCCTCCCTGGGCCACAGCTCCCAGGGGCCCAGGCCAGGCAGGGCCTCCCAGAGTCTTGGAGGTGAGGACGCCGCACGACACGGAGAAGGGGTGTGGAATATCCTGCTCCCAACCCTCCGGTCCCCTCCTCCTGCCCCCGGGGGCGCCCCGTGCTGCAGCCAGATTGGCCTGGACTCTGGCTGGGGGTGGGGGGTGGGGACAAGCAAGGGGGAAGGGGTGGGGGTGGGGGACCCCCCTGCAAGCTCCGTGGCTACCTGCAGGCCCCGCCTCTCTCAGGGCCCTAGGCGCTTGTCTTCGCGGGCCTCTTACTGCATATAAAATACTCAAAATCCCATCATACACCTGCATTGATGTCGTGGCAAATGGAATCTTGGACCCTAAAATATTCATTTTTTTTTCTTTTATTCTTTTTTTTTTTAATTAAATATTTTAGGATGTAATTCCCAGAAAGCACCATGGGCCCTGGTCGCTTTGCCTCCTAGGCAAGTCCAAGTGAGCCCCGTGTCTGCCTCCCTGACTGTGGACAGGAGCCCCCATCGTGCCCGGCCCTGCAGCCCGAAGGCCTTGAGAGCACGGCCCTCCCTGCTCTGGACAGCCAGGGGTCCTGTCAGCCCCCAGCCACCCCCCCAGCCACCCATCCCTCAGTCAGCCTGCACCCTAGACAGGCAGAGGTTCCACAGCCTCACAGCCTTCCAGCTTGGCTTCCAGGCAGGGCCCCCGAGGAACATCCTCTGACCGTCTGCGGGGCCGGGGTGGGGTGGGGGGCCCGGATGATGCCAGTCACCCAGTGCCCGTAGCCCCGCAGCCCATTTGTCCCTCCGGGTTGGCCTATGGGACACGGTCTAACCAGTGAGCCCTGTGCAGACCCCTGAACGCGGTGCGTCCTTGCTTCCCGGCATCGTCCCACAGAGCCGTGGAAATGAAAGGGGAAGCAGCTTACGCCTCCTGCCTGATGTTCAGGCCTCCCCCTGCATGGCCAAAGGCCTGTGACAACCTCCTGGGAGCCGATGCCAGGTCCGAGCCAGGGGAAGGGGTGGCGGGGGCTGCAGCCGGGCCAGCCCCGGGGTCGCTCCCCAGCCCCCCCCGGGCTCCGGGGTCTGGCGGCCGTGTGTCCCCAGCGCGCCCGCGGTCTGTGCCTGCGGCCCGGGGGCGGGGCGGCTCCGCGTGAGTGGCAAGTGTACATGAACACCACCGCGTCAACTGCCAATATGTTATGAGGCCTTGGTAACAATCCCGAGTCTCCGGGGAGCGCTGCTGCAGTTCAAGTGCGCACCAGACAGAGAGAAAACAATTTCTGGTGCCAATAATGCAGCACAGATGAAAAATGTTTTAATATTTGAAGCTGCTTTATGGCAGAAGCGATGACAGTGATGGACTCAATGTCAGCTTTTTTTCCTGAAATGTCATCTTTCGTCTATGAGTTTTCCCTGCTCCGGAGGCATGCAAGCCTCATGCCGGCTCGTTGCAGCCATTGATCATTGATTTTGTTCTAAATGGAAAGCTTGCCAGAAGACTAGAAATTCTGGAATTTATTAGGATTTCTTTAAGAGGCACTTTAGCTCAACGGTTCTCATTACTGTCTTTACAATGTTACTTATTTTTCTTTTTATGTCATATGATTTGTAAAGGGTTAGTACTCAGAGAACAATATACGATTAAACCATTGTGCATGCTGGAGCTGCCGGCGTAGTCGAAAGGATTCTCGGGGGGCTAAATACATATTTGACTACGCACCGGCGGCGTGGGGCTATTTCGCCAGCGAAACCTGTATTTTGAGATTTGCTGATGGGGTTCGTGCTAAATGGCGTTGCAGCGGGAGTTCTGATGAAACGGGGTCACTCGGGCGCCACACGGAAAGGGCGACCCGCGTTCCCGATCGCCCACTAGGTCCCTAAGCCCCGTGGGGTGGGCTCCGCGGGCCCTGCTCCGTCCTACTCGGACCCCGGGCGGCCCAGACGGAGGTGAAAACGCGGCGCCACCGTGTTCACGTAGCGGTGAACAGCTCAGTGGCAGGCGATACGTCACGAACACCCAAGAGGAGCGGACGGACGCTTTGTTCTGTGGCCGCCTTTGACGTGGCCGCGTGGCCCCGCTTCATTGAGTAAAAGCCAGGATGTGACCACCTTATGGCCCACGCCACCTGGGCCCCTGCGCTCTCGGTGACCTCATCTCCTGCCGCGTCTGCCCTCGCCCACTGCACTACCCCCACGCCGGCGCCCTGGGCCTGCTGCTCCCTTCCCCAGGGCCTTTGCACTGGTGGCTCTGCCGTAGACCAGCCCCCCCCTGCCCCCCACTGTGTCTCATGGCTCCTGTCCTGAGGTTGTCCTGGGCTCTGCACAGAGTCTGTCCCTGACCCCACCGACGAGCATCCTCTCACCCTGTGGAGTCCACACGGGGGACCAGACACGAGACAGAGGTCAGGCAGCAAGATGTTTAAGAGAGGTGGACGCCCGGGCGGAGAAGAGGATGCAGGAGGGACTGGGCAGACAAAGAAGTGGCGTGGTGATGCCAGGAGCTTGGGATCCAGCATCATGGGTCAGAGGGTCCGCAGGGGCCCCGGGGCTCAGCTTGCTCAGGCCGTGTGGCCGAGTCCCCGGATGGAGGCCGCCCCCGGAAGGGCCTCTGCGGTGAGGCGGGTCCCAAAGGGGCACAGCTGGGGGCTGCCCACGACCACGTCGCCCTCCCCCGTGCAGGCCCTGCCCCTGCTGTGCTGACTGCAGCTGGACATGCACTGGGCACATGAGTGTGAGTGCATGTGTGTGTGCGTGTGCGACGCTATCTTCCTCCAGGATTTTCTCCAGGGGCTGGTCCATCTCTGGAAAGATGCTGGCAGGGAGCACTCGCCCCGTGAATCCTGGGACGACAGGGCAGCCACCCTGATGCCTCACGTGCGGCCCCTCTACTATCCCCCACCAGTCCTTACGGGTCGGGATGTCCCACATTTTACAATCGGAGAAGCCAGAGCTCAGGCCCAGGGCCGTACGGTCTCTGACTCGAGTCTTGAACCGCGGGGCGTGTGGCGGGGCTCAGAGCCTTGCCCCCTGAGGATGAGAAGTCGGCCTAGAGCAGGGCGCTGGGAGCCAAGGGCCGGGGCCTGGCAGCCCGTGCGTGCAGAGAGGCACGGGGAGCAGGGGAGGCCGCCGGGGAGGCCCTCCCCATCCCGGAGCCGGGAAGGCGCCCTGGGGACCTTTGCTTCCTCCGTTGTCCAGCTGCCTAAGTGGGGGCTCCTCCCCACGATCGTGATTCATCGTGGCCACGGTGGGTCCCTTCGGATTCACGAGCAGTGAGGAGGCGGGTGCGTGTCCCCAGGCTGGCGCTCGACTCCTCAGGCCTGGCTCAGCTCAGTGCCCTTCAGCGACATCCATGTAGCGCATCCATTCTCTCCCTAGGTCTCCCCCGTCTTCCCTCTGGGGACCTGCTCTCCCTCTTTCGTAAAGGCCTCGCAGAGATTGATAAGGCGGGGGCTCGCCGTCCAGGCCACGCCGCGCTCTCCGAACGTGGGTCCTGAGCAGCAGGTGCCCAGCGTCCGTCTCGGATCGCGACCTGAGTCCGCCTGCACGCTTCTGGTTGCAGAGCCTTCCCCACCCTGCTGCTTCTTCACTTCTTTCCTCTTTTTTTTTTTTTTTTTAATGACTTTATATTCTCCGAGTTAGTGCTGCTTCTTCCAAAAATGAAATTCCCCTCTCCTGGTGCCAGCCACAGATGCCTTCTGCTGCTTGTAACCAAAGAACCCTGACAAGTACACACGTCCAGACGGGCCTGCAAGAAGGTCAGGCTCGGGGTAAGAGAGGACACGGTGGGTCCCTGACCCAACACCTGCTTCATTCATTCGATTCTTCCCTGCTTCCTCTTTCGTGGAATTTCTGCGATGCTTTGCGTAGGCACACGTACAATGAACGTATGTAAGTATAAATACAAATATATGGATGCAAAGGAGAAATGGGAGGATGGAAGTGATTTCTGTGATGTAGCTCAGTTTTGGCTCCGAGAGTCCTAATAGAGCATCAAGGACAATGTGACCCGTTACACCTCCCTCCTCCTTGGAAAGAGGCAGGAGCCGCTTGTGGGGAAACGAAGGACCCCCGGCCCCCCGGAAGGAAGAAGCCCCGGGGGAGCCCTGCAGAGTCACCCAGACTCAGACGCCCGGCCGAGCGCTACAGGCCATGCACGCTCTCGGAAACGGACCCCAAACTAGTCGCTCATGACCCAAATCCGGCCCAGAGAGGGGCTGCCCCGGGAAACGCCGAGCTTCAGAGACGGGCATTTATTGTACATTAAACATGGGATGGTTCGGCTGAGATCTGAGTCCCCATCACCCTCTTCAGCGTCAAATCTGGCAACAGCGAGCCGGGCTTTCCGCCTGGGAAGAGCGGGAGCCCCTTCGTGCACGGCCTGTGCCGCCTGCTTCCGCCCCTGTTGAGGGATCCCAATCTGCCCCCCTCATTTCTGTCACTTGTGCTAACACCGTTTATACGCCGCCAAACCCGGCGTGGATGGACGCTCAGACAGCAAGGGGTCAGCGGGGACGCAGAAGCCGTAGGTGGGGCCTGAAGCTGACGGTGGCAAGGAGTCGGCCTGGGGAGAGGAGGCACGGGGGCCTCCGGGCCGGGAAGACGGGGTGAGCAAAGGCCCGGGGGCCCACGCGGGCGAGCCAGGGGGCTGTGGCTGCAAGGTGGCCTCCCCATCAGCGGCAGGAGCTCGGCCCCCATCCTTTGAGGCGTGGGGTGGTGGTGGCGGCTGCTATGACCTCTGCTCGGCCAGGAGCTGGTCTTGGGGGGCGTGGAGGGGTCCTATCATCTGGCTGAGGCCAAGCCGCCCAATTTACCCAGCGAAGAAGCCCTTTTTACAAGGGCTGGGATGGCAGGGGGACCCGCAGCCGCGTGCGCTGGGCCCCTGGGAGGGCCTGAGGGGGCGTCCACTGGCTTCCAAGCCCGGCTCCATCACTTGCAGAAGAGCAGCCTTTGAACCTCCGGGGGCTCCGTTTCCTCCTTTGGGAGGTAGCGATGATGATCCTGCGTTCTGGTGGCCCTCGGGAGCATCAGTGGGGTGCTCGGGGAGGGCCGAGGGCAGGGCCTGGGGGGCATGAGGCGTTCAAGACACACCAGCGGGAACGAAGAGGCGCTTGGGTCCAGACATGAGCGCAGAGACTTCCAGAAGCCCGTGACAAGCACGCCCCCGACAGCAGCCCCCAAGGCCAGGGTTTCCTGACCCCAAAGTTTTCCTGACGGAGGCAACGGGGCCTGCAGGAGTTTCCTCCTGGCTCCCGCCCTGGTTTTCCCGGCCCACCTGCAGGCAGGCTGGCTGTGGGTGATCCAGCAGCCTCACCCGCTCGGGGCAGAGGGCGCAGCCCCCCGATGCTCGGGGCTGTCGGGGACGGGGCCATGGGACCTGGGCGGGCGGCACGGCGGACAGCGCCCACTCTGGACGCCCGGCCCACCTGCCAGGCCTACAGGAGGCAGCGGGAAGAAACGACGCCGTCTGTGCCCTTGAGCCCTGGGACCCTCGTCCACCTCGGCGGCCACCCCCACGGGAACTTCCCAAGGCCTCGCACACGAAACGCGCCAAATTCAAGACTGACGTGTTCCCAGGGGTGTACGGTTTGAAGTCCACGTTATTTCAGATTCACGTACAAGTGAGACTCTTCGTATCTTTTTTCTCTCAAAAAAAAATTATTTAATTTAAATTCAGTTAATCGGCATAGAGCGCATTATTAGTTTGGGAGGGCACGTGATGTAATGAACACTGGGTGTTATACACTATGATGAACCTCTGTTCATGTTTTTTTTTTTTAAGATTTTATTTATTTATTCATGAGAGACACAGACAGAGAGAGAAGGGGGGAGACACAGGAGGAGGGAGAAGCAGGCTCCATGCAGGGAGCCCGACGCGGGACTCGACTCCAGGACCCTGAGGTCACACCCTGGGCCGAAGGCAGATGCTCAACCGCAGAGCCACCCGGGTCCCCCTCTGTTCATGTTTTAATCACAGGATTTTATATCTGCCTAATTCAAATTTGCATGAAACACAACCATGGGGTGTTTTCACGACACCCCCTTCAATGGGTCTTCCAGCTACTAGAAAGCCAAAGTCTGCATTCCAGAGCCAGGAAGGCTTAGGGGCCGTAGAGATGAGCCACGTGCATCCCAGGCCCCCCGGTGTCCCGGTGTCTGTGTTTGCAGATGCTCCTGAGACCCCCACCCCCACCACCAGGTCGGGAAGCGTGCATCCCCTGGCGGGGGCCGTGGGCCGGCGGGAGGGTGGCGGGGTGTCCTGGGCCTGACAGACGGTGGACCTCCCAGGACAGCTCGGTCTTCCGCGTGAGGATTAGAGCTGGGGGCAGCGAGAACCACAAACTTCCCCGCCGAGTTTATAGGACTGTGGAAACAGCTCCGCCCCAGTGACCTGGAAATCCATAACGGTCCTTGATCACCACCCTTGGAGACGAATTAAGAAAGATCTGGTGACAGATCAGACCCAACAGAGATAAACGTTTCCCAGAGATGTTCGTAGGACACGTCAGTGAAGGAGGTGGACAAAGGAGCGCACTCCGTGGAGCCCCAGCGAGCATCGGGGGCCCAGCACGGTGTCCCCAGAGTCTCCCTGAACCAGCCCCTGTGGGTGGGTGCGGGCTTCCCGGCAATTACCAACCATCCCTTATCTATTAACCAATCCCATTTGCTAACTGGATGGCTCGTGAAGGCCTCTTCTTTTAATTAGCGTGTCTTAGATGAAGAGTAAACAAACATTCTAACAAACTATTATGACATAAAGTTGATTTTTCAGTTACTCAACTGCTACGCGTGGATATGGCGAATTTAGAATTAAATGCCTCTCTCAGAGGCTTTAATGATCTCAGTCAAGAACGTTTTGATTAAATTAAAGCTATTGAAAATGTGTTTTTTGAAAAGACAGTGTGAACAAAACATCCAGGAGAGAATCGGGTCCCGGGACCAGACTGCTGGGCCTTCTGAGGCCGGGCTCTGGGGAACGAGGCGGCGGGTGAGGCCAGCCCCGCGGGGCCGTGGCGGGTGGCTCATGGCAAAGACCGGTAACACGGCCGTTGAGGAGACGCAGCGTGTTGGGGTCTTAGCTGGGGTCTCTGGAAGCAGAGTGTCTAGGACTCTCGGGCAGGTCACCGATGGAGGGGTCCCCTCAGTAGGGTGCGAGGTTGTGCATGAAGGAGGGGAGGACCAGGAAGAGTGGGGCAGGGCTCTGGACCCAGCGGGAGTATAGCCACGGTCGGGTCCCGCGGGGGCTCTGGAACCTGGACGGCACCATAGATTGTCCTGCCTCGGGGTGAAAGCTTTTGTCACCCTCCATCCTTTAGTCCTGGGATGGAGACTTCCTCCCCAAGGAGGGCACAGCCTCCCGGGTATTTCTGCGTCTGGAAGGGGGAGATCCTCCCGAGAAGGGTGCAGGGCTACAACCTCAGCAGCCTGCCCTCAGGGCAGCCCGGGATGAGAGAACACACTCAGCAGCTCGACCAGGGTGACCGGGCGGGCGTCACAGCCTCTACGGCGGGTGGCCACACCAGGGGACAGCGTGCTTGGCGAACATCCTTTGCACCTAAATACCCACCTTCTTTGGGAAGGAGCTCCCACTTTCCCACCTCCTTCCAAAGCCCAGGCATTAATATGAGAACAGTCAGTAACACGGACTCTACGTCGCAGGCGGGACCCTGAGATCCAGAGAGGTGGACCGGTGTCCGAGGCCGCCCCGCGGAGCTGGTGCATCACGCTGGTTCCCACGCAGTGACCCTCAGCAGGTGTGACTGAGCCCGGGGCCTCCGCAGGCTGGACGCCAGGCCTGCCCGGGAGTGGGGGAGATGCTGTCAAAGGGAATCGGGTTGGGTGAACTTATGGCGGTCCTTGTAATGATGGAACAAGAGGCTCGGGGGTCACCCCAGGTGGCCGCAGGTTTGGAGATAACAACATTGTCCCGGTTTATCCCCAAAGACCCTCTCTTTTGAGCATGAATGAGCTGTGAAAGGTGACAGCCATACAGCCGTCCTCTTGTGCTGAAGTCCTGGGGGCCTGGTGCCCCATTTTCCCTTGGAGCTTTTGCTACGAGCTTCTCCGTCTTTCTGGGACCCCGTCTTCCCTTCTCAGCTACTCTGCACCCCAGCTTTCCATAGTTCATCCTTTTTTCCAGATACACCCAGATCCTGCCTTCTTGGGAAGAACCAACGATCCTCGCCACGCACCGCGCAGGCCTGCGTCACAGGCCCCGCTCCGCACCCGTCCCTCCCTACACCCTGCTTCCTTCCCGGCAGCCACCCAGTCCTCCCCACACCAGGAGGAGCCATTGTCTTCCCCACTGGACATCTTTGTTTTAACAGCTTTATTAGGGTATAATTGACCTATAATAACTGAGCGTATTTGAAACGTATGATTTGGTGAGTTTTGACATATGTGTGCACCTGGGAGGCCGTAACCACCATCAAGAAAGCAAACAAATCACCCCGTCCGAAAGCTGCCTCATGCCCCTTGTAAACCCCACCCTCCCCACACCCCAGGCAACCAAAGATCTACTTTCTGTCACCATAGATTACTTTGCATTTTCTAAAATTCCGTATAAAAAATTAAGAAATAAAATTCCGTATACATAGAATTGCATGGTATGTCCTTTTTTAAAATTTTTTGTTACAAAAACAAAAAAATAAAAAAATAATAATAAAATTTTTGTTACTATTTTTTTTTCTTTTTACGTTGGCCCCATGCCCAGCGTGGAGCCCAACGTGGAGCTTGACTTCATGATCCTGAGACCAAGACCTGAGCTGGGATCAAGAGTCGGATGCTTCACTGACTGAGCCACCCAGGTGCCTTGGTATGTCCTTTAAAACAAAACAAAACAAAAGTATGTGGCTTCTTTTTTTCAGCACAATATTTTAGATTCATTCATGCAGATGCATATTTTCATTGTTCATTCTTATTCATTTCTGAGTAGTATCCCGTTGCATTTGCCATGAATCGCTTATTCATTCACGTGTTAGTGGGCACTTGGTTTGCTTCCAGTGGGGGCTATTCTGGGTGAAGATGCTGAGAGCATCCATGTACACGTCTCTACGGGACATATTTCCTTTCCTCTTGCTGAGCACTTATGAGCAGAACGTCTGGATCACCTAGTAAACACATGTTTAATTTTCTTTTTTTTTTCCTTTTTTTTTTTTTTTTAAAGATTTTATTTATTCATGAGAGAGGCAGAGACACAGGCCGAGTGAGAAGCAGGCCCCATGCAGGGAGCCCGACGTGGGGCTCGATCCCGGGTCTCCAGGATCACGCCCCGGGCCGAAGGCAGCACCAAACCGCTGAGCCACCCAGGCTGCCCACGTTTAACTTTCTAAGAAGCTGCCAAACCTTTTTACAAAGCGATCAAAGCTTTAACATCCCCGGTTCCTCCACACCTTGGGTGTGATCAGTCTTCTTTAAAAAATTTTATTATTTATTTATTTATTTATTTATTTTTCTTTAAAAAATTTTAGCCATTCCGGAGGTTTTAATTTGCATTTCTCTACTGACTAATGATGTTGAGCATCTTTTCACGGGCTTATTTGTCATCGGTGTGCCTTCTTGGTGAAATATCTACTTGAATATTTCACTCATTTTTACTGGCTTGTTTGTTATTGGTGAGTTTGGGGTGTTCTTTATATGCTCCGGAGGTGAGTCTCTTACTGGACGTTTCTTTGCAAAGCTTTTCTACAGGTCTGTGGCTTGTCTTTTCGTGCTCCCGACAATGTGTTTTATTTTATTTTTTATTTTTTATTTTTTAAAGATTTTATTTATTTATTCATGACAGACGCACAGAGAGAGAGACAGAGAGAGGCAGAGACACAGGCAGAGGGAGAAGCAGGCCTCACGCAGGGAGCCCGACGTGGGACCCGATCCCGGGTCTCCAGGATCACGCCCTGGGCTGAAGGCAGGCGCCAAACCGCTGCGCCACCCAGGGATCCCCTCGACAATGTGTTTTAAAGAGCAGAAATTTATTTCAATGGAGTCCAAGTGACAAATTTCTCCTACTGATTGTGCTACGGTGTCACAGCTAAGGTATTTTTTCGGGGGTAAATGCAGGATCACAAAGATTTTCTCCTGCGTTTTCTTCTAGGCATTTCTAGTGTTGCATTTTCAATCCAAGTCCGTGTTCCATTTTAAGTTAATTCAGCGCGTGGTATAAGGTGTGGACCCAAATTTTGTGTTTTTGTTTTTGCCTATGAATATCTCATTGTCCCAACTCCGTTTGTTAAAAAGGTTATTTTTCCTCCCGTGCGTTGTTTTTGCTCCTTTGTAGCAGTTAATTGTCTGTATGTCTACAGGTTTGTTTTTGAATCTTCGATTCTATTCTGTCCTTCTCTCTATCTTCAGGCAGGTACCCTGTTATTTTAATTACCGTAGCTTTGTAATAATTGTTGAAATCAGGTAATATTCCCTTGCTAGCTTTGTTCCTCATCTCCAGAGTTGTTTTGACTGTTCCAGGATCCTTGTTATTTCTGTCTTTTCTCTTTTTTTTCCCCCCCTTCAGATCCTTTGTATTTCTATATAAATTTTATAATCAGCTGCTCGGTATTTACAAGTAGCCTGCTAAGATTTTGATTGATTGAGATATATCATTAAATCAATTAGGGAAGAGTTGATGTTGATAACGTTCAATCTTCTGACTCATGAGCACGGTCTAAATCTCCCTGTTTATTTAGGTCTTTTTAAATTTCCATCACAATATTTTGTTGTCAGTGTACATGTCTTTCATGTCCTTTGTCAGATTTATGACAAAGTATTTCATATTTTTGATGCTATCATAAATGGTCTTTTAAAGATTACAATTTACGATTGTTCATTGTGAGTAACTAGAAGTACAGTTCTCTGTACTGCTCCTGTAATCTGCATACTTGCTAAATGTATTTATTAGTTTTATTAGCGTTTTTGTAGATTCCATCAGAATTTCCATAGAGGTGATCGTGTGTTGTCTGTGAATGAAGATAATTTGACCTTTTCGTTTCCAATCTGGATGCCTACCTGACTTTTTAGGCTTTGTGAATACAAGCACCGCACACGGCTCCACATGTTGTCTTGGAGACTAGCAGGGATTTGCCACATGAGAGGGCTCAGGGTTTGCTGATAGCAGAGGCGGGAAGCATGAACATTGCCTTCCTGTGGTTTCCAGGCAAAGTTTGTAACTTGAATGTATCTACCTGACACCCATCAAGCAGCTGTGTTAAAAAAAAAAAAAATTCTAAGAAAGGGGCAACTGGGTGGCTCAGTCAGTTCAGCATCTGACTCTTGACCTCAGCTCAGCTCTTGATCTCAGGGTTGGGAGTTCACACCCCACTGGGTGTGGAGCCCACTTAGAAAAAATAATAATTCTAACAAAACAAGGAGTTACGAAGAGCAAATTCTAGAAAATAAGATGATCATTTGGCAAAACACAAACAAAATATTCACTTAGATATCTGTGTTGGTTGGAACCAATCCAATTACCTATTTATCCAGCTATCCATATCTATCTACCGACCTACCTAACATCCATCTCTATCTGTTTCAGAATTCAGTAAACACAGGGCCTGTGTGTAAATACACTGCCTTTGCCCAGAAACGTGTTTTTCACCACTGTGGGCTCTTATAAATACATTCTTGATTGAGTTCTGGGCTTCCTTCCTATTTCTTTTGTGGAATAATAAGAAGCCCTGTCATTCTGGAGACCCAGGGAACATTCTTGTTCTACAAGACCAGTTATTCAAGGCATGTTTGTGGGGCACTTACTATTTACTGGTCTTTCGTGTTCATTATAGTTTCCCAGACACCACATAAGTTTCCTACTCTCATGCAGCACACTTCTTTGTGGAGGAGACAGAGGGATAATAAACCAATCTGTCTGTATCTATGTCCCTCTGAGTATGTATATCCATATCCATATCCATATCCATATCCATATCCATATCCGTACCTCCAGCCAATAGGAAGCCAGAAAGGATCATGTCACACGGACACTCACCAAGTTGCTGAGGCTGAAAACTTAGAATCCACCTTGATTTCTCTTTTTTTTCCCCTCAAGCCCCTACTCAGGGTCATTTGTTAAGATGGGGAAGATGGAGCTCAGTTTCTGAGAGAAGAGAGGGATAGTTAGGTTGTACATCTGACATGTCTGAGACGCCTAAGATACCCACATAGGTAGTTGGTTGTAGGGTCTGGTGGTTGGTGGAGAGATCAGCATCGGGTCAAAAACTGGAAGTCCTCAGCGCGTGGAAACAATAAAGTGTGGGGTGGCTTAGAGTATGTGTCCAGCTAAGAGGAAGGAGCACTGCACAGCACTATGGCGGAGATTAAGAGATTGAGGACAGAAAGAAGGACCAGCAGAGGAAAGTACAGACTGACCAGGGGTGGAGGAGGAACACAGGTGAGGCCTGTCCTCCAAGACGCGGGAAGAACCTTTACAAAGGAGGCACCTTTAACTCTATCAAAAGCTGCTGACACATTGAGTAGTTTGCACACCAAGAACCAGTTATTGAGTTTGGCAGCATGGAGATCATCGGGAACCCTGAAGGGAGCAGCTCCGGTCACGAGGTGGGGTAGAAAGTCCATCCAGCACCCGAGGGTAGACCAAGGCTGGGAGGGCGTGTGAGCTGTGGGTCACTTGCAGAGCATGCCATGCTTTTCCCATTTCCAAACTGGAAAACGAGTTCTATCAGGTGGGAACCTGATGGAATAGAGTCATCTCATTCATGATGATTGATGATTTGCTCAACTTGTGAATTGCTTTGTTTCAGTGGGGTAGTTCACCTTCCCACAGCTTTTACAAGAAAAATGAAGAGCAATAAAGGTCTTCTAAATTGTTTCCTCACACGAGGAGTGAGGGACAAAAATAAAAGCTAATATTTTGGAGTACTTTTACTTAAGTGTTATCTTACTTAATCTTCATAACTCCCAGGAGGTAAACACTTATCAGCCCTCTTACCCACGTGGAAGCTAAGCCACAGAGAAGTGACATAACTTGCAGGCTGGCCTGGAATCCAAGCTTCTACCTCTGGAGTCAGCCTCTAAATCAGCTGATAGGTCTACCCGGGAAAGCACACCTGAGTGCAGGTGTCACTCAATGGTGTCGCTCCCATTCCTTGATGCCCACATGGTTCTTCACGGAGAGGACCCAGGTGGATCTCCAAAAGGTAACGGTAGCATACATTTTCTGTGGTTATTTTTACTTTTGAATTAAAATGATCAGGGGCGTAATTTAACATATTTAACTTTTGCTTTCTTTCTTGTTTTATTATTATTGAGATGTCATTTTTGTTTTTATTCGGCAAAGACTCACTGCAGGAATATGCATGTTTAGCTTAGAGCGAGGTCCTGGAAACATTAAGTTGGTGAAAAAAAAAATACCTCCAATCTTGAGTTGCTCGCTGTCTAAAACTTGGGAGGATACGTCATTGATTTAAAGAGAAACGCTCTTCATGTTCAGTGATAGAAAGTGCCATTGCTGGATACTGAGCTGCAAAGATCACACCAGAGGCTCTCAGCAGGGGTCGGCAAACTCTTCCCATAAAGGTCCAGATAGTAAATATTTTGGACTCTGTGGGCCATACAGTCCCTGTCACAACTATCCAACTTTGCTGTTGTAGTGTGAAAGCAACTGTAGACAATACATAAACAAATGAACATGGCTGTGTTCCAATAAAACTTTATTTATGGACACTGAAATGTGAATTTAATACGATTTTTACATGGGAGGAAATACTAATCTTACTTTTTGCGCCAACCATTTAAAAACGTAGAAACCATTCCTAGATCAAAGGCCATATAAAAACAGTAGGGACGTGAGATCTGGCCTGTGGGCTGGAGTCTGCTGACCTTGGACTTCCAGGCTAACCTGCTCAAGGACCGGGCTTAGGAATGAAGACAAGCACTGGCGAAGGCTGGGACCCAGGAGAGTCAAGGAGCCTTGAAGGGTAGTGACTTGATGTCCTCGTCCTACAGAGGATGGTTCCCAATTGTGGGCTTGGGTTGTAAGCCTCCGTATAGGTTTCAGTGGGTACGCATTATTTCATTTCATATTTATTATTGGAGCAAATCCAAGTTTCTTTCATCACTTATATTCAGAAATTCTGTAACATTTGGGGCCCTTTCATATGCAAGTGACAAAAAATTAATGCAAATTGGCTCAAGGGAGGAAAGAGGAATTGATTAGCTCACATAAGTGGAAAGTGTGGATGTGTGTGTACGGCTTCAGATATGGCTGGATATAGGTACGAAAACAACGTCTTCAGGGATCGGTCTCCAGGCCTCTCCATGTCTCTGCTCGCCTCTTCTCCATCCGGGCTTCTTACCATCTCCAGGCCTACGGCGTCCTCATCACTAACATCCACGGCGGAGACAGAGTGAAGCCGGAGCCCGGGCTGCATGGTCATCGGCACGGCTCATGTGACAGGTGTATCTCTGGACCAATGAGTTTAGGGCCTTTAGGGATGAAATCCTGTGATGGGCTCCATGCCCACATCCCAGCTCCAGTGTGGGAAGAGGAGGAGGGAAAGTCTTCCCCAACGATAAGGACTGAGGGCAGAGAAGGGTTGGGCGACAAAATGAGGGCATTCTCTCCAAAAAAGTGGGGGTGAATGCTGGACAGGTGAAAAAGAGCAGACATTCATCACGAATGCTTTCTTGAAAGGGAGTGGGACCCAGCGACAGGAGAGGCTGAAAGGGGATGTGATGCAAAGTTTGTCCGAGTAGGCAGGAGGGCACCACACGTTCAGACTCTACTTCATTGCTCTTGAGACAGAGCATCGATCGACCAAGAACTGATGCTCTGAGAAGCTGTGGCGGTCCCCGGACTCCTGGATTTCATACCTCAGCGCGACCTCAGAGGGGTCCACGGGCCCCACTCAGGAGAATCCTGGTTCCTTTTGGCAAGTAAAAGACAGAAAAAATAACACACAGTCTTATCCGGTGAAGCTCCCGTCTCGGAGAGCAAATGTCACTCTCCTGAGGTAGGAGGGCTCATCACAAGGAAGGGCGGTCGGCAACCGTCGTGGGTCGGTTCCCTAAGACGCAGGCTCTGAGGTGTGGATTGTTGTGCAAAATGTTGATGGGGGAACGTCTTGGGAGCCAGGCCTGTGGGCAAGGGAAGAGCTGGGCTGGCCCGCAGGAGGGGTTGGGCTGCAGAGCAGCCTCGCCAAGGCCTCCCAGCCAACGTGTAGGAGGTTCTGGAGTGGGAGTGGCCTTCAGGGTTGTCCCAGGGGGGTGCTGCTTCAGGGAACTAGGGCAGGCCTGGGCTACTCAGCTGTGTCCAGCAGAGGCAGCCCCTAAGGACACCTGGGAACTGAAGGCTGTTGGCCACCGATCCTCCCAGCGCCGAGGGGAACACGTCCCTCATCCCTAAAGGGACTCTGGAGCACAGCTTCTGTTTGGGTGCCTGAAGCAAAGTTCACACACATGCACACACATACACACGCACACACACAGCTCCTGTGTCTCCCGTCACTTAGAACACATGCCCTGCCAGCACCTATCAGCTCTTCTGGGTGGTCGTACTTCGTTTGTCCTTGGGGGGCCCACACTTCCCCCACTTGAGTCCAGGTCATCGGGGAGCTTCTGGCCCAAACCCCTGGCTCCGGGGTGGGCCGGCGGGCCAAGCCTGGCCAGTCGGAGCATCCTCCTGGGCCTGCCTCCATCGCAGGGTGGACTCGGGTGTAGGCATGTGACCCAAGTCGTTCTGAAGAAAGCTGATGCCTGGAGCCAGTGGAGGAGGGGACCCTACCTTCCCCTGGGCGCTCTTGACCTGGAGGGTGTCAGCCGGGAGCCACGGATGGCCACTTGGCCGCCGCACGGGGAGCGTCCGAGTGTGAGGCAGATCTCCGATTTGGAGAAATTCGGTCTCTTTGCTTCTTTTCAACGACTGTCCTCGAGCTATTTCTATTGCTGCATGATTTGCATGTGGGAACGTGCACCAATTGTAAGTGCGCAGTTCCGTGCAATGGTACATGGTCACGCACCTGCGAGCCACCGCCCAGACCAGGTTATAGGACACCTCAGCGCCCCGGAGGGCTGCCTTGTGTCCCCTTCCACTGACGACGTGCCCAAGGAGAGCTGCTAGTTTTGCACGTCATATAAATGAAACCACGCAGATGAGGCATGACCGTGTGTGCCCAGGGCTTCCCTCACGCAGCGTGCTGTGAGACGCCCCCCTCCACGCCCACGTCATGTCGTTCCAGTGACTTTTTCTTCCGTACAGGATCCCCTTCCGTGACTCTGTCCCGCCTCACCTGGTCTGCCGGAGCGGCCATTCGGGTTGTCCTTTGCTCTGGGCTATGAAAACGAAGAACGCTGCCGGTGTTTCCTTGTTTGAATCTTCCAGGGTGAGCCTCCACGTGAGCGTGCCTCGTCCCTGTGAGGTTCAGACTGAATTATGGAATTGCTTCGGGTAGGATATGGCTTTGCCCGGCGTCAGCAGGCATCACCCAGCACTTGTGCAGAGCAGTCGTGCCGGGCTGTGTTGCCTCCAGCAACGTCCCTCCGCCCTGCCCCCAGCTGTTCTGGCCAAGGAAAGGTGGCCGTTGGGTGGTTGGGTGACCTCACTGGAGCTCTTGGATCACGTTGTGTGTGAAGCTCAATGACTTGTTGTTTTTTTTTTTTCAGTTAGGTGAGCAAATACATGTCTTCCTCCCCTTCAACTCAATGGCCCTGGGCTTCCGTATCTTAAGACCGTAAGCGTCCTGACTAACACGGCCAGTGTACGATGGACACGGCTCTGGTGTTTGGGACCTGCCTGTGTCTCTGCCTCTCTCTCTCTCTCTCTGGGTCTCTCATGAAGAAATAAATAAAATCTAAAAAATAAAAAATAAAAAGAAGGAAGGGACAGACGGACGGACAGACGTGACCTGACAGGGTCTGCCCATTTCTAAAATTCAGATTGGAGGCCTATTTCTTGTGCTCTGCTGAGTCGCTCTCTGCTGTACTTCGGATGGAAAAGCATGGACCGTGACGCTCCAGAGGCCCCATCCCCGCCCGCTGAGGCCCACACAGCTGTGAAAGGGCCACCTTATGGGCTCGGGGGTACGAAGCCTGGCAAAGGGAGGCGGTTGGCGGGTTCCAGCTGCAGCAGAGGCCGTTGGTGTGGCCCAGGGACCCAGGGGACCAGGATGAGTCGAAGCAGGAGCTAGAGCGAGCGTGGCTGCGGGAGGCGGCTGGGTTCACTCTGAACGGGACGTGGGTAGGAGGGTGGGCGGGGTGCCCTCGTGATGTGATTTGCAGTTTGAAGGGATCCTCCCGAGGACCGCGGGGACCAGTGCCGACCCCAACCCCAGCGGGGGCAGCGCACGAGTCAGCAGACGGTGGACGCTGGAGGCTCAGGTTAGGGAGGTGGCCGTGGCGCAGTAGAGGATGGATGCAGGGTACGTGTTTGTGGGTTCATTTTCACAGACTCCTTTGGAGCCGGCCAGTGGGGTATAACCTCACCCTTCGTCCCGCACCCCCAGCTGGCGGGGCCTTGTCAAGTTTTCACCCCTCCTTAGAAGGAAAGCCCAGGTTCTCCTTCCCTAAGCGGGAAGGGAGGGTTCTTGCGGCCTGGAACCATCCCCAGCAGGCCTGGCCCAGGGAGGACAGCGCGGAAGGTCGGTCCCAGCCGGCAGGACAGCCCCACACCGTCCATCGGACGTTTGGAGGATTCTGAATGTGAACGGAAGTCGGCGCTTACCCACGCGGCAGATACCCTGAGGCGCGCGTGTGGCCGTGACTGTGTGCGGGGCCGTCCTGCCGGGAGCCGGCCGCCGGGCCCCGGTCCACGGCTTGGCTTCCAGGCTAACTGGCCGTGTACATTTGACAAAACATTTGACCTTCTCCACCCTCCATCTCCACAGAGATCACTCGTTTGCGGGGTCCTTGTACCGCATCAAGGAGGAGCACACCTAACGGCCCCGACGACGGCGAGCGAGAGCGGTTGAGGCGCCTGTGGGGACCCGCAGGCCAGGCCTGGGGCTGGGCGCCTCGAGTTTGCTCACTGGGCTCCCTCCCCCCGGCGACGGGGTGACTTGTGCAAGACCGCGGGACCCATCTGGGGCCGGGCTGGGATCCGAAGCGACGCGTCTGGGGCTGGCGCCCGTGTCCCTGACCACCGTGGGCACGGCCACCTACGCCGGGCGCCTACCAAGAGTCCAGCAGACGCTTTGCGGGATGGGAAGCTGGGGGTTTCTGGAGGGTCGGAGTGAAGCTCCGGGCACCGCGTGTCCCGAGGGTGGGGTGTGCCCCGGGCTCTGTGCCGACTCGGGCCTCCGTGGAGAGATGGGCGTGCGCGCAGGGCTGTGGAGAGAGGGAGGCCAGGAGAGAAGCACGGCAGGGGCAGTGACCCCACCCCCAGCCAGGCCTTCCGGGGGGCCTGCACAGGCCAGCTGAGTGACAAGCGGTTCCCCCCGCCCGCCTGGACGCCCCTTCGGGGCCCCGTGTTCTCAGCACACCGCAGTGGCGAGCCAAGGAGGCGTCCCGGAGCTGTCACCGAGAAATGTGTGTGGGGTCTGGGGTCAGGCGAGTGGAGAGAGGCCCGCCTCGTGGGGTGACTGACAGGACACACGGCCCGGGCTGGAGACGGGCATTCAGGGCCTGGGCACAGTGTAGGGGGAGGGTAGGGGAACCTGCAGGAGGGAGATGGGGAGGGCCAGAGGCAGGCCCAGACGAGCAGCTGGGGATGAGCTGTGCGGGTGCAGCAGGAAGGGGGCTGGCCCGAGAGGACGCTGATCGTAGGAGCAGCTGCATGCACAGCCAACAGCCCGGACCCCCCCGGCCGTCCTGGGGACGGCCACCGGCGGCCACCCTCCTAGGCGCCTGGTCAGCTGGCACCGCACCCCAGGAACCTTAGCGACGGACGCCGGGCAGTGAGTTTAGTTTTCCCCTGTCGAGCCAGAGCTCAGCTAGAATTGCAGGGCCCTGTGTCTGGTACTTAGGGACAGCCCCCGCCCCCTGCCCCCTCCCTGTGCATCCTCCGCGAGGCTTGGGCCCCCTTCCTTGTGCGCGGGGTCACCCCAGCGGCAAGGAGGTTTTGCTCTAATCAAAAGGCGCTTTCTTCCATGTGGAACACAGACACGACACAAACTTGACATTTAGGGAGAAAACACTCCCCCCCCACCCCCTTCAGATAGAGTCATTAATTCAGATAAGGTGTCTGATTCACATATCTAACGGATCGCTCGGGAATCAGACTTTTGCAGGGAGCTTGTGATTTTTGACGGGGTCTCGGACACTTCTGTAGGGCGGCTGAGAGTAAAGCCGGGAGCGCATGCCGGGTCGGGGTCGGGGTCGGGGTCAGGGTCGGGATCGGGGTCAGGGTCGGGGTGGGGACGAGCCGTCCACACAGCCGGAGCCTGACGGCCTTCCTCCTCACGCTTGGATCTCAGCTCGCCTGCCTCGGATCCAGTGTCTGCCCCACTCAGCGGCCCCCCGAGGTTCTCCATGGGCCCCTCTGCACCGAAAAACCCAGAACAAGGTCTTGAATATGCAGGGCCCCGTTAGGGTCTCACCTGCTACCTGCGCCGGCTGTTGCACGGTGTCCCCTGGGTCCCCAGAGTCCCCTTCGGAGCAGCCATTGACCCCAGGGTGGGCTTCTATTCAGTTCAGTTTGTAGGGGTTTGCAGAGCCCCGGGCCCGATCGTTCGCTGGATGGGGCCGTCCTTGCCGGGCCCACGTGGAGAACAGGAGGCGCAACGGAGGGCGGAAGGCCCTGGAGGGGACTGGCTGGGCTCCTGCTCTTTCCCCAGCTGGTTTGGAGACCAGTTTGTTCGATGACGTCCCGACGATCACATCTGCCCTTTCTCCAGGGGTGGCAGGTGAAATTTTAGGGATGTGATCTTTCACAGCCTAAGCGAAATGAACGTGCTCTAACAACAAACAACCCCAACTTTTAAAATTCTTTTAGACATTTTGTTGAATTTATTTATTCATGAGACACAGAGAGGGAGGCAGAGACCCAGGCAGAGGGAGGAGCAGGCTCCTCGCAGGGAACCCGACGCAGGACTTGATCCCAGGACCCCGGGGTCACGCCCTGGGCTGGAGGCAGACGCTCAACCCCTGAGTCCCCCGTGCGTCCCTCGTCCCAATTATTCTTAACGCCCAGTTAGATTCCAGTGAACGGTTCATGGCGACCGTCTAAGATCTCGAGTCTCAGTCGTGAGAGGGCGCCCACCGGCCCGGCCCGTCCTCCCGCGGAGCCCGTGAGCCAGGGAGGTCGCAGCACAGTGCGGCTGTCGGGGCTTTGGCTGTCATCCGGAAACAGGGACATTTCTGCCTCTGACTCGGGGCCCCTGAACTCCACACCGTGGGACGGAGAGTCTCCTCTGCCTGCCCCCGTCGGTGCAGGGGCGCGTGGGGTTAGAGCGTCCTGTACCTGCAGACCCATGGGACTGCGGCCCCCTGGGACATCCTACTCCTCCCCACACCCTGCAGCGGTGAGGCCCCCTCCCGGCCTCGGGGTGCCCCCCACCCCGTTCCCCGCCCCAAGGCAGGCCCTACACAGCAGTCCCCACACTAGCCACCGCCCTCAGGACTCGCGTGGGCTCCCCAGTCGCTGCCTGGAAGAAAACAAAAGCCTCATTTGAAGTCTCTGCTGCCTGCTTTTCTCCCAAAGCTGTCCCGGCGATGCCTCCGCGAGGCCTGGCAGCCGGGCTGACTAGCCGCTGCCGGACAACTGTCACACCGGGTGAAGGACATTAGAGGGAAGTTGGTCGTGTGTCAACGCTCCTCGGCTCCCACTCCCATCAGGGAAGTGATACAGCTGTCACTGTGGCCGACGAGGCGGCTGGCAGGACAGGCCGCAGCCACCAGCCCGGCTGTCCAATTAGATGCAAGGGCCCGACCCTCAGGTGGTGGCCGTCTGAGGGTCCCCGGCTGCAGCCGGGCCTGCGCGGGCGCTCAGTGCATGGGGGGGGGGAGGTCAACCCTCTCCCACCTGCTCTTCTTACCCCTCCCTGCCTCCTCTATCCTCCCTCTCTCCCTCCCTGCCGCCCTCCCTCCTAAGGTGGACTCTGAGACCAAGAAACATCTTCCGGAGGAGCACCTGGAACTCGTTTTGGCAGACGCTACGCCATATACGAGCTTTGATTAAACACGGAAGCAAGAGCCAAACCGCGGTGAAGAGCGCTCACTTGCTCACTTGCTTTATTCTAAGTGCTTTCGGGAGCGGCAGCGCGGAGTCCGCTGGAGTAACCGCATTCAGCGCGGTCCCACGGGGAGGGCGTGCTGGGCAGCCCGGCTCCTCTGATGCAAATAAGTCCCTCGCCCTAAAATAAATACAAATGAATAAACACAAACGTGTGTTTTCCTGGAGTCAGAAGCTGAGCCCCGTCTCCGGGTATTCTGTGGACACGGTAGCAGTCACGCGGGACGTGAGCTCGTGGTGGGGACAGGGCTTCAGCTGGGTCTTCCCTCTGAGGGCTCCTGCGTCCGTCTCCGGGACCCGCTGGGCTTTTGCACGTACAGCCTGGCGAGTCACACGCCCCAGGGCCTACCTCTCTCTTTGCTCAGAAGACTCTGGAAAGGGACATGAGGACACCTGTCGTTTCCATCAGGCGCTGAGTTTGCTGAAGACGTTCCGGGCCCTTGACGCCCCCTGCTCCTCCCCGGGACCCTGCCGTGCGGTTGCCATCCCTCCCGTCTCACAGGAGAGGGAACCAAGTCCCCGGAGTACGGGGCCGTCCCCAAGTGCGTGTCGCCCGTCGGTGCTAACAGACGGACTTGGGCCCAGAACCCTCGATTCCAAATGTACTGGTTTTAATCCCTGAAGAGTTGCGCTATGTGGAGCCAGACTTTGGTGAAGGCTCTTAGCGCCTTGGTTCTTGCTCCCTCATTTCAGTGCCCAGCCCCGAAGCAGCTGTGTGATTGGCAGGTGTTGAGAGCCCCCAAGTAACAGCCCCTCCGAAACCCTACCCAAGAGCTGCCCCGGCGCCTGGGGTACAGGTGACGGAAGAGGTTATCCTAAGCTCATCCCTAGGGATGCTTGTTAAGAGATCTCATTTCAGGGGTTCTGGGTAGGCGACCTGATAGCTGTTCATTTGGGAAACGCTGGGTCTCCACCACAGCCGTGGATGGGTTTATGGGGTCACCCTTGGGGTCCGGCCACGACTGTTGGAGCACAGTTCCTCAAGAATGCGGGCCTTGACGGGCACTGAGGTGGGCACTTGATGGGATGAGCACTGGGTGTTATGCTATATGTTGGCAAATTGAACTCCAATAAAAATAAAAATAAATAAATAAATAAATAAAATGCGGGCCTTGGCAGCGGAGTCTGGAGACTGGGCCTGGCAAGCCTGTCGCGCAGCGGGATTACCATTTCAGTTAGATGGTAATCCAGCCGTTGGCCCTTTACACCCCAGGACACATCCTCCTCCACCCGAACGGGGTCGCATGTTCTCCTCTTGCTCATTTTCACCTCCAGGACTTTGCTTTTGGGAAATTGTCCCCGAAGGTCCTCCTCCCCCCAGCTATTAGCCCCAGGATCCCCTCCACCCACCACCCGGTCCATCCAGCCCAAACCACTTTTCTCTAAACCTCTGCAACACGTAATTCATCCTCCCCTTCTGGTAATTTCCATCTTTGTCCTACGGCCACCACCATGCAGGGAGGGCGAGTCCTACCTTGGGCTCTTCACGGTGAAGGACGCCAGGTTTCAGGTCTGCCTCTTACCCATGGCTGCTTGCTAGTAACCCGTTAGTGGGGTTATTTTTGGGGTTCCTGTAACTAGGGATTTACAAATGGACATTAATACACGTACCACCCTTTGAGGAGGACTCTTGCCCCAGGTCTGGCTGGCGGCACCTGCCCCCTGTGCAGAGCATCATGCAACTTTCCAGAAGGACTCTCCATGACCAGTCTCTTGAGCTGATCATCCTATTCGAGGGCTGCCCATCTTGCTTTTTTTATTTTTATTTTCTATTTTTTATTTTTTCTATTTTTTTTCTATTTTTTTGTTTTTTTGTGGTTTTTTTTTTTTTGCTTTTTTTTTTTAATGCACGGATCACATTAAACTTTATTTTATTATTATTAACCTGCTGTCGGTCGCGGCGCCACCCTGCAGTACGTACCCGCCCGCGTCCCGCGTACAGCGTTATTGACCGCTAAATTAAAATTTTCTATTTAAGTCGGAGACATTTTCGCGTGGTGCTTTGAGTATGAATCATCCCTGCCCCTCATGCTAAAACCGATTTATACATTACCCCAAAACTGTTGTGCTTGTACAGTCGTACTTCACGGGTGATGGTCTGCCGGTGGATTTGTTCTGTTTAAATGGCTTGCAACATATTATCAAGGTAAATGTAATAAAATTGGCTGGGCGAGTGTTTAGTTTATGAGGCATTGTTTTATAAAATAAAACCAAGTGCCTATAGGCTCGTAGGCATCGCTTATAGAGTAAACAATACGCGATTTATGTGTGTTGCTAGCAACTTGCTTATTTTGTCACTCTCCAGTTGTTCCTCATCACCGGGTCTCATCCCAACCCCCAACCCTCCTCGACCCCCCCCCGGAAAAATGCCAGGGGCTGAGGTGAGCGCACGGCCGAGTCCACGGGAGCCACAGCAGGAACGTTTCGAGAAAATTGCCTTCCGTTTTCTCACGGCCCGACTCCCTGTGGGGCAATTTCCTCCTCGCGCCCTCAGCCAGCAGTCTGGGGGCGTCATCTCCCCGTCTCCCCGTCTCCCCATCTCCCTGTCTCCGCCGCGCCTACCCCCAGAGCCTGCGTCCGCTTGCAAAGCTCGGCCTGGAGACCCCCAGGAGCTGAGCGAAAGAGGCGCGTGCTCACGGACCACCCGCGCTGTTAGGGCCCCACCAGGAGCATCATCCACGGAGCCTGGCCTTGCTTCCTGAGAACTTCCAGGAGCGTTTGGCGTCTTTAACCGGCCTCACCTCGCTCAGCCAGCTCTACCCCGGGAGCTGCACGTGGAGCCTCCCCCATTTGGGCACAAGGCGGGGAGGGGGTGCTGGCTTCCAAAAGCTCTCCCCCAGTCGCCCTCCTGTTTTATTCTTCTAATTCTATTTTTTTAATTTTATTTATTTATTCATGAGAGACACAGACAGAGAGAGAGGCAGAGACACAGGCAGAGGGAGAAGCAGGCTCCATGCAGGGAGCCCGACGCCGGACTCGATTCCGGGACCCCGGGGTCACGCCCTAAGCCAAAGGCAGATGCCCAACAGCTGAGCCCCCCAGGCACCCCCGTCCACCCCCCCCCCTTTTGAGAGCCAGCCCAGCTTCGGGTCGGGTCAGGCTTCCTGCTCGGGGCCCGTCCATCAGGAAAACGGATGCATTTCCCGGGGAGAGAGAAACGCAGGTAAAAGTCAAGGGTATAAATGCAAACAAGGGAAAGAGAGAGAGAGAGAGAGAGAAGGAGAGAGGGAGAGAGAGATTTGGTCTTGCAAGCAGGGTCTCCTGGAGGAGGAAGGATGCACCAGGCATTAAGAATGCTTAATTGGCTTCATTTCCTTGCTGTTGTTCTAAAATCTGCCTGTTCTGGCCCTGACACCGCTTCCTGCTGTCCCGCCCGGACCTGGCATCAAATGCAGCTCGCAAGCGAGGGGGGCTGTATTTTAAAGCGATGGTTTGAAAAATTAACTGTTCTCCTTTTGCCCTTTCAACTCCCAGATGGAAAATCCCACCCCGATTAGCCGATTGATTTACTCAAAATACAAACACCAACTTCCAGGCGTCTCGCCCCTTCACCCAACTTCTGCTGAGACAGGACGGCAGGTAGCTCCGAATCTGGGCTTCCTTCTCCACAGCCCCCGGCCCCCCACCCCACCCCCCGAGGGTCCCAAAAGGGCGAAGGGGGCGCTCGCTGCCCAGAGGGCCACGGCGTCCTTCGGGATGCTCGGTAGTCGTCAGGAGAGCGTCCGCGGCTTTGTGCTAACAAGCAGGCCCGTGTCACTGCTTCCCCGCCTCCCAAGAGCCACCGCGTCTGTGTAGCAGGTGCCTGCGTTCTGGTGGGTGCACCGGGCCGGCTCGGGCGTGCAGGTGGCCGGCGGCAGGCGCAGAGCCTGGGGGGGGGGGATGCCTTGTTCACACTGGCCTCCCAGGACGTGTCCCAGGCCGTGAAGGATGATGGAAGCTGGAGAAGTGCTTCGGTTTACATTATTATTTTTTTTTTAATTTTTTTTAGAGGTCCAGTGCATTAGTGCCTGGTTCATGAGCTCTGACGTCCTGGCTTCCACTGGGATCTAGAATATGGACCTGCTCTGAGTGGAGGCCCACGGGAGGCAAACAAGAGACCGAACCCTGAGCCTTGGAGGATGGTGGGAAAACCCCCTCGAAGGGTCTGGAGACCCGGCTCTTGTCGGTGTCAGCTCCGCGCAGACAGGGCCTCTGTGTGGACCTCAGTGGTCTTGCTCCGTGGACACAGCACCGTCCCCAGCGCTGGTCTGTGCCACGTCCCTTCCCCCGGGGGCTCTCCACGCATCCTGCACTCCTGGAAATGGGCATCCCCAAGGAGGCAGTGTTAGGGGCGCCATGACCCTCACCAGACCCCCTCCCTTGTGAGCCCTCCTTACCACCCTCCCAATGTGCCTCCTTCTTTTCTTTTCTTTTCTTTTTTTTTTTAAGATTTTATTTATTTTTTCATGAAAGACACAGAGAGAAGGGCAGAGACACAGAGACAAGCAGGCTCCCTGCAGTGAGCCCAATGCGGACTCGATCCCAGGACCCCAGGGTCACGCCCTGGGCCGAAAGCAGATGCTCAACCGCTGAGCCACCCCGGGCATCCCTTCCCCTTTATTTTCTTGACAGAGACTGTCAATGGGTTTATTTGCAGGAAATGTGTGTGTGTATGTGTGTATGTGGAGGTAATGTTACATTTTTTGTTTAAAAAAAAATGTATATAGACCATGTTATGCTACCTTTGGCTTGTACGCTGCATGGAACCACTGCCCCGGCCGGGAGGTGCACCGTGCACGACCCCATAGCATGTCTGGGTTTCAGTTCTCTCTGATGCAGGGCTTGTGGAAGCTGATGGCCCCGGTTGTTGTGCCATCCTGGGGTGCTGAGCGACCCCCCTCAGGGCAGGGCTAGCATCAGGGGAGGCCGGTCCAGGGCCAGGGGGCCAAGGGTTCGCCCCCTGCTCCCTCGGCCTCCCAGGCATTTGCACCTGGGCCCCTGGCTTCTTGCTTCCATCTGCTGGCCCTGCTCCCTAAACCCTCCGAGAGGGGTTCCCCTTCCCCGTGCTCGTCCCAGGGGGAGATGGGAAAGGTCGCATGCCTTTACTTGTCGCGTGTTTGGTCTTCCCGCTGGCCTGTGGGCCCCATGGAGCCGAGGTCGGGTGCGTCGTGTCCTGTCCACCCCCCGCCCCCGAGCACAGTACTGCACGGGCCTCCCAGGACGGACACACAAATGCCAAGGAGGAGGGGGTCTCAGGGTGCGCGGGGAGCACGGCCGGCAGTCGCAGGGGCCAGAGCCAGCTCAGGGAGCTCCAGGGCCTCGGGCAGGGGCGCTTCCAGGGGCGCCCTGTTCCAGTTTACCTAAGAGGGGTCGAGCCGGGCCGTGGCCCAGGACTGTGGTAGCGACGCCAGGATGACGACAGGACAGCTCGGGACGGGGAAGGGGCCTGAGTCGCCCCACGGGCCGCAGGGCAGGTCGGGGAACCCAGAATCCAGGCCCGGTTCTGAAGACCCCAGGCGGCCGGCCCCGCGGAGTCCCTGGATCCCGCCCCAGTCCGCACGCGTGCACGGGGGACCCCGGTGGTCCGACGGCCCTTCGGGGACGCACCTGTCCCCCGCGTCCCCAGCCCGCCAAGCAGCCCCACGGCTCCGCCTGCGCGGCTCCCCGCCCCCCGCAGATGCGTCTGTATCTTGCTCATTTGCAGGGTGGCAATAAATATTAGAATTAAGTAAACCAAAGACGGCTGGCGGGGGCTCTGCGAGCTGTCTCCCCGGCCTCCCCGCCGCTGAGTGACAGCCCAGCCTGGGCGCCGGCAGTCTCTCCCCACCGAGTAAATCCAGCCTTGGGAGAGATGAACACCAGCTGACTCCCGAGCGCTGATGGTCGGCGCCAGTCAGTAAATCAGTCAGATTTTAATTACTGGACGGATGACAGGGTGCGGTGACAGGTTGCAGTCCACGGGAGAGCATTCCTTCAAAGCCGCTCTAAGGAGCGAGGGCGGAGGGGGCAGCAGGTGAGCGGGCGGGAGCCCCAGCTCCAGGAGGGTGGCCCGGTCCCGGCCCCCGGCCCTCGCCGCCCCCCGTTCCTGCCCGGGGTGCCCGGGGCGTGGGCCGCCGCCGCTGACCGCAGGCAAGTTTGCTTCCTCGGCTCCCTCTTTCAGATCGGCCCCTTCCCCTTCTTGCCTCTCAGGCCTGTGATTTTTAATAGGTTCCTACAGCTCTTTGCCTAAGCAGCTGTTTCGTGCCAAGAAAGCCACGGCAGATTTGTAAAGAGGCAAACCCCGCTAATTAGTCAGATGAAGTTGCCTTTGTGACAGTGGCCCTGGCGTCGAGGAAGGCGACATCCCTTAAAGCGGCTGCGCCGGGGAGGCCTCTCCCATCGCTTTCCCTCCAGCTCCTCCATCCTTATTACCGATTCCGTGATAATTACCCTTCCTGGGAAATCCCACCCCGGAGCCGTGCATTCGGGGCCTGGCTCCCAGCGGAAAGCCTCCAGCCCCTTCGGGTCCCACCCACCCTCCCCCAGACCCGGTGATCTTCTCTGGGGATGCTGTGCTCTACCCCACCCCCGCCCACCGCCCCCCAGCACCAGGGACGAGGTGCCCAGCATCCTGCCTGGCGTGAGGGGCCAGGATGAAAGAAGAGCAATTCTGGGGACACGAGGATGCCCCACCTCTGTGCGTCCTTTGGCTCCACCTGCTTGCAGAGCAACGCTGCTCCCCTGCACCCCCCTCTGCACCCACCCACCTGCCCCGGGCTCTGCAAGCTGCCCTCGAGCCGGGACCTCATCCTGGGGAACATGCTGGAAACCATCCCTCCCATAAGGGAGAAGATGTCCCACCTCCTCCTCCACCTCATGCTTTCCCTTGAGAAACCATAAGCCCCTCCCCACTCTGGGACCGTCCTCTACAACGTCCTCATCATGCCAATCAGAAAACGGGGCCCAGAGAGGGACAAGGATGCACCCAGGGTCACCCAGCTAGGTGAGGCAGGGTGATGGGCCCCCGGCTCCTGTGTCACTCCCTCCTACCCCGTCCTGTGCTAAGTATCTGTCCCAAGGTTGTTCTGCAATGAAAAGCCCTCAAACCTCAGTGGCTTGCAACCGCCAACATGCCCCTCGCACCCCGGCTCCACGGGTGGGATGTGGCACTGGGCTACAGGCCACAGGAGGTAGAATTGGGTCCCTCCGTGCGTCCTTCACCCCAGGGCCCAGGCGGAAGGGACGGCGGCTCCCTGGGGTTGCAGACGGTCACATCACGGGTGGTCGGTCAGCACTTGTTGCCCAAAGCAATCATGTGGCTACGTCCAGAGGCAGGAGGTTGCCGTGCCTACGGGGGGCACGACAATGTCCCATCACAAAAGCTGTGGATGTAAGATCTCGCTACGGAGAGGGACAAAGAATGGGAAACCGCACCACGAACCCACCGCGACCGAGGGGGGCTTCCTAAAGGCCACCTGGACTGTGGCTTCTTCTCTCCTTAAGCATCATCAACAGCTCCCCGTCGCCTCCAGGACAGTCTCTAACCTCTTTAGTGGGGGGGCCCATCTGTTGGCCCTGCCTGTGTCTTTATCCCTGTTTCACCAGTCCTCAGATCCCTCCTACGTTGCACAAAGTGTGACCTCGGAAGCCCTTGACTGGCCAGAGCTGGTGGTTCCTTCTGGAAGATTCTCTGACCGAGGTCCGCGGCGTCCCACGTGCTCAAGGCTGGGGTGGGAGGAGGGGGCAGGTGAGGGCGCTTCACTGGCTGAGCCGCAGGGACCAGATGAGTTCGTTCCCAAACCCGCTGGCACCTGGTTCCCTTGCCGTCACCCTCACGCTACGCAACACGTCGTGCGAGTTGATTACACGGGAGCCAAAAAATAGATTCGTTTTTTTTTTTCCCCCTACGAGAAAACTAAGTTGAATACCGCGGGAAGACGCAAGAGACAAGGAGCCCTGATAGACGCTCCCGCGCACCAGGGAATATAATGTTCAGGAAAGACGTCACCAAGACATCTAGCAATGCTGCACCTCGTTGGCTTGGAACGTTTCTCCACTTTGCAGATCCCGAAGCCTCAGCTTGTGACGTGGCAGCCGGAGGACCGGGGGCAAGAGGGGCGGCCTAGGGCCCACTCAGCGCCCCTTCCCCGAGGGCTCTGTCACAAGGCGGGGGCTTCCCAGTTTTCCATTTTTCCACACAAGCACGTCGGCTTGTCCCAGCTCACAGAGAGGGGGACCTGCTGGCTGCACGATAACGGGGTTGGGGGGCCTGTAGCATTGACAAGCGCTAAGGGGGGCCCAGCAGGTCCTTGTGGGCCTCACAGGGCTAGGCCTGGGAGACGGTCCCCAGAAATGGTGACATCCGTGTCCCCGGCGGGGGGACATGTGGCCTGGACAGCGGGCTCGCTTTCTCGCTCTGGCTGCCATCCTGGTTCGACCACACTCGCCCCAAAGCACCCATTACAGGCGGCCTCCGCTTCACGGCTGGACCCAGAACTCAGGCCTTGGGGACGCCCCACCGCAGCACCTCCGTGGGGCACCTGGGGCCCTGCGTGAGGACCCGCATGTGATCAACACATTTTTCCATCAAGGATACGACGTCGTGTCTGCAAATGAGTTCCTCCTCCCCGGGGGCCGGGGTGGGTGCAGTGGGGAGACGAGCGTGAACTCTGATTTGTTCTTAGCACTTTACACCCAGCTTCGAAACTTATTTTATTTTATTATACTTTTTTAAAAGAGATTTTATTTACTTATTCATGAGAGACACAGGGAGAGAGGCAGAGACATAAGCAGAGGGAGAAGCAGGCTCCCTGCAGGGAGCCCGATGCGGGACTCGATCTCGGGACCCTGGGCTGAAGGCAGACGCTCAACCGCTGAGCCCCCTGGGCGTCCCCTGAAAATTATTTTACCATCTAGACTTCTGGTTGGGAGGATGTTATAATGGAAGTTCCGTGTTTTCCAAGGAGTAAACAAAACAGCCCGCAGTGAACGGGCTGGGGGCGGGGGCGGTTCTCCATGGCCTCCTCACGATTGTAAATATAATTTTTAATGAAATAAGGTATAATAACAAATGATTATTTATGCCTCTTTCCCCTGTTCCGAGCAGAGAGAAACCTACCCAGTGTTTCTGCTTTTCTCATTTCCTAATTCCTAAAGTAATTTAACAAAAACAAACAAGTAAACTGAAGGGAAATGGTAAAATAATCGGTAACTCTCGAAAGGGAACCAGTTTCTCAGCTTTCAGATGAATTCATTTTGTTCAATGCAGATGTGTTAAATCTATTCATATCCACATATTCGAGATGAGTTATTTTACTACATTGTTGTGCTGTATAAAATGAGTTATTTTGGTGAATTAAATGCTGGGGTGTAATTTTCAAAGGAAACAGAGATTTGTAAATGCAGCGCAATTTATGTCAGTGTTTCAATGTGATTATTAAATATTACAGGAAATGCGTCTTGTAATCTTTACCTTTTTCCTTTTGTCTTTTTTTTTTTTTTTTTTTTTTGTACGTGGGCGCGCGCCAGTGGCAGCGCCGGTGGATGTCGCACTCCCGAGGGCGTCCAGGAAAAGGCGACCGCCGCCTTTCGCGGGATTGCACCTCCCCTCGGAGGACACGGACACGCTGTTTGGCCGAGCGTCCTCGGGGTAACTCACGTGGGTGCCCGACCCCGTGACCCCGTTACAGACCTCGGTGCGCCCGGGTCGGAGGGACGCGACGAAGTCCCTGGAAGGAGCCAGTCCCACGTGGAGCCCTCGATTTACCAACGTCGTGGCTCGGAGAACGTCACATTAGTTGATTCGGGAATTCTCTAAGGACGTATCGGGGGTTCCCTGACTTCTCAAATACCTGGCCTGCAGCTGACAATCACTTCCATGGTTCTAGGCCCAGGAAGGCGACACATGGAGAAGTTCCTGGTTTTCTGGGTTCGCGCCCGACCCTCCCCCTCGGCCCACACGAGGCCACCGTCCCTCCTGACCCCAGCAGTCCGGGCCATATTGCCCACCCAGCTCGACTGTCCATGCAGATTGATATCTTTTGTCCCCCACACCGGGTCCCGAGCAAGCCCAGCGTGACCACACTACAGTGCGGGGTCCTTTGCTTCTCGAATCTAGAAATCCGTAATTAAACTCGTGCTCGTGCTAGGTGTGCTTCCCACGGGGTCAACGGTAGAGCCGCGCAGCCACAGCCCAGCTTGCCCGTGAGAGCAAAACCACAGCCACCAGGGAGACACCAGAGCACGGAGCCCACACCCCGTGGGGTCTGCGCGAGGCCAGGCCCCGGCTCGGGGGGGCCCCCTCCCCGCGGGACACAGAGCCTCTGCCCCGACGTGAGCCGCACTGAATGCACACGAGGTTTCAAATCCAAATACGCCTGCTGCTGCACAAACATCTTTCTCAAATTTCAGGTCAGGAAAAAAGAAAAAAAAAACTGCTTAAAAATATTCCACTCCAAAATAATTTCAGATAAAGCCCTTGATTTTTGCCCCCTCCCCCGTTTGCTTTCAAGTCTGAGCGCAGCCAGGCGAGGGGGTGACGGGCAGCGGAACGAGGACGGAGGGGGCGAACCAGAGCCCGCGCGGAGCCTTTTTCCAAGGGCAGATCCTCTCATGCCCTCGTCACGCGGACAAAACCAAAAATTCAACAAAGGAAGCCGGAGATTAGAGCTAAGGAGAAGTTTCACCTCCGCTTGGAGCCCCAGGCGCCGTCGGGAGCAGGAGGCTGGGTCCTCCCCCGGGGACCCCCCTCCCCGCGGCCTGGGCTCGGCCCGGAATCATGGGGCTTGGGCAGGCCCCACCTCGTGTCTCGTCTCCCCTCCTTTAAGTGGGAGCGTGAGTGATTTGGCGGCTGGATCTGGGAACCTGCCTGCCAGACTCCACCTGCTAGAGGGACCGGCTCCAGCTGTTGCCAGGAGCTCCTCCTCGGCAGAGGTTGATCCGGGAGAGGAGAGCTAATAAAAAAACATGATGAATCAGGAAGGTGAGGGGAGCGGAGCGGCTGGCTGTGCGCGTGTCTCTCTGCCCCGGGGAGCTCCGCACCCCGCACCCCACCCGGATGGGAGCTCGGTGCTCCCCCCTCCGGGCACGTGGGTGCCGCTGGAAGGGTGACACGCCAAGACTGGCAGGCCGGGCGAGGTGGCCTTGGGGTGCGCCCCCCGGAATTCCCCATCGCCCTCCCATGGCGTGAGCTTCTCAGCCCGTCCCTGTTACCAACAGCTCGATTTTACAGGTGAAAAAGGCAAATTTGGGGAACGCCTGGCCTGCATGGCTCCAGGGTGGAGCACCTGCCTTCAGCCCAGGGCTGACCCTGGGGTCCCAGGATCGAGTCCCGCGTCGGGCTCCCTGCAGGGAGCCTGCTTCTCCCTCTGCCTGTGTCTCTCATGAATAAATAAATAAATAAAATATTTTTTAAAAAAGGGAAAGAAAAAGGCAAACCTGTACCACGTGGCCCCCTAAGGCCGGCTGACTTCTGGATCGCCCCGCTGAGGCCGTGGCATGCTGGCACAACTGCCCCGGAAGCCCCAGTGGGATGCCGTCCGGTCCGCAGGGATTGTCAGCAAGAACTTGGGTGGCCCCCGGGGCTGTGTGGCTCGGGCTCGGGGACCAGGAGATCTGCTGTGACACGAGGACGGGCTCCAGGGCCCGAGGCCCGCGCTCTCACCGACTGGCTGCAGATCCGCGCTGGGCACCCGCGCGTCGGGCCTGTGCCGGACCCGGAGGACAGGCCTGCCCCCCGCACTGGAGGACGAAGCAGTCCACAGCTGCCCCATAAGTCCCCCCATCACACGAGTCCCCCGATCCCCGTCTTGCTGCAAATGTCCCTCTAATAACCTCATCCTGCACCTGACTCATCCGTGCGTCCCTATAGATCCCATCCCACCACCCCTGCAAACCTGTTAACCTCTGGGACAAGCGGCATCGGCCCGGCCCGAGTCCCGGTATTCTAGAACCAGGAAGGAAGCTTTCTGTTGTCGGCACAGCACAATACGAAATGGGAGTCTGGACGAGGAGGCTTCTTGATTCATCCCACGAATGTTTACTGGACTGGACGCCTACCTTGCCCGGCGCTGCGCTTGCTCCGGGGACTGGCGGGGTGAAGGTGGTCGGTGTGGTCCGTGAGGGGCTCAGGCGCAGAGAAGGAAACAGACACAGAACCCCATCATTAGGAAGCTGGGAGGTGGCTTACCGAGGAGCAGGCAGGAAGGAGGGAAGGAAGGCAGCCTGAGGAAATCCGGGGAGGCTTCCTGGAGGAGGGGGAGTCCTTACCATTGAACTTTATTTATTACACTTGCCTCTTCGTGGATCTGGCGTTGTCTGGCGCCCTGTGAGCTCTGGGAGGGCAGGGTCAGTGTTCGTCGCGTCCTGCCTGGCATGTCCAGGCCTCCATCCTGATTCCTTGATGATATTTGGGGAAAGGAGGAGTTTGCAGGGGGCGGGGGCGCAGTAGAAGAAAGGTTGGTTCAGGAAAAAAAAAAAAAAAGACATAGAAAAACGTATAGAAGCAGAGGCCCGGAGGCCAGAGAATGTAAATGTGCTTGGGATTGAGGTGGGGCGAGCACTTGGGGACCTGGACCGGGTGCCTGCCTCCGGGTTGGGTCAGCACCAGCACACGGTCTAAGAGCCTGTGTGGCTCCGCGCATGGCCACAGCCCCTCCCGGGGGGTCACACCTGGCTCGTCCCCGCTGCTCCAAGACCCAGGAGGGGGTGGGATGCCCGTTGGCACAACCGCACCTGAACAGGTGGTGTCGGGTCCTTCCCGGGGCCCTGGAATCGCTCATTTGACTCGCTCCCCATCCACTCCCCCATACACATCCTTCCTCGGACACAGGTGCGCTTTGGGAAGACAAGCAGGAGCTTCTGGGGTCCCCTGCGAAGCCCGGGGCCGACCGGGGCGCGGTGCAGCACCGCCTTCCCCACCTCCCTCTGGCAGGTTTCGAGATTTTCAAACACGGGTGAAAACAGGTATTTCCCAAGACAGCTTCTGCATATGTGGCAGGGATCTCTGTTTAATAAGGGCTTTCGAAAGCAACCTTCTGCTTCTGAGCTTTGCAAAACGCGGCTCTATAAAAAGTTAGCGGCGAGCCTCGTTAGCTCCCCTCGCCATCCGCTTCCTGTTAATTCCGTGATTAAACATTTTGCCCCCCAAACTACACACGACGACATCAGACGGGAATGGAGCGATCCTGCCACGAAACTGCGGGTCTTGGGAAGGAGGAGGGTTTTTTTTTTTTTCTTCTTCTTCTTCCCGCCCTCCCCTTTCTCCTCGCAAATAGGAGATTTACAGTAATTAATGCCATTTCGTTTAATCTATAAATGTTTGAGGAAGTGATGCTATTTGTTCTAAGTGCTACTCTCCGCGAGAAAATGCAGAGTCCCCTCCAATTTCTGACTTTATGCTCAAGAGCTAATGAACTGAATTCTCAGTAAACATTGGCAAAAGATGCAAATGAACAAGAGAGAGGCTCCAAATGCAGAGGGACACACGAGAAAGAGCTAATTTTACACAATTGACTCGGTAACCTTTTTGGATCAGTGGAATTAGAGACTGATTAGTCAGCCATGATTAGCATTTATTGAAGCTTTGACACCGGTGCATTGTTTGCTGTTGTTGTATTTTTCCCTTTCTTTAAACATTTTTTTTCTCTTCTTTCCTTCTTTTCTTTTTTTTTTCTTTCTTTCTTTCTTCTTTTTTTTTTTTTTTTGTCCTTCCCCCTTCTATTTTGTCTCGTGGGGTTAACAGTTTCTAATACATTTAACTGCCAGTCTATCATCCTGGATGGGTCAGAGCTAGTCTTTACGGACTTTTAAAATTAATACCAGACAGTTCTCTTGTGACATGCCCTTGCTTCTGCTGCCGTGCTCGGCTGTTTAATTGTAGAGGTGGCCTCTTGTGGCCGCATGCTCCCAATGTTTAGCAAGGGTTGGAAATATGGATGTTAGGAGAAAAACTGGCAGATGGCTGACAAGGCATTTTTACTCATAACACACCAGTAAAACTTTAACTCGGAAGATTTAGTGCGAGAGCGTTCCAGCCAGCAAGCTGCAGCCATATGCAGATTTTTTTTTCAAACTTCTAAACTGATGGTTTTGCAAAGTGTGCATAAGCAGGCTTTATTGATTATGATGTTAAAAATTGAAAGCGTCAGTATCATTTAGCTCGAGACAGTTTTAAAGGAAAAATGAACATTCGTTTTCATTATGAACTACGGAAAGGCCAGGGGCTGGTGAGGTCCACATTCATTATTTCTTAAATTCCAGAGAGGGATTCTCTCGACTAGGTGTCTCTTCAAAAGAAAAAAAGGAAGAAAAAAAAAATTGCGTGCTCTTGAAGGATGTGAGTCAAAGCACAGTTCACTTGCTCAAGGTGAGGTTACGTGTGGCTCGCAGGAGCAACTTGTTGGCTGGTGTGGGGCCCAACCCCCCGGAATGGCTTCTTGGCACGTTGGGGATGGTATTTATAATACGCTCAATGTGTATTGATCTCACCCAAAACCATGCTAAATAACTCTGAGGATCTGGCGGGAGCCCACAAAACTAGGGCAGGCCAGCTTGGGGCCTCTGGCACCCGCCCTAATTCAGCCCTAATTCATCCCCGGGCAAGGACAGCTCACCTGGAAGCTCCGACCACTCTACCCTCCAAGGCATTTTTCCTTCTTTGTCTGCCTGTTTGCATCCTGCTAAGGAGGGAGCTGGGTTTGGGCCCGGACGACAGGCACCTACATTCCTCTGAGGACCCTCAGCGCCAGCTATGGAGGGTGGGGACGTCCTCTCCTGATTCAGTGTTAAAAATGCCCAAAGGCATGTTTCTATTACAGCTGAATGGCTTCATTTTTGTTTTTGTTTTTGCTTTTTTTTTTCTTTTTCTTAAAATGGGAAACCATCGCAATGCTGGAGAGGAAAAGAAGAACCACAGCAACAGAAAGAAGAGAATAAAGCACAAGGAGGGCTCTCATTTGCCGGAAGGTTGCCCCAAACAGTGCAGACAAAGGCGAATCGGATCCCGGATTGGGGGGGCCTCCCTTCGCGGCACTGATTGCACCTCTGGGTCTGCAAATGCTGGAGACATGGGGACCCGGGAGGAGGACTCTGAAGCAAAAGGACTCTTCTCTCCATGTTGCAGAGGAGGTGCAAGAGGCTCTGCAGACCTGCCGCCGCCGGTGGTTCGGGCTGGGCCGGGGAGGGGGGCCCCACGTGATGATGGCACATCCGGATGTTGTTCAGGCTCAGACTCCACGTTAGGAGCTGTGATGAGCGCCGCTGCTGCGTCACCCAATCTTTGCACCCATCTTACATCCCCCAGTGACAGATGAAGGAGTTTATTTTTAGGAGCACTGTGCCAGTTTGATTGCCTTTGGGCAAGTAACTTGTCCACAGGACTTCCCTGTCCCTGAGGAGCTCAGTCCAGGGAGACAGGACACACCGCCAGGCTGGTTTGCACCCGATCCAGCCCATGTTACCAGCCTCACGCATATTCCTTCGAGGCACAAACAAGCCTGTTTCTTTGTTCTCTCACCTGGGCCCTGGGGTTCAAGGGCCTGTCTTCCCTAAAGGCCCTGGAGGGGTAAGCTCTGTGGATTTACAGGTCAGGCCCGCAGCCTGGAGGGCAGAGTTGTCCCAGTACCCAGAGATTAAACAGATACTCTTTTTCAGGACCATCCTGGGTCACATCTGCTCTAAAGAAAAATGACACTGGCTTATGAGTTTTCTGGAACTGCTGGATGAGTATTAAATATTTGGGTAATTGAAGCAGAAAGAGTCAGGTTATGGCTGGAACAATCCTCCCCCTATCACAAGACAATTCCCTCCTGGGCAGCCGTCTCAGGTAAATCCATTACTCCAAAGCTAGGGAGCATCATAGGGACATTTTACAAGCTTAATTACCAGAGAGTTTAATAGAGAGTCCTCACCCAGTGCCCTGACAAGTGATGAAGTAACTGGGCCAGCATTAGTCGGGTTTTATTTTCCGTAGGGTTGGGCCATTTGATTTCCAACCAGCGAGCGCTGCCGAGAACCTGGCTTCATTCCTGGCCGGGGGGTTGGGGAGGGGGAACCAAGGAAGGGTCAGCACCTGTACCATCACCAGTGCAGAGCTCTCACTTTTTTTTATTTATTTATTTTTTTTTTTGCAGAAAATGAGTTTGAAGAGCAGATGAGCATCTATGCTCCACCAGAAGCAGCAGTTTTCACCTTAGCCCAACCTCTCGGATCCCCGTTCAGATCAGAAGCCAACAGCCTGATTTTAATGCCTGTATCTCCCCCAGGCCTGAAATAATGCCATCGGGGGCGGGCATGAGCTGGACTTCTTCTCCAGGCTCCAAACCCGAGACTGGGACCATTCCCATTTATGTCCAGCTTGGGATCCAGAAAGGCCTCTAGCTTGAGGGATGGCGTAAGAACGGAGAGGAACCAGAAGGACCAAGGCGACATCAAAATGTCCCTCAACTCCTAGCTCCGGGCAACTGGGTTGAGATGGCACATCTTTATTGGTCCAAAGTCTACATTAAGTAATGCTTATTGGATGGTGAATTATAAGAGAAACTCTGTTAATGTGTGGGAGAGCCACATGAATATCAAACAAATTCATTCTGATCGGTGCTATTACAGTGAATACCAAATGAGCTCATAATGATGGAACAATGAAAGTGTTACCGATAGATTTTATTTCTGTAACAAATCCTCTATGCTGAAGCCCCTCCTGTAGTGTTAATTCTAATATAAGTTTGCATTTGAATATTAGCCTCATCGAGTAAATTATGTTTTTCAATAGCCCACACAATACCACTCAGGGCCGTGTTTTGTTCTGTTTGGCTTTCTTGCCACTGGGACAAGCCCTGCACCCCACAGTTGCCAGCCTGCCTTATAGGGTTGGAGGACTGCTCCAAAGGGGTCACATTTCCCTTTGAGTGTCCGATCATTAGAAATTCATTTAGTATTCAATGTAATAACACTAATGCGGCAGGACAGGATGAGTCCGAAATTCATCTGGCATTCGCAGAGATGTGATGTACTTCGGGAAGAGGCCGCTCTAATTCAACATGAGTCTAGCCCCAGTTAATGGACACTTAAAAAAATACAGCCTTACCAGAGATGAAGGCCCAACGTCTCCTGATGGACATTCGGAATTTCATGGAGTCCCAGTGATGGTGTCAAGAGTTTTTCCAGCTCACTCTGAAGCCGCTGGGGGTGTGGACACGGGTGCCCCCCTGGGCCAAGGCGCGGGAGGCGCGGGCCATCCATCTGCCCTGTACTGATAGCACGAGGGCAGGCTGAGGGGCACGGGGCGCTTCTGTGCTGAACGCGGGTGGGTTAGCGTGTAAGGCAGAGGGCGAGGGGCGTTTGGAGCCGATTTACGGCGGGAGAAGTGGGCATTTGGGGAGCGATCCCCTCCCCGGTGTCCTGCAGGTGACACGCGGCTGACCCAAGCACAGCCAGGCCCGTGGTCGCACCGCTCTGCACAGCTCCTCTCCCGGCCGCGGCTCACCCCCTGCAGCCCGGTCAAGTTCAGGCTCTCTCTAAATGTTTGCGCGAATGCACCGTCGGAAGGCGTCCTCCGGGCCCCGGCAAGGGCCCACTTTGAGGAGTGGGTAAGCGGCTTCTCAAGCTCAGGCGTGACGTCTCCGGGGTATCTTTATTAGCTCTTTCCTGGGACCAAACGCTGCATTCCAGAGAATTACGAGATTGATATTTCTTTGCGCCCTCCTGCATCCCAGCTCCCCCCGCCCCCAGATGCAAATAAAAGAGAAACCGGGAGGCACCAGGGAAGAGCCTGAGCAGGCTTGCCTGACCCTTGGCATCAGGCCCCCCCTTCCCACGGGGCGGTCAGCAATGGGAAATGACCCAGGCATCGCCTGCCATTTCTGGTCTCCGGGAGACACACCCAGACGCCTTCTGCAGGACCGAGGAGCACCCTCCCGGCCAAGCCCTTGCTCAGATGCACACACGTGTGCACATCCAGTCACACCCTCGGAGCATCCCGGATGGAGCGCGCACACGCACACACATATGCACACGCGCACGCACGCGCGCGCGCACACCCCATCTTAAACCGAAACTCAGACTGGCTGATTCCCAGGCTTACAGTTAGCTCCCTATCAAGAATTAATGCAATATCATGCACACACCATTACTGAAAAATTCTACGCTGTTTTTTGCCAAGTGTTCCTATATAACAGTTTTATCACAAGTCTGACAGCCTCCATAAAAATTCCAGGCATTCTATATCAACAGCCCTCTTTGTACTAAGTTATTAAACATTAAATTTTTATTCGTCATTTGTATTCTGTTATGCAAAATAAGCTCCTTGATAAGATGTGTCTTCTTAATTGGGCCCTTGATGCTTCTTGGATCGGAGTTGTCAGATTAGCTGGAAGAAGAGGCACTGCGTTGAGCCAGCTAGCTACCAGGAGACCAATAGCTTTGTAACAACGATATTAAGTTAGAGAGGCCAAATGGAGGGCAGCACCAGGCTCAGGTGAGGCTTTGCATCTGTGCATGTCTTATGCTCGGGCTCTTTTCTCCTGGCATCAGCAGGGCTGATGGAAATAGATTTGTTTGTTGTTTACAGCATGCAGCTGTGGGCAATGCTGCATGGGAGTTGTATAAGATTGAAGCAAATTTGTACTGAGACTAAAATATTGAGCTTTGCTCCCGTCAGCAGTCTCTGGAATCTTATTGTCGAAAACTTTATCTAGTTGTAACCTTCCCCAGGGTGATTTTCATTTGCAGCTGCCCTGTTCTGTCCCTCATCTCGTGTCCCCCCGCCGCCGGCGCGGCGTCAGTACTTAGCGGGGGCCCGGGCCGCAGCTCCGGCTCCTTCCTGGCAGGGCCACACCGAAAAGGCCGGGCGACCGGGCGGCCATCTTGTCTCCTCCGCCCGCTGGTCCCCGGCCCGGGGAGGGGGACCCCCAGGGCTGCCGGGGCCCCCCGCCCGCGGGTCCGAGCCTGGGGAGGCGGCTGACGCGGACGGTTGGTTCGGCGCCTCGGAGCGCATCCGTGCACCTTCCCAGGGATTCTCCTGATTTTGCCCCGTGAGGCCGGTGTAGGAGACCACAAGTCCCTCTTTGTCCTCAGATGCTGCTCAGAGGGAAAGGACAAAAAGGCAAGAAAAAAAAGAAAGAAAGAAAGAAAGAAAGAAAAGAAAGAAAAAAAAAAAAGAAAACCACCTTTCCAGGGATCCCGGGGTGATGCCAATTATTCAGCGGGGCTATGTGCCTCCGTTGTTAGGGCCAACGCATACGGCCGCCGAGTTGAGTGAATTTTCCCTGGTGGTTGCTTTTATGTCTCTAGAAAGTGGTGTGTGTGTGTGTGTGTGTGTGTGTGTGAGTAGCAGGGGAGGACGTTGGCCTTCTGATGAGCAGGACACTATGCTCCGGTCTCTACAGCTGTCGGCTGTTGCGTGAGGGCAGGGAAGGGGCTATGGTCCTCCGTTGCTGGTTGACTCAAGAAAGCCCCTCTGGGATGGCTTCAGCCCCTGTGCCGAGGAAAGGCCTGCCACCCAGACCCCGCAGGAGGAGGCCAGGCGCTCAGGCATGTCTGCCCTCGGGGCCTGCAGAAGGGCCGCCGCCGTCCACTTCCTTGAGGAGACAAAGCCTCCAGGAGTGGGTGGGAAGAGGGCCCAGACCCTGGGCTGGAGGGTAGGCCTCCCTGGGGTAGGTCCGTCCCACTGCTTGGGCTCCTGCGTGCAGCGGGCTCCACCTCCCGGGTCATCCCACACTGATGCGTCTGCGGGGAATGGACACTTAAAAAAATACAGCCTTACCAGAGATGAAGGCCCAACGTCTCCTGATGGGGTTCGGTGGGTCCACCGGTGAGATCTGGGCCTTTCAGGAGCCAGCTCTTCGGTCATGTAGCTGCACTTGAGTTTCCTGTTTTGGTAGCTATTGGTTGGTCTCCTAGAGTGCCTTCCCCACGGTCCAGTGGCAGAGCCACCGTGCAAGTGGTGGTGTCTTTGCATCTGTTGACTGGTACAACCTGCAAGTGGTGGTGTCTTTGCACCTGTTGACTGGTACAACCTGCAAGTGGTGGTGTCTTTGCACCTGTTGACTGGTGCAACCTGCAAGTGGTGGTGTCTTTGCACCTATTGACTGGTGTCTGAGGTCTTCGAGAGACAAGGAGTAGGTGGAGGGGTGGTAAGGTGCCTAGAACAATGTGCAGGGGTAGCTTTCGCTGTTGGTACAGGACTTCCACCCACTGTCCTGTCATCTGATCAAGGGACCAGCGGGTCACCCTCAAAACCATGATGGCATGAACAGAACGACTAGCTATACCAATATCTGCCATTATATAAATCATGCTGCTTTGGGTTTCATGCATGAGATAAAATTTCAACCCCTACTCATTTGAACTAACAGATTAATAAGAATATATCACCTCTCAGTGCGATATTTGGATTAGGGGTGTCGGCTTCAGACACGGCTGAAACTGGGTGCCGAATGATGCTACTAACACCTGGTCCCTCTTCTCTTTGTCTTTCCCTGTTAACGTCATCCATAGGCAGGCTGTCTCCTAGCAGTGCCAAAATGTCCTCCGGCAGTACTAAGGTTGTAGTTTTGCCTTCTTAAAAATCCCAGTGGAAATAATGTACTTTGTTCATGAATGCACCAGCCCCAAAATCACAGGGCTGATTCTCACTGGCCCGATTTGGGTCATAGGCCATCCCAGACCAGTCACTATGACTGGGGAACAAAGGACTCTCAAAAATGGGTGTGGACTGGACATATTACCATGATTGTTTTTTTTGTTTTGTTTTGTTTTTGTTTTTGTTTTTGTTTTTGTTTTGTTTGCCATGATTGTTTTTTTTTTTGGGGGGGCGTTGTTTTTTGTTTTTGCCATGATTGTTTCACAATAGATACAGATATCAAATCATCGTGCTTAACCCTGAAACCAGTACAGTGTTCTACATCAGTTATATCTCAATTAAAAAAAAAAAAATCAAATGGCCAGAACAGGCTCACATGTCTGTCCTTAGGGTCCAGGTATGGGGTCAGTGCCAGCATGGATGGAGAGTGAGGAAGCCTGGCTCATCAACGATCTGGAAAAAGGACAAAGGTAGAAGGAGCTGTCACTCCAGCTGTCCCAGCCTTCAGGCTTTGAGGGGACAGGACCCAGCTCCATTTGGTCTAAGAATTTCATAAGGGAGGTCCTTGTTCCTGCGGGCCCATCTGGATGTAAACCTGCCCATCCATGACCTTACTCCCATTCTAGTTCAAGCCTGGCAAGCAATCCTGCTCATCCATTGAGGCCCAAGCCAAGAGAGCTTGCTTTCTGAACATCCTTCTTCTACCTAATTCCCTAGTTAGGCATCCCACGCTTTGCTTCCCCATGTTCATGAAGATAATGAAACTCTTAGCCTGGTATGTTCCTCTGTACACTGCAAATTCCTGGAGTGTCTAATTTACCTTTACATCAAGCCCCCAATACAGTGAAGGGCGCAGACTACACGCTCAACCGAGTTGACAGGAGAGTTCATAACTAGCTAGTGCTAAGGGCTTGCCGCCCGCAGCCCAGTTGGGGAAGAAATAGAAGAGAGGGGACCCCCAGAAGATCAAAATTCAAATTCTGGAATCAAGTGTCCTCCACCTTTAGCCTCTCTGATAACATAACAAGATCTAAGTGGTTATAATAGCTACACAATTAAGACCCCAAACTGCCACTGAGGACAAAGAGATTCGATGCTGACTTGGTCCCCAAACAGGCCCAGATTCACTGGGGAAACGCTGAGCCCTCCAACCCTCTTGTCTCCCCACACACAGGCTACGAGAATGATAAAAGACAGACATTATCTACATTCTAAATACATATAGGTTAATGAAAAGATCACTATTTTCTGGTAATCCATAATTCTCCCGAGATAAAGGACTCCTTCCTGGACATTCAAGAGCCAATAGCCACTTGGACTGGAGTGGCCTTGGTTTCAGCTCCTGGCTGTGTTTTGACATTTCAAATTTGTAGAGGTCATGTGTGCAGCAGGAATGGCTTGCTAGAACACTGATGATAATATTCCTGGCAGGCTCAGGCGCTGGAAATTCCGGTTTCAAGATATCTCATTATCTGCAGGTGCCATAATGGGAAGCTGAATGCAGAGCTGTCAATCACAGAGGAACATTTGGAAACGCAGCAACCACAAAAAAGCTTTCCCTGACTTACCCCCTCTGCTCAACGGAGGAGAGAAGGAAGCTCAAAGAAATCGTCTTGAGAGCAGTTCAGCAGCATCAAATGAAACACTGGTGGACTTGGCCATCTGAGGTATATGGCACCCGCTAACCACAGGCCAAGGGGAGTGCCCTGGAGAGCACCTGCCTGTCTCCAGAATGGAGGCTCAGGGAGGCACTCCCGTCAGAGGTGGTTTGGGATCCCCTGGCTCCTGACCCCTGGAGTATCACCAGGAAGACCACTCCGTAGGGGAGGGGGGGTACAGTCACATACTTGCTACTGGAGCTAGATGGAGCTCCGGGTTTCCTAAGAACCGGCCTTACAGCTTCTCACAGGGCTTGGCAGGTAAGGGGTGGAGGTGGGCAGACAACCTCAGAGAGTTTCATCTACACGTGCAGAAGGCCCTGGCAAGGGCAGGGGCTTGAGGAGCCCGGGAGCCTGAGGATCGTGGTGCTGTGCTCGTTGACATAGTTTGGCTTCACACCGGAGCTAGTCTTCAACAAGTCTCAACAATTCTCAAAACAAAACTCGATGAGCTGTGATTTATTAATAATTAAAAAACTCCCACCTGGAAAATAAACATTTAAAAATGGAACTGATAGGCAGGGGAGGAGCAGCACTGCCATTTGGCATGGTTTCACTAACTGGCCTGTTGCTGGCCTTTGCTGCACCCCGAGGACAAGATGTGGCATCGAGGGGCTTCCGAGGTGCGGCCTTCTTCCGAGGACCCATGGGCCAAAGAGAATGAATGAACGGTTTCATTCTTGCTCAGCATTAAGTGGTACACGTCGACTACAGAGAGGAGCCACGGGTGCAGACACCTCGCGGGAAAGCCAGGAGCTACACAACGTGCAGGGCGGCGGGACTCGTGGTCGGGGGCTGCTTCTAAAGCGGTAGCTGCTACTCACCTCTGACTAGCTTTTGCCCGGAAGAAATGGTTGGCCATAGATCTCTAGGACTTCAGAGGAAGTTGGTGAAATTCAACTTTTTCCTTCATGCCTTTTAAAAATTTAAAAATTAAAAAAATTTAATTTTAAAAATTCCTGGCAATTGATTCAGATTCTAAGAACAATGAAAACAGATACTGTGCTTCGGACCTTTTATTTAGTACTTCTCTGACATGAACTTGGGTAATTCCTAAATGGTTGAAACCAAGAATACCACTAGGATATCTCTAGAAACACCAATGAGTACATCCCAGATCCTTTTCTTTTTCCCTATAAGGAAGTAGCTTCAGTTAGATGAATGGTTTTCCTTTCATAGAGGTTACATGATTTGTGTCCCTAATTGAGAGTTTGCTTCCTTTTGTCCGTGCTTCCTTCCTCCTTTCCTTCCTTCCTCCTTTCCTTCCTTCCTTCCTTCCTTCCTTCCTTCCTTCCTTCCTTCCTTCCTTCTTTCCTTTAACAAAGAGCTGTCAAGCTTCAGCTGTGTACCGGAGCCGTAATAGGTGTCGCTAGAACAAAGATGAATGAGGCCTTCCTTAAGGAACTCAAGGTCCAGTTGGCAAGAGAGAACAGATGCAGGAGGATGTTTGCTGGATGGAATGTATGTGCCCAAGAAAATGCCCAGGCCCAGTGGGAAGAGGTCGCTCCCACTGGCTTCTAAGAAGGGGTGTGGTTGTCTGAGGGCTGCACCTCTGGCCCCTGGGAAGGTTGTTCTGCTGCTTCTGAGGACAGTGTAGGCAGGAGGTAACCACTACGGAGAGAAAATGCACAAATGATGTTTGTTTACTCAAATAGTGATGTTCACAGAGGGCTACAGGTCACTTTCAGTGCATTTAAGAAAAGGTGACTGGGTTTTCGGAATGAAATATATAGTCTGGAAAAGATGAGGCTCTAGGGAAGGCTGGAGGTGGAGCAGGAGCAGGGATTGGAGAGCTGGTCACATGCTCCTACCCGGCTTCTAGGGTGTGATGGTTAATTTTACATGTCAACCTGACTGGGCTAAGGGGTGCCCAGAGAGCTGGGAGGACATTATTTCTGAGCGTGTCTGTGAGAGCGTCCCTGAAAGCAACTACCACCTGAGTCAGTATACCGAGTAAAGCGGATTGCCCTCATCAACACGGGTGGGCTTCGTCCAACCCATTGAGGGTGAGAATAGAACAAAAAAAAAAGCAGAGGAATTTGCTCTCCGAGCTGGGATAAGCACCTTCTCCAGCCCCGGGACATTGATGCTTCTCTCTCAGGACTCAGACCAGGACTTGCATCATTGGCCCTCTGACTTCTCAGACCTTCAGACTCAAACTGAATTAAACTTCAGGCTTTCCTGGCTCTCCAGCCTACAGACAGCGGACTCTGCAACCATGTGAGACGAATCCCATAGTCAATCTCTCTCTCTCTCTCTCTATCTATCTAGATAGATATAGATATAGATATAGATATAGATATAGATATAGATATAGATATAGATATAGATATTTTTTCCTATTGGTTCTATTTCTCTGGAGAATCCTAATACACATGGGGAGAGGAATTAACATTGACCTATGATGAATGAGTAGAAGCTCAAGCTTAGTGTTCAAGAGTGAGGATTTGGAAGTCAACAGATTTAAGATAAAATCCCAACCTGACTACTTACTAACAATGGGATCTTTAGCAAATGATCCCTCTGAGCCTCAGTTCCTTCATCTGTGATATAATCCCATTCCCCCAGACTCTTGATATAATGGAAAGAGATAACATGTGTAGAGGGTTTCCTCTAGCACCTGGAAGGTCACAAGAATTCGGGAACTATTTTCATGGACAGAGAGTTCATTTTTATGTTAAGTCAAAAAACAAACGCAAAAACAAAACAAAACAGGAAACACAGTCATCTGCCTAAATAGGAAGCAGCCTGCTTCTACAGTAGTGAGTTCTCCGTTATTAGAAGTGATCAAGTAGACGCTAGGTGGCAGGAACCTTTCTTGTTCCATTTGGCTTAAAGAATGTTATTACATAACTTCAAGTTCCTTTTTAACTGTGAGACTGCAGGATGCTTAGAAAAGAATCGGGTGGGTGCCACGCAAATGTAATCTGTGTGTGTACACACGTGTGTGCATGTGTATTAACATGCAGGGCAACCGATGGGATTTTTAGCTATTACAACAACTTAAAAAAAAACAAACGAATAAAAAAATGAATAAACAAACAATTAAAATACTTTTAAGTCACTTCAATTTTAAATTTAAATATCATGGACTGCCTCCATTACCATTCCCACCGAACTCCCCAAACGAGCAGAGGCTGTGGCTCCGTCCTCTTGAGATCCACAGAGCTCTCACAAGCACGAAGGCTTGGGACTCTGTGGACACCCCAGCAGTGCCAGCAGGAGGGGCACCATCCCGGAGAGGGCAGCTTGATGGGCCAGGAGGACATGTCCAGGCTTCCTGGTCACTCCGTGGACATTTGCCCATGTTAGTCCCTGAAAATGACTGGCCGGGAGGCCACATTGGAAGGTCTCATGATAAGCTATGAAGAAAGTGATTTAATTTTTTAAAAATGTTTGTTTCCCTCCCATTTCCCAGGAAGGCTCTTCCTCCCCTTCCGTGCCATGTTGATACTCCCATACAAGCCCACTGTCCTACTTTGAGAAACTCACTGACACTTGTGCGTAATTTGTTGCTGCAGGTGTTTGCATGTGCACAAAAGTAAAATCCGAGGCCAAAAGCAATTCCCGTGGTCGAATTTCTGGCTGGCAGGGGTGGTGTGTAAGGAAATGTGCTGTGAGAGGAACAGAGCAGGGTATTTCTAAGTGAGAGTTCCCCATATAGGCATCTGTCTGGTTTGCTAACACATAAGGCTTTGAGTTCCTGAGAGACCGATACGAGACGAAACCATTCACTGGTTTTCACTCCATCGGTTGCATTTTATTCTGAAATTTTAAGAAATTGTCCTTTAACTCAACCTATAATTTGTTTTTTTGTTTTTTTTTTTTCAACCTATAATTTGGTCTTGGATTCATTAAGTAGCTTTCACCCAGAAGGAGCCATGCTAGAGATTCCTTGGCCAGGGAGACGGGCTAGATGAGCGTTGGCTGAATCCACAGGCCACTAGTGCCCATCCACCCCCTCCAGGCACGTGCTCTCCCGGGAGCCTCCACGCCTCCCACCCCAAACCTGCCTTCAAAGGTGTTTTGTTCTGGCCTGCCCCACCTGGAAAAATGTCCTCTGCTAAAGAAAGTGCTTCCACTCATATTTCATTGTCGCTATTACTTCTTTTTCGCCTTTTTGAAATGGGGAATAAAAGAGTAGTTTCCAAGGCTGCCTTTTGCCTGGCTGCATGTCCTTAAGCAAGTTAGCTAACGTCTCTGAACAGTGAAATGAAGATAATAAGTAGCCTGGGGGGGCCCTTCTGAAGATCAAGTGGCACCTATGTGCTGGGAAGGCCCCAAATGCTCCCCAAATGCAAGTGATGACAGTGACGGCCTTCCTTTCTTCCTCCCACCCATTTTTTTTTTTTTCCTTTCTCCCTTTCTGTCTTTTTTTAAAGAAGAGTTTATGGTGGAAACTCCAACGACAGCCAGAAAACAAGCCCAAAAGATCATTTCTCTGCCCCATCATGGATGAAGAACATGGACCCAAGGCATCTCTTTCTATGAATGTGAGACATGCAACAGCTCGGAAGGGACCCAGGCCCTTGTCATGCAGCCTCAGCACTCCCCAGCTCCTGGGCCCCTGGCTTCCCCCCCTGCCCCTCCCTCCCCCGGAGCCATCAAGCCTCAGCAGCGCAGTCTCATTCATGCCCTGGGGCTCCCGCTCAAGACCAGGCGGGGACACCCTGCATTATGAAAACCTCACTGTGAAGACTGACGTGCCTGTTCCTTCTAGATCTTTAAAAGGATTGATTCATTCTGACAACATTTTCTTAAAGGCTTTTTTACCCTCCTAATGAATTTGAGCCTTTGCGAAAGGCATGTGATTGACAGAACCACAGACTGACAGCTTCCAGCTTTTTCCCAGACTTAGGGTTTCACGCGAGCCTGTCTGGGCCCAGGTGAGCAAGGGAGGGAAGGGAGGAAAATCCTTCACTTTCCTTTCAGAAGATGGCCTGGATTACCTGGCGAAGGTCTTGGGCATGGTAGCTTTTTCCTGTCTACGGTGCCCAAATAATTGCTTCAGGGTTTTCTGATTTCAAGGACCATTTCTTGAGTCTCCAGGATTTGCAAGCTGGGTGATGACAAGATGCAAAGTAAGGTGGAAGGGTCCTTACCCTCAAGGAGCTCCATCTTGCTCAGTCTCTAAACAAGAGAACACCAGCTGCAGAGGAGGGCCCCCCTGCAGGGCAGTGGGTGCTGGGCTGAGACAGCGTGGATGGATGTGGGCTGCTAAAGGGCAGCTGAGTCTTGAAAGAACAAAACCATGATGAGTGAACAATGGCAGGGAAAGGCCCTTCACCCTCCCTTATGCCTTTACCTGGGTGGGCCTCTTAAGCTTGATGAGCACAGCTCCATGAGAGAAAACTCACAGGCTAAGGGGTCAGATCTGCAGAGGAACGCCATAGTGTCGGAGATTGAACATTACCAGGTTAAATTATCAGGAAAGTCCTGGAAGGTCACCTTAGAATGTTTGGGATTTATAGGACAGCTGGTGGAGAGTTAGCGAGGCTTTCCAAGGAAGAGGGTGACATGCGCCAGCCCATCTTTAGAAAGACGTCTCTGCTGGGGGCAGGAGGGCAGATTGGAGAGGGGATCAAGTAGAGGCAGGGCTGCCAAAGGCCCACTGGGTGCCAGCATGGCTCTGTAGACTTGCGGTTTCCTGGTTTTGAGGTGGATGGTGAAAGGGGGAACTCAGGGAAAATGCTCAATCTATCCCCTCCTGTCCACCCACCAACCAGGCAGAAGTCAGTGAGTTGGGTCATGACCATGTTGACCATGGAGCACCCAGGAGACACATCTCCCAGAAGTCTGAATTTGGTATTTAATAGAACAATCGGGGCTGACGATGCTTCAGAATCTACTAAATATTGGTTGAGTCAGTTATTCAGAATGGAATTACACTGGTGGTTAGACTCCAGACTCACAACGTAGCGCACCCCCCCCCCCCCCGGCCTTCCATCCTCCTGCTGTTTTGTTGTCCAGTTGTTTGACCACATTGACCAGTCACTCATGTCTTCCCCAGGGTGACTCTGTGTGGGAGGAGGTGGTTTGCAGCTTGTGGGTTTCCCACCTGTGCCCCCCAGGCCCCAGAACACTCACGTGTCGGGTACGGATGGTTCCCAGCCCCAGTGGTTTGCAGCCAACCTGTCAGGCACTGGACATCAGTGCATGTCCCCAGCAAGAGGTCTGTGATCGTCATCTGTGAAAGGATCTGTTGCTCGCCCCCATTTTGGGGTGACTTATTCTGTTTGATCAGACGTATGAGGTCATCTAACGCCGGTTTTTAATTGATGCCATTTAATTACGCATTTCATTTGCAGCAATTAAAAAAAAAAAAAGTAACCCACACACTGCCTTAGGTTTGCTCAGTTGACCAAATTGGTATTAAAAAATAAAAGCTAAAAAGGGACTGGCAGGCACCCTGTCCGTGAGTCCTCCAGCAAATACCAGAACCTTTTTGGACTTAGCTCTGCTCACTCCTGCCACTCCCCCGTTGTCTCTTTCTTCCTGATCCACGAAGGCTCCTGCCACCTTATCGTGGTTTAAAATAGGATGGGGCGAGCAGCATCCCCCGCTCCACACTTGGTGCTTTCGTGGGATTTCACCCAGAAATACAGGCATAAAAAAGCAGGAAGGTGCCAGAGACCCCTTTCCCTTTCCCAGGAGGAATGTGAAGCAAGAGAAAATGGGTGGGAAGGAAGGTCCCCACCAAAATACCCCGATGGGCCAGTGGCCTTCCGAGGACTTCAAAGGAAACTCCATCAAGATCCCGGGTGGGTCATAGCCTGTCTCCCAGGCAATACTTTGGAGAGTGACATGACGGAGCCAGTAAATTACAGATTCTTCCAGGAATGGTGCCAGAGAACTTGACATTTCACATTCACTCACGCATTGGCAGCTGTCACCATGGGTAACAAAATGCAGGCACTACCTACGGCTCAATAGGTAGCCCGTCCCCCAGAATTTAGAAGCACCCATCTGCCTCCCTGACAGCCCAGGGGCCAGGGACGTGACTCCAGCTGTAGTGCTGATGAAAGGTTACGACGGTACCGCACACATGTAACAGGAAGAGCGTTTTGTGAGCGTGCAAGTTGGGCTTAGCAGGAAAACTAGAAAGCAGACGGCTTTGGACCACACCAGCTACTTCTGCATCGTGTGAGGTTTCTCATTACTTCAGAATAGGGCATTGTCACTGTGGGTGACCTGGAAAATTCAGACGAAAGAGACAGGGAAGAATTTGCAGGCATCTATCACGCTCTTGCCCCAATATAATAATTTTTCTTAGAACACTTTGATGCATAATATAATGTAGTGTGATACTTCGTGTACACATGTACGTGCACGCACACACACACACATACCCCTCTTCTCTCCTAAATTCAGTGAAACCATCAGTCATGAGAAATAGCAGAGCTTCTTTGTTTAGGGAGGGGGTGGTCATATAGCAAATGAACAGAAAAACGCTTTTTGCTCCCCAGAGAAATTTTAATTTATCCGTTCCATTTCATTCTGGTTTATTCTCCTAACGCGCATTTAAAAGCATCAAAATGTGAATCTTCGCTTTCTTCGCGTTCCATTTCTGTTGGCCATGGTAGTAATGCCCAGATCCATGGGAACACTACTTTTTCAAAACCCACACTGGCAAGCTCGATTCTGCTGTCTTCGAACTCTTTTATGATTGACGGCCTATCTCCGGATCGCATCAAAGGTGATTAGGGTTTGGTCTGTGTTTCCTATTTGATGAAACTTTTAAATAAACTTGTTTTCCCCCAAAATCAGACAATGCATTCTTTGAAGGCAAGGGTCTTCTCTTGAAAGTCAGTTGGAAGCTTTAGGCAGATAGACGTGCGGTGCTGAGAAAGTCCTTCATGGGTTAGACAAAGGGGCTTCTCGCAATCGTGAAATGCCTTTGCCTATCGTTAGGGACCCCGGGGGTTTCTACCACGGTTAATTACACTGTCAGGTGTGTGACAGTCAGTCTTCTTTGTCCACGTTAACATACTGGTTTTATCGTTAATCATGGGACCATCTTTCTAAGGACGTTTTGATTGGCAACCAGCGGTATAAATTTAAGTTAGCATCCTCTTTTCAACGCTGCCTCAATGCTAATGACTCACAGCAGAGGTGAGAATTGGACAAACAGGTTCACTTCCATCCGGAGCTAAGCTTGCTTATGCACGGATATGCCAACGGTGCCCCCGGTACTCAGGGAGAGCCAACCAGTTGCTCCGAAGACATACTGCATGAGTCGGAGGGCCTATGTTTGAATCCAGTTTCACCCCTTGCCAGTCCAGGACCTTTGGCAATGGATGACGCCAGTTTATGGAGACACTGTGAGGACGACATGAGCAAAATCACGAGGGCTTGGCCTGGAGCCTGCGTATCACTCAGGCTCACCGAGCACTCTTCCTCATCCTCTAGTACCGCCACCACCACCACCACCACCAGTAATCGTTTCATGATGGGCCTACCATGTGCCAATCTTTGTTCCAAGTGTTTTGTCTGTGTTACATTATTAAATCCTCACTCCTGTCCAACAAGGTAGGTACTAGCACGTCTTCCATGATGAAACCGAGGCTTGGTAGAGATAAGTAACTTAACCCGTATTCTTTAACTAATAAGTAGTGAAGCCAGGATGTAACTGGCTGGTTCGATTCCAGAGTCCTAAATACTATGCATACTTTACCTATGTAGAATACGTGTATTTACATGAAACTGCATTCTATATGCTTATGCATTACCCACCCACCCCCACTCCCCCATGTCGCCACATGTTCCTGTAGCACGTTCTCTGTCGTGACAGCAGAGCAGCCTACTGTGTGCAAACAGATGACAGCTCTTAGTTGCTTCCTTATTGTTGGATGCTTAGCTCATTTGCAATGTTTAAGTATCGTAACTAATGCTCTGGCAAAATCTCGGAAGTCAAGTCTTAACACACACCTATTATTATTTTCTCAGAGCAAACTGCTAGCAGTGGTATCGATGGGTCAGGGGACCACCTACCCTGGTTTAGGGCTTGAGGAGTTTTGGTTTGGTTTTGGTTTAGGGCTTGTGGGATTGAGAAGTTTTCTGGGAAACGGGGCTACCCGTGCTAAACTGAGATGGTCCTGGGCAAGCCGGGATGATTGGGTCACGAGACATTTTTACCTCTATGTAATCTGCTCAGATGTTCTGCTGGTCGTAGCCTCCTTCACATTGGGCTGACGGTTTGCTATAAAAATGAGGAAGAGGAGAGATTCTGTTCAGATGGCCTTTGGAGAGCGGTCCCAGCCATGTTGGCTGTGGGATTACCAGGGGGACTATGGATGTCAGAAGGCATTGACCGGAGTCCTGAAGAGGGGACACAATGAGTCATGGGGACCAGTGAACACCATACAAGAGGGCCTGGACATGGAGACACATAGTGTCAAAAGCCTCGGAACCAGAAAAGGGCAACATTATGGCCACTTGATGAAGCCAGAGCCAATGTGGCCAAGGCTATGTTTGAGCCGACATCAAGACCTGAGTCAATTTTTGAAGCCAGTACAGTGGGCTTATCCACGCTGGACTCCTCTTCATCAGTTCAGGTCAGCAGATGTTCCCAGAGTGCGTCCTCTGTGCCAGGCACTCTGCTACTTGCTGGAGAATCAAGGGGAACGTTAGGTGTCTCTGAAGAGATCCTTTTCAGGATCTGTGGTGCCCCTCCTCGCCAGACACTCAGATCCTCGCCTTATCTTCGTTTGGTCATTCATTAAGCAATTATTTACTGGTACTCGGCATAAGGCAGCTTTGTGGGATTTATAGGCTTCCTCTTTCCCTGGCTAAAAACATTCTTAAGAAAAGAATCTGATCTCCGTTTGGGTGAATCAACCTTTTGGAAACTAGATATCGCTTTTAAATATCTCATCTTAAAACCTACCTTGCCCTGTTAAAGGCGAGATCTGGGGCATTGAGGGACTCTCCCATCCAAGCTGGCAGCCATACAAAAGCCTGCCTGCTGGGAGAATAGCCACATAGCATTGTGTAAGGAAAACGCAGATCCTCTCCTTCTTGGGTCTGAGCAAAGGTGGGAGGGCTCCAGATGAGGAGAGATGCCCAGGGTGCCAGCTTCGGGGAGAAGAGATCAGCTAGTCAAGGGTTGCGCCCATATTCCTGAGGCTTCTCAGCATTCTGCACACCCCCTCCCACCCCGAAGCCTCCTTAACACTAGGCAATCAAAGACCATACCAAGAACAGTATTTCCGAAGAACAAATTTCTGATCCTACGATTACAGGAAAGACATTTTATTCTGATGGAAGCTACTATTTGTCGAGCATCCATCATGATCCGGGCACTGCATAAAGCTGTTCTGTTTCGGGAAGGCAGTTGTGAAAATACCTGATTTCAGGAAGCTCTACGACATAGGTATTGATATGTCAATTTCTACAGAGTAGGGATGAAGGCCCCTCAGGCCCCCACCATTTGGTGACCGTAGTCCAGTCTCAAGGGGCTGGTTTAATGTGGTAAACAGCCTTCCTGACTTCCTTCCTCAGGCTTGTCCACCCTGAGACCTGGCGACTCTGGTCACCATCTTGCTTTTCTCTGGCTACTGGGAGCCTGCCCAATGGCCCATCTCCTCTTGGCCCCCAAAAGCATGGAGATCCTTTCCTTCTTACAACTTGTCTAGGGTGGGGCAAATCTGAGGGTTGGGGTCCCCCCCTCGCACCCCAGAGGCCTGGATTCTGGGCAGAGACTCGGGAAATCTGTGTCTCCATCCTCATGGCATTGACTCTGCCCTCTTGGGGAACATTAAACACCATTCAGGTGAGCTCTCTGTTGGTCCTTGAGGACGTAGCTTTGTGACAGTCAGGCCATGATCAAAGGTTGTTCCTCAAATCTGTGTGTGGACACTCCAAGGAGGGTTGCGTACACTCTGCATCATACCCACCTGCATTCCCCACACCCTACACCTTTGACTTCAAGTCCACGCCGAGCCTCACCTACATGCCAGGTGCTGCGTGGGCCTCCTACATACTGAGGCTTCCCTGTCCCTGCCTTCGGAGACCTCAGAGGCCATCTCCTCCCAGGCACCGAGGCCGGAATCCCAAGGGTGGTAGCACCTCTGAAAGCAGCCGCAGCTGCTAGCGCCATTGCATGAATTATAGAGCTGAGAGCTGCTGTCCGTCCAGCTCGGAGCGGGGAGCTACTGACAACGAGCCTGCCATCTGGTGTCAGCTCGTCCACTGTCCTGAGGAGTCAGGAAATCATGGCCACCCGGCGGCCGTGAGCATCGTCGTGGAGACCTTACTGCAGGCCACGCTCTGTTCATGGTCGCGTGTCAACCCAAGAGGTAGAAAGCATTGCTCTACCTTTGGCAGGCCACCGAGACTCACAGAGGTAAAGTCACTGGGTCAAGGTCTCCCGGCTCACGAGGGACAGATGCGGGACGCCAAACCCAGGTGTGCGACCACCGCACTCTCCCGCCTTTCTTCGACTTAGCGCGAGGCCCCACAAAGCCGGGCTAATGGCAGAGATCTCGAATCACTTAATTGTGTGTCTATGTGTGTGTGTGTGTGTGTTTTAGAATGAGCTATAAATGGCTGGCATTTGAAAATCAAAATCGACATCATCGAAGTATAAAAATAATGAGGTGGGTGGTAAACGGCACATTGGCGTGTGTGAGCAATTTGCACAACGGAGGGATGGGGGCCATTTAGAGCCAACAAAGAAATGGCTTCTCTGTAGTCACAGATAAAACGCCATCTCCGGTGTTAGGGGAAGGCAGCTTTTAAGCATTACTTATTGTTAAGCTTCCTTTCGGATTATGGCAAGTAAGTTTTCCTTTAATGGGAGACTTCGCTACACAAAGGAGAGAGGGGGTGCGCACAATGAGCTTGGCGGTGGCGCGGCCCATCTTTCCAGGGGGACCGTCCCGGGTGCCAGGCGCGTGCTCTCCGTCCACGCGCTTCCCCGGGTTCGGAGGGGCCCTTTATGGAGCGGGGTCTCCGAGGCTGACCATCGAGGCGCCTTATTATCTCCCAGAAGCACATAATGTGTTGCACCAAGTGACTGCATTACAGCAAGCCCCTAAATTGTATTTGGACAAAGAATAATTGAACGCCGGACAGAATAACAAATGCCCCGGTCAAGTTTGCTTCATGGGTTTATCGTGTTGTATTAACATGATAGAAATATGAATACTTAAATCTTATCTCAGGTATAGTTTATAACTGCATTAATCATTTACTGTATTATATATTTTTCATGTCAGTAAGATTGTGGGGAAAAGATTCAATTTTCACAGCACAGTCGGAGAGTGTGTTTTAGATAAGTGGGAGGCCGGGATTAAACCACAGCAACATGGCTTTCCAGCGCAGACCCTATCGAGGAAAGGTTAGCATATATCAAGCAATATTAAGGACGATCCTTTCGGCTCTGGAAAAATAAATCACCAAGTCAGCCGATGCCATCGCCGTGTTCGCCCGAATCAGATAAACACTTACAGACTTTGTACTTATGTGGGATCTGTCCAGAGCGGGGCTGGCAGGGCTGCCGCTCGCCGGAGCCCGGGGCCGGGTCCCCCGCAGGGCCGACGTGCGGGCAGGTGCGCGGCTGCGGTGGCTGCGGTGGCTGCGGTGGCATTTTTGACGGGAGCCGTGCCTTCCTCCCGAAGGGAACAGCTGGGTCTTCCAGAAAGGCAGTTGCGGGGAGCCTGTCCTGTCGCCGGGGCTGGCGCCTCCAGAACTTGGGAGTGCGTTTGCGGAGAGAGCTGGGTGGGGAGGGGACCCTCCTGTCCCCTGTCCAAGCGCCCCGGGCGGGCGGCAGCGCGTGGCACCTGGCCACGTCCTTGAGAAGCGTGGCAGCCTCGCGTCGCATCACATCTCATCACATCCCATCACCTCCGACGCTCTTGCTGGGGGACAGCCGCTTCTCCAAATCCGTCGCCTTCCATCCATTCCGAGGAGGGGCTCGGAGGGAAGAACTTTGCTTTTGTTTTTTTTGTTTTTTTGTTTTTTTTTGTCTTTTTTTTTTTTTTTTTCTCTAAACTTCCCGCAATGTCAGTGCTCCCCAGCTCCCCGGGGACGGCTTTCTGAAAAACCCCATCAGAGGTTTGTCACGACTGTCCATGTCCGGTCGGCTTTTGTGTTCGCCCAGCAAAGTGAAGCAGAGGTCACGACACTGAGTAACTTTTTCTCAAAGTTTGGGGGGAAAAAAAATCAAAACAGCAGGCCATAGAATAGAAAGGTGAGATGCAAAGACACAAATCACTTCCCAGTCACAAAAATTGCCAAAAAATAGCAGCTCGCAGCTGTGCACAGCAGGGACAGAAAACATTAAACACATGTTAAATAACAAATAGGAGACTCAAATATAGCTAAAAATGGACCTTATTCTGAATAAATCATGCAAGCTGCATCTTAACCGTCCTGAGAAATGTAATGGATCATGTGAAATCTGCCAAATTTGTATTTAAAAAAAAATCAATAGCGTGTGCCTCTGCTTTTAAAATGACACGATGCTCGGTTCAGGGAAGATGTTCTGTGCTTCCGCTGCCCCCCCACGCCCCCCGCCGCCCATACGACTACAGCTGGATTTAAGAAATTTCACTTTAGTTAAAGACAAGCAAGACATGCATTTGAATAAGTCTATTTTTTTTTTTTTTGGTGGATAAAAACTATTTAACATTCACTTTGCACTGCCTTAGCATTTCACAAGATTGTTCCCTCTTTCTTTTGAACATGTAAAGGAGTTGGCTCATCTATTCTGAACTGGTTTTTTCTTTTTCTTTCTTTCTTTTTTTTTTCTTTTTCTTTTTTTTTGAAAACCGCAGAAGTTCATTTCTCCGATACTTCTCATCCATTTTTAGCCTCTACTAAGACATAGCCATCGCCACACGGGCAAAAAGGTTTCTATCCCCTCTCCTTCACTGTCGGCAGGAGGGGGGCATTCGCCTTTTATGACGATAAGGCAAAATAAATCTCCAGGCAGAGTATTCAAATCAATCCTGCTGGCAAGTCTCCTTCTCTTGAAATGTTTGCTGCCTATATATTTCTGTCTTCAGATTATTTTCAAGTCCTTTGGCTTGCCTTCAGCACTTAGGGCCATATTTTGGTGGATCCCATGTGTGTCTCTTTTTGGAGATTAATGTACCTCTAATAATGGGAGGGTGAACGGATGAAAGACTCCTTAACTTTGCCTTGATTTTGTCACAGCAGCACATTCTTGCTCCGTCCTGCACACATGCACACACCCAGGCACACGTACGTGCACACACATGCACACACGTGGACACTGTTTAACACGACCGTCCGTTTCTTGGTGGAGAGGTTGTCTGGGGTCCTGGGCTTTCAACAGCAGTGGAATTAAACATTGTTTTCTATCTATCTATCTGTATATATATATATATATTTGTTTTTTTGTCAACAGTACTTAATCGCCAAGGAGTTTAAGGTGAGGGGCTGGGGATGCATCCAGGAGGAAGCTGGGTGAGAATGAGAGGAGCGGGGCACATTCTCTCCCAGGGTCCTATTTTCATTCCGAATATTCATAATGCTCTCCTAGCATGAGCAGCGAATATGTGGCTTGGAGGGCAGAAATGTCTCTGTGTGTGTCTGTGTATGTGTGTAAAGAAGAGAAGCAGACGGGGAGAAAAATCTAAAAAACAAGGAGCCAGCAGGGCCCTAACGGGGGAGCCTCTGCGAGCATGCTTCGCATACCTCAGAGGCTCCTCTCGGCCCCAGAGTCCTCCTTTGGCTTGTACATAGAGCGTTTCCCCGGAGCAGAGCTGTGCTCAGATGGGGGCTCTCCAAAGTCAGTAAATGCTCTAATGTACTGAGAAGTCATAAATATGGAATACACTGCACCGCTGCTTCCATTTCCTGTATTTCAAGGATATGGGTGAAATTACAGATGGTAGCACAAGTAGTGATTAAAAAAAGGGAGGAAGAAAGGAATTCTGGTTTAAAAAAGAGAGAGAGAGAGAGAAAGAAACAGGAAAAGGATGGGAAGGGCAAAGAGAGAAGAGGAAGGGACAGAAGGAAGGAAGAAGGAAGGAAGGGTGGAGGGAGGGAGGGAGGGAGGGAGGCAGGGTGGAGGGAAGAGGCATGTTGGCTTAGGACTCATTTAGCACCTAGTTGCCCCAGAAGCATCGTTTCCAGGAGAACGACCAATGGGGGAGCCCCATCTTCCCATTGGCAGTAGGCAGGAGAGGACAAGGGCTTATCCGGGCAGTGATACCACCTCCTCCGAGGAAGGTCTGGTCTTCCATGGCTGTGGGAAATCAATTAGGTTTGCTCCTTTGGCAACCTTCCCCCACAAAGAGAATTCCCAAGCTGCCAACCACCCCTCACATGCTCCCCAAAGGCAAATTGTTTCTGAATTTTCCAGTGGAGGATTAGCTCAAGAGGCAGCAGCAGAAAGCTATTATTTGCAAGGTTGGTGGCCCACCTCAGCACAGCCCTATTCTGAGACCATAAAAAAGAAGGAAAGAAGGAAAGAAAGAAAGAAAAAGGGAGCGTGTTTGCAGCAGAGCCCCCCCCCCCGCCCCCCAGCCACCCACCCAAAGCTGAAATAGCATCTGAAACCCGGCTTTACTAGGACTCTTGTTCCCGACTTTCCCCCTCTGCCCCATGTTTGAATCCTCACTAACTCCCCCCACCCTTTTTTTTTTTTTTTGCTTTTATGCTTTCATTTGGCTTTAATGGTCCCAGGGATTTGGGGTTTATCTTTTGCTTTGTGTGCTCTGTATTTTTTTTTTAATCTGTTCCTTTCTCTTATAATATTCCTCCTCTAACTTGCCCATTGTGATTCATTCCTTTAAGATCTTGTTTTATTTTTAAGTCATCAATTACTCAAACTTTGCGGGCCTATCTATCCTCAGCCATCTGGACCCCATACCTTATTTTAAAGCATGTTCAAATAATGACAACCTTCTTTTCTCAATTAATTTATGGGCTGTGGGGACCATTTTTCATTTGTTATCATGCACTTCCATTTGATCTTTCATATCTTTCTTCTGCATCTGCAACCATGGAGTATAAATCTTCCACTCCAGCTTTGTCATGGTGTCCAAGATATATAGGTATAACTCCCTATTAGTTCCACAAAACTGACCTTAATTTCTAAAAATGGTATCAGATGTGAATAAAGTTTGGTAAGATGATTTGTTTTGATTTACTTTGTACCACTTATCTTCGAGTTTTCTTCCTACTTTTCTTTTATCTAATTTAGACAGTAGAGTCTTGCAAGCCGGGTTACGGCTTATCCATTACCTCTCCGCCAAGGCTGCTGCTCCTCAGAGAGATTGGGCTGGGAGATTTTTGGCTGCGGATAATAATAATGTGGCCTGTGGACACGCTGGAGGTTGGTCTGTGTTGCTTTCTATTTTATTCCGGCTGACCTCGAAGCTTCAATATCTTTTCCATTTCGGAGACGTGAATATTTTCAAACAGCCTGAGCACATCAGGTTATTAGGTATCGGGTCTGACTGTTGCCTAACAAAATTAAGCATGCGGATCCAAGCCTCTTTTCTCTTCTGCCGTCAGGTTGACAAAGAGGGGGGACTGGAAAGACCCAAGCCCTTCACCAACCGCAAGGGGAGGCTGCTCTTGGGTCTCTGAGGGGTCCGGGCCCACAGAACAGAATCTTGTGTGTGTGCACACGCGTGCGTGCCCGTGTTTTGTTTTACATAAACAGACTTCCGTCCAAACTGAGGAATGCTAATTAAGCAAAAAGCATGGCCAGATGTTTATTAACACTTCTCAGGTTCATGGGATTTGGAGAGTGTGCAGTTTTCATGGACTAATTTATAAAGGGGAAACACCTTTATAGGAATAATGGCCAATTATAACTGCCGACTTTGCCTATTCTTTTCTGTGCGGGTGGTGCTGGGTGGTGCTGGGTGGTGGTGGGGGCGGTGGGGCTGGAGGGTCCCTGCTAGGGGAGAGATGAAGTGGTGGGGGCCGTCCTGGTGCAGCTGGCGGGGCCTGCACCCAGGCCTCGGGCGTGGCCTTGCAGCCTCACATCCTGGCCTGGCCCATGCAAATGCACAAAGTGAACCCCGGGCAGGACCGGTTTGTTTTGTCTGGCTGTTGTGTTTTGAGCCAAATTGTGAGTTTGCCCTGTGCTCGCCTGCCCGCGTGGGTACCTATGCGTGTGCAGACGGTCGGAGGGAACCCTTTGCCAAGAAGCGGAAGGTCCCCGGAACGCCAGCAAGCAGGGAGACAGGAAGAGGGGCTGTGAGGCCTCAGCGTGGTGACTTCACTCTGGGCCCCAGATTCAAACTGTGGAGTAATAAAACTGAATAGCACCATATAAAACTCTGCGTTTCATAAGACAAATATTGCTCTATGCATTCGTGTCCCTTGCACTATGTTAACTGTAGGAAGAAATGGAAACAGTTTTAGTGACCCCCTGGGACCTATAAAGGCTATTTCTGAGTCTGAATCTTGCTGTTTAATTTAATCATTTATTATATTAATATTCAAATGGGCTGCATCTTATTAGCTACCGCAAAGATGTTAGTATGTCTGAAATAAATACCTAATTATGCTTTTGAAGAGAGGAGTTCTAAAGACTTTGGTATGTTTGTGCTAATAGAACAGTTCATTTGCAGATTTTTCTGCAGAAATCAGCAGTTTGAGGCTTTTTTTTTTTTTCTCCTCCCCCTCTCTTTTAAGAAAATAAAAACAAGGATTGGATATACACGGCGAGGAGGTTTCAATAGCAGGTCCTGGCTGCGCCGGCTCCCCAGCTCCCTGGCAGCCTCGGAATTAGGGGGTTTTGTTCTCCGCGCCCGAGCGACCGGCCACCTTGGAATGACCAGCCCTCTCGGCTCAATAACACATTAATACAATTAACTGTTTTAATCAAATGACCCTGAAATTAAATATGTTCCCATTCAAAGGGGGGGGGGGGTGGACAAAAAAAGAGATACCTTCCTGAAAATATATTTTTTGAGCCCAACATACTAATATTTTTAACATGACTGTTTTATTATGTTCTCTGTATCTCAGTCCCCCCCCCCGTCCCTCTCTCTCTCTCTCTCTCTCTCTCTCAATTCCCAGTGCAAAATCAAAATCTTATGTAGGTCATTGATTTTTACATCCGCAGACAATGGACACCAGCAACTTGCAGACATCAGGCCGTGCCGTTTGGAGACGCTGCACGAAGGGGGAGCCCCACGGCTCTAGGGGGCGTGGGGCGTGGGGGGCACAACCCCGCGGTGCCCGCTGGGGGGGTCTGAGGCCAGAGGCTGGCAGGACCCATACAGAGTCCATTTTCCTAATGCCGAGCATTAGCTTCATGAGGATGGATTACGCCGCCGGCATAATATACACAAACGGCGATGATAAATTCTGAGCTAAATGTATACACTGCATTTGGAGCAGTGGAGAAATTAGCGGTTAAGTGCACAAGTTACAGTCTAAGAAACTGGGAACTACACGTTACTATCTTTCTAAAGTAACTGCCACCGGATTTGTAATCACTCTTGTTTTTATTTTCTGAGATTACTGAAATGGTATGTCTCCTAATATCCAATTATCGGCCTCACAATTTTTTTTTTTTTTTTTAAATTTTCTTCCCGATGAACGTGAGAGCGGAAGGTGAGAGTCCTGAGCCAGCGGCCAGGAGGCGGCTCCCCCGGTCGGGGACCGTCTCCATCTCCCCCCACTGACCTCCGTTTAACCTTTAAATTGACCTCGGACGAGTTTATTTGCCCGCTCCTCACATGGATGGCTGTCCCAGGAGAGGGGACCCCTCTTTTCCTGGGTGGATAATTACATTGTGGCTGAAATTCGCTTTCAACTGCGCGGCGCTCTGTGTCATCCCTCGTTGTGTTGACAAGTCTCCTGCAGGCTCCCTTGCGCTCAGCTGCCCAGGAGCCACGTCCTCCCTGGTCCCCACCACCCACCCACTCCCGGCCCCCACCCCTGACCGCACACCTGCTGACCACCCGGGCCCGGCCGGCTGCTGGCGGAGGCTGGGGCTGCGGGGCCCGGGAGACTGGCGGGTGCCAAGGTGCTGTCCTCACGCAGCTTCCCTTCCGGCGTGAAGGTCACGGTTGCTGAGCTTCACTTGGCGCAAGTTGCAACAGAGAGTCGGTGTCTGCTGTGGGGAGCACACGCCTGGAGATGGGAGCATGGCCGGGGAGGGGGGAGAGGAGGCTGACGCCGTCTGTCTTTCCCGGGAGGAGGCCAGGCTGAGCCTGGGGTGGAGGAAAGGTGAGGACTTGCACTGAGGGCAGAGCCCTGGGCCAAGGCCTGACACCCACTCCTCCCCAGGGACCTGGACGGAGAGCCAGCTTTGGTATAGCAGGATTCAGGCCTCACGGACGGGGTGTCAGAGGCCGCAGCCAAGGTACTGGGAACCCATCTGAGCGCTTTGGGAGCCACCAGGATGGAGGGCCGGTGCCATCCCCGGATGAGGGGGTGGCCTGGCCTCTGGGCAAGGGGTGCACGGGGCCTGCATGGCCTCTGGGTGAGGGATGCATGGGGCCTGTGTGGCCTCTCTCTGAGCACCAGGCCCAGGCCCCACGTCGGCTGCCCCTGAGAGCCCTGAGGACACCTCTAGGAGCTGGGACACCTCATGGTGGCCAGGCCTTGAAGTCCTCCCTCTGTGGGGTCCCTGCATTTCCATGGAGCCTTCTGAGGGCAAACTGTGCAAGACTTAGGCGACCAGGGAACAAGAAGACCTGGGGCCCTGATCGCAGAGCCCGCGGAAGGGACTCCTTGCTGACCACCTCCTGACCTGACGATTTCCCTGTAGGGTCAGAGAGGGGCGAGGTCCCCCCCACCCCCCACATCCTGACCCTCACAGAAAACTGAACTTGCATAAATAGCAGGGTGAGCTGCTGCGTGTCCTGCTCGTGGCTGCTCCCCGCCAGCTCCCATGGGACGTGCCCTCCCGCCGGCCTTCCTCGATGTCCCTGTCCCCAGGAGCCCCCTCCGGCCCCATCTCACCACTGGGACCCCCCCACCCCAATCTCTTGTTAATTTATCTGCCTGCTTGTTTCCGTCCCCTTCCCTGCACCTTCGCAAGCCCTTGAAGGACGGGCTCGGGACTGCTTAGGCGACTTTGCAAGATGAGAATGCAGGGCGCCTCGTTGGAGACTCACGCAGAATTTCAAGACGGTGACATCAGAGCCTTAATCCGGTGAGGGGCGGGGGGCGGGGGGAGGCTCTGTGTGACAACACAGGTCAGGTCCTTGCGGCCACCCTGGGAGGGACCCTGCCTGGCACACAACCGATGCTCCGAGCAGACCTGGGGAGGGACAGAGGTCTCGGGTCGCCCGGCCTGGCCGATGGCCCCCGTCTCACCCTCAGTACTGGGGCCACCAGGCAGAGAAGGCTTGGGAGGCCAGAATCCGGCCTCTCCTCACACTGTGTTACCCAGGGCCAGGGAGAGGGCCTTCTGCTCGTTGAATGAATGAGTGAATGAGTGAATGTATGAGGGAGCTGAAGACCCAGAGCACTAGGGGACTCCAAGAAAGGATGATGACTTCCGCCGTGTTTGTGATGCTATATAGATTTCGGCGGGAGGGCGGCAGGCACCCCCGCAGAGGTGTGGGCTGCCAAGCTCCCCCGCCCTTGGGGAGCAGTGAGGGGCACCCCCACGGCACCCTGCTGAAGGCCCTGCCCCCTCCCCGCCTGAGCGCAGGCTCCACCTGAGGTCCTCTCCAGCCACGATGGGACATGTGGCCACCCCAGGGTGGAACCTGCAGAGGTTCCCACGGACGCCGAGCCCCTAGAGGCCGACCAGGCATGCTGGGGGGCATGGACATCCCCAGAACCAGCCATGAGCTGGGCCCCGACTGTTGGCATCGGGGCCGTGGGGTGCCAGCCTAGAAGCCGGGAGCCTGCGGCATGAGCAGGACTGGGACAAGCCCGGGACCGAGGCACGTTTGGAGACATGAAAGCCGTGTCTGGTCTTTGTGAAGTCCTGGGTGGTGAGGGGCGAAGTGTTCCCAAATCAACCGCGTGGGTCCCCTCTCATTAGCAAGAAGGTGTTTCTGGAAAAAATAAAAAAAATAAATAAATAAACCGATGTTCAGAGTTCTAAAATACGTCCAGCATGCTGGGGGCAGGGCCCGGGGTAGTCTGGACTTATTCTTGGATTTTAAGTAAAATCCCCGAGGACGCCGTCCACTGCGGGTGACTTTGGATCCCCCCACACGTGGCACTGGCTCCCAGAGGCTCCCCCCGGCTGGCTCCTGGACTCCGCCCTCTGCCTTTCCGGGGGTCGCTCCCCAGGAACGAGCGCACGGAGGGTGCTGTCCGTGGGCACCAGCGTGGGACAGCGGGGGCCACAGGGAGCAGGGTGAGAGTCTGGCAGAGGGCAACTGGCCGCCCCGGGCCCCCGGACTCGGTCGTGTCGTCCGTGATGAGCCTGGTCTCAGGGTGCAGCGGAGCCTGTTGACTCGGGCAGGTCCGTCCTCGGCCGCTGTGACCCCATCATCGCTCATTCACTCGCGACTCATGGGGCAAGTGGGTGATGGCGAAGCCGGGACCACGTGCAAGACACTGCGATGGCTTCGTGGGAGTTAGTGCAGTCTCCTAGCTGCCGAGGGGGCCACCGAGCCCTAGGATGGGTGACTGTTCAAAGGACGACGAGGGACGAGTGAGCAGCCGGAGGCAGCCCGTGGGGCAGCCCGGGAGTCAGGTCTGACAGCGGCAATCAGGGAAGGCTTCCTGGATGTGACAGCTGGAACCGGGTCCGGAGACGGGGCTCCGTGTCTGAGCCGGTGACGTCTGGGCCTGGGCCCAGTCCAGACCCAGGCCCCACAGAACTTCCGCACACGTGCCCCTCTCCGCAGGGCTGGGTCCCAGCCCCACCGACGCTCTGCCGGGGAAGGGACAGAGAGGAAGCAATCCGATGGGGCTTGGGGCGGGAGGGGCCCCGGTGCGGGGGGCGCTGGGAGAGCTGCCCCCCCACCCCACGGGCCCTTGACCCAACGGAGAGGAGCCCCGATGTGTGCAGGTTTCCGAGGCCCGTCCCTCGCCTCTGGGTTCCTGGTTGCAGCCTGTCTCTGCTCCCCTCTTCTCCTCGAGACTAGATTAGATTCGCATCCAAGGTCTGGGGGTGGGGCGGAGCGTTTATGCAGCCGGGTGCACGTTGGGGCAGCCCCGCAGGACCAATGGGGGGTGCAGCTACCACGCAAGGCGAGGCTTCCGTCCCCGCTGCCTTCGAGCAGCCATCGGGAGGCTGTGTATATGTTTCCCTCATTATTTGGATGTGCCGTTTGAATGTTGTGATCAGTGATTCAGTGCACATGATTCATCAGGAAGACATTTGCTCGGCAGACATGTGAGGAGCTGTCTGCCTCTTCAATCTCACTGACAGGGCAAAAATGCTGATTTATAGTAAATCATTAAAATCTGCTTATTATGGCACGGCTTGTTCCTCTTCCCCACTTCAAGCCCGCAACTTGATCTGCATCGTGTCTCTTACAATTTTATACTACAGCAAGCAGTTATTTAAACAAGAGAGGAAAGATCCTTAGTCTTTATTAGCGCATATGAAAGGATATTTTGTTTAAAGAAGACTAATTAAGAATGCAGACTATTTTCTTGCTCGGTTTAAAGGGGGGGGTGGAAATAAAGATTTAAAACGTCTGAGCGGAACAAAGAATTACTGTACTAAAACAATACTTAAAAACGATGATTTGGTACATATTTTAAATCGTCGTAAAATATCAGTTCACGTGTTGCCAGGATTTATCGGGGAGGCAGGGGCGCGGGGCCGGTGGCCTCCTCGTTTGAATTGGAGGGAGGCCATGTGGATCCCTCTGCAAATGAATAGCAGGAAGAGGATAATGGTATTATTGTGTTCGACTCCAATATTGTGACAATGGTTGCATTGCTTTAAAAATCATTTGGAAAGTTTTGTTCTTTAAAGGGAGAGATTTCAGGTTTGGGGGGAACAGACTATGGGAATGTGTTGCTTGCTAGGTAAACAAAGGAAATAACACAAAGAGGTCTATATTTCTTGTGTGTTACTTACAGTAAAAAAAAAAAATTAATTTGATGCCTGGGGACAAAAATCCTTGCCACTGAATTACAAAGAAGTGAATAAACTGACTCAAAATTAATCCATACAGATCTGTCCCCTTAATAAGACTAATTCCAGAGAACAAAGCAGAGCATAATGCATTTTAAATTAAGTTGGAAAATGCATAATTTATATTTGTTTTATTTCTTCATATTTTAACACAGGTGCATTCCAGCATGCTAAGAACCCGCGGAGAGGGCATGCTTCTGTCCACGGGTTCTTTCCTTTCTTTTTTTTTTTTTTTTCCCTTTTTTTTTTTTTTTAACTTTTATAGACCAAACTCCCATTTCTCCTCTTGTCCCAAAAGTCAGAGCAGAATCAGCCAGAAAAGAGGAGCGCAGAACCGGCAAAATGAGCACGCTCGGCTACCTTTCATGGTAAGGACCCCTCGTTTCTTAAGGCGACATTCAGAAATAGAAAATAAAGGAGGGCATCAATGCAGATGGAAATCATGTTGTCTTTTGTCTCACGTGGCTGTTTTAGGAGAATCCGGGCAGGGTGGGGAGCGCGGGTGGAGACCCGGCTCCGTGCGGGGTGGGACTCCCCAGCACCCCGGGGAGGCCGGCGGAGTGCACCCGGGGAGCCGGAGACAGGGCCGCATTTCCTTGCAGGGCTTGGCCAGATGGAGGCCACCCCTCTTGCTTTCTCGCCCCACCCCGACCTCCCTCACCTTGGCTCCCTCCCGTTGTCACTACCGGGGCCAAATACATCAACGGAGGTGCTTTCAGCTTTCTGTTTAACTCATTAACTCACTTGAGCTTCTCTCTTTTTTTTTTTTTTTCTCTTTTCAGCTGTATTTTCTGTTGCTGTCTTTTCACAGCACAAACAAGACACAGCCTAGAAATGACTACTAACACCAAACTAAAGGTCTTAAAATTGTTCTTTAAAATCAATGGCGCTTAGGAGAGACCTCGGGTAATGATTACGCTGTAAGGGACGTACCTGCTTAGGGGTCGAGCACCTGCCAGGGAGCGGGCGCTGGGCCCCGGGGTCTGCAGTACAGCCTTTTGCCCGCTCACCACCCCCTCGAGGTGGGGCCGTCATCGCCCGCTGTCGGACACCAGGGCACCGGGCCCTGAAATTTGACACACGCCTGTCTGAGCCTGTATTTGTGACCGCCACCCGGTACGGGCCCTAAAGACGGCTCAGAAACCAGGTCCGCCACGGTTCCACCTGGGCATGGATGGTTTGAGACCACCTGCCATTTCTTACTTCTGAGGGCTCCTTGCAAAGAGGGCCGACACTCTCACAGGACGCGGGCCACTCATTTTTAGACAAGGAAACCATCTCGCTGACTGTTGAGAGGATCTGGCTTCGGGGGCTTGCCTCCCATTTCTTCCTCCCTGAGACACTTCAGGACTCCTTTCCCTTGCATCCAGAGAAGAAACTGGAAAGCACCGACTTCTGGCCTATGGAGGCTACATGGCTCGCTTCTGGAAGCTTGCATGGCATGCTCCTTAAAATACGATATTCCAGCAGGTTAGATTTAGGGTTCGGGTGAATGAATGAAAGGGAATGATAGACTGGATGAATCTGGACTCGTGGGAAGTGTTAAATGTTGATATTTGATAATTTTGTTTGGATCATGTCCTTTTTTTTTTTTTTTTTTTTTATTGTGACTCATGCCAGTTGGTTGTTATCTTTGCTGGACCAAGACGTTCCGGTGCTTTCTGGGCCTGCAAAGTCTCTCCTCTCTTCCCTGGCTCTGTTGCAACACACATCGACTAAGCTCGCAAGCCTCGTCCCCTGTCTGACCTCCCGCCACTTTCTTCACTGGCTCCGCTGTCTCTTCGACACAGTTGACCGTAGGAGAGGGGAAGGGAGGTAGGACGTCTTGCAGCATGGAAGACAATGATCACGTACCAGGGACTTCCCAGAGCCTGGCAGCTGGTTTTCTGCTGCGGTCGGAGTTTTGGCTCCGGGTCCACCTGCAAACTTTGGGTCCTTTGTTTAATGTCGTCACACGGTGAATCTTCCTATGTCTTGGCAACTGGGGCATTTCCGGTCTGGGTCGGGGTGGGGAGCACGGGAGAGGGTGCACATGTGCTGCGACTTCTGAGAAGCCAACGACCGCCGGGTCCTTGTCTTTGGGTGAACTCCGGTCCTCTCCTCATGCTCTCCAGATGGGCGTGCGTGTCCAACTCACCCACTGGGTGCCCTGGCCTGGACCTAGTACCCCCTCCTCTCTCCTTTGAGACAGATTTCCCCTCATAGCTGCCCTCAAGGTCAGGTGCTTGGTTTTCAGCCTCGTTGGATCCCTATCTTCACCACCCTTCGCAAGTTCCACCAGCTTCTGAGCGTTGCTTGGAGTAGAAGCCGTGTCCCACGTGCCTCCTGTAGTAGGCACAATAACGGTCCCCCCACGATGTTACATCCCCGGTGCGGAACTTGTGAACATGTTACATCACACGGAAAAGGGGAACTACAGCTGCAGGAACGATCAAGGTTGCTAATCAACGGACTTAACCTAAGGATATTTTCCTGGATTATCTGCGTGGGGCCGATGGAGTAATCAGGTCCCGAATGCCGAAGAGTTTAGCAGAGAATGAGGGTGGAGTGGAGTGAGAAGGACGCAACCCGCCGCTGCTGGCCTTGAAGGTGGAAGAAGAGGACCAGGAGCCCGGGAATGCGGGCAGCCTCTAGACGCTACTGAGACCGGGAAATGGGCTTGACCCCAGAGCCCTGCTGGCATCTTGATTTTGGACCTTGGGCTTCCGGCCCCACGGAGACCTCTGTCGCACATCTAACGCACAAAAACTCTAAGATGAGAAATTTGTGTTGTTTAATAAAAAAGTAAGATGGGTCTCCAGCCATCCAGAGCAGGGAGGACAGACTGGCGCCTGCCCAGTGCCTCCCCAGGCCACCGGGAGCCAGACGGAGTCCAGGCGTGGGTGCTGCTACCGCAGGTAGGCGAGAGCCCCGTGGGCGCAGAGTCTGGTGGTCGTGTGTGTCGTCTGCTCGCGTCCCCTACACCCCGCTTCCCGCCGAGGGTCAGGGGGCATCTGACGGAGGACCCGCTCACTTGCCTTGTGCTGCTCTGACCTGGGGGAAGGCCTTGTGCCCCGAGAGTGTGCCCCGACCCACGGGAAGGTGCGCACTCTCCATCCCGGTGCGGCTGTGGGGAGCTGCGTGCTAGTGGCTACAGCCTCATGGGCTGTTGGAGGAATAGGTGGCGTCGGGAAGGCCGCTCCCGAGAGGGACAGAGTGAACCGGCCTCGGGCTCTGAGCTTACGGCCTCAGGGAGCCTGGGCATGTGTCTACACTCCCCTGAGCCGCCGTCTCCGTATTGCCCAGATGGAAGAACAGCAGGTGTCTGTCCACATCCCCCCGCCCCCCGGCTTCTCCATCAACAGTCAACACCATTGTCTCTCTTCCCACCGTCTCACCTGCCTCCCGAAGGGGTTGTCTGGGTCCATCTGCACACCTCTGGGTCAGCTACAGGCCCTGGGTCCCCCTGGGCGCCCCCTGGCCCTGCCCTGGCCCGGAGACCCCTCACGTGTCCTCTGGGGATCCGGAGTTTGACTCGCTCCCTCCTTTCCTGCCATGCACGGGTGCGGTGGGCACAGCGCCGGCCTGTCTCCCCACACCCCGGGGCCTCCTCAGTCCACACGGTGCGCCCTCTTAAGGTCCCATCCACCCCTGTGGGCTCACCACCCTCTCCCAAGCAATGGCTGTTGGCCTATTGGTGACTCCTTGGAAAAATTGGATCCAAGCTGAGAGCCCTCCCTTCAGAAAAAGGCATCATGTTTGCATCCTGGACTCATAAGAAGGCCACAGTATAATCATATTAGCAGTGACGTCCACAGTAACAGGAACAATGAACCCACATTGACTCCTCAAAGGCAGTACAACAACAATGATGGCAGTAATAGTAACTAGCTCTTACTGGGATGAGAAATCTTCCCAGGGCCCTTAAAAATGGTCGGCTAATAAGCCATTTCCATGGTTGTTAAAATTTTCCTCCCCGTCTCCATGAATATTTTCAGAACTATTTTAAGGGAGGGAAGGGGGATTGGGCACAACTCGTTAGCTACCGTTTGAACATGAAGATCCACTTCCATTCTGATGACGATTCAGAAACAATCATCATAATTGGTGACACCAACAGTGTGTGACAAATAAGGCGGGGGACTCAGTGGTCTTTGTAACTAGGATTTGCCCCAAGCAGACCTCAGACATGCAAGTGGGGTTACCACTCGGGCAGCTGGGAGCCAGGGAACTCTTAGGAATGCCCATCGCACACCCCCCCCCTTCCCCACCAGACCTACTAAGTCAGACTCTCGGAAGAGCACCCAAGAGCCCGGCTTTTAGCAAGGGCTACACTCCGGGAAGCCCTGGCCTAGGCCGCACTACAGCAAGGCTCCCCAAGGGGCCAGGAGGCTGGGTGGTGAGCCAGCAGCGTCCCTCCTGCCCCACTCAGCATTTTGAGCCTGCTCCTGTGCCAGCGCCAGGCTGTGCCCAAGGCCAGAGACGGTCTCCAGGAGAGACACAGGCAGAGATGGCGGGGTGGGGGCACACGCCAGCAGCCAGTGTGGGTGGCCTTGGGAACACTCGTGGGGCGCTGACAGCGTCTGCTTCAGAACTCCTTGTCGACGGCAACTTCCATGTTTGGCTCCCTCCTTAATTCCAAAGTCTGGATACTGCACCTGGATGGGCGCCCCATCAACATTCCCCAACCCATGGTCAGTGCAGCCACCCCACACTTGTGCATCACCCCATGACTGCCACTCAGCCCCGGACCCTGCCTATGCCCGCCTGACCCCCAGTTCTTCCACCAGACCAGCCATCGAGTGCCGCCCGCTTCACCTTCTTAGTACCTGGTTGATCCTCCACCGTCTGTCTCTCCCTCTTCACCGCTACCCTTTATTTTGAGCCCTGGTCAATTCTGCGTGGATTTCTCAGCCGGTCTCTGTGGCATCCATCGTTTGCATATCAACCCGTTTCCTACATTGCTATGGTCTCCTGTAAGCACAGGTCTGACCATGCAGCTCTTCTGCTGAAATCTCTCCAGGGCTCCCATTGTCCAAGGATGAAGGGCATTATCCTGACCCGCCTACAGCACCACCAGTGGCATCTATGCCGAACCCAACAATTCCTGAGTCAGGCTCCCCCACACCCCAGGCCTTCTCACCTCCTCCTCCTCTGTCTGACTTACTCTTCTTGTCATTCCCCATGCTCAGTCTCTTCCCTGGCATCTCACGTGTCTTGGGCTGCATGCCCTTCCTGGCAGCGTCCATTTCACCCTCCGGAGAAATCTCTGTAGTCTCCTCTCCTATCATATATCACACTGTAATGTACTTACCTGGCCACCTGTCTGCCTTCCACACTGGATTATAAGGCTCCCTAAGGCAACGGCCCAGCTCGCACTAATTTTTCAATTGACGGCACCAAGAATAGTATGTAGTAAGAATGCAATAATTCATTGAAATAAATGAGTAAATAGATGAGCAAATGAAATGTGGTTCAGTAGGTGTTCAACCAAAGTTAGTTCCCTCCTCCTTATATTCCTATCTAGTCTTGCCACGTTAGGCAAACATGTAGTCTCTCTTTGCGAAGTCTGGGTTGAATACTAGGGCATGCATGGTATAGGCTGATCCAAGGTCACAGGGCTCCATCCTGTCCCCACTTCCTACCTCAATTTTATGATACAAATTTGTATTTGAATTCTTGTTTCAATTCCTTTCAAAGTTTATGTTTTTCACACTTGTTTGTACAAAATAGCTATTGTTTAATATGATTGATTGTCTATTTTTAAACTCTGGCATTTCCCTTTGGCTGTGTCTATTTGTCATGATGGTCCTCTCCCAGGATCATGGAACATGTGAACCAGATGGCCGCCTTTGCTCCACGACTTCAGGAGAACCATAAAACCATTTTCCTTCTTTTTTAAAGAAGCCATGAAGTCTAGCTTGGTGAGGTCTTTAAGAGTAGATGAACATCTACACAGGCTTCACATTTTAACATACATCATCAGGGCCCCTGGGGGTCTCAGTCGGCTAAGCATCTGCTTTTAATTTTGGCTCAGATCATGATTTCAGGGTTGTGAGACGGATCCTCATGTCAAGCTCTGTGCTCAGTGGGGAGTCTGCTTGAATTCTCTCTCTCCCTCTCCCTCTGCCCCTGCCCCCACTGGCTCTCTCTCTCTCTCTCAAATAAATCAATAAATCTCTTAAAATAGAATATATATGACCAATGGCAAAAGTCTCCAATCCTTCCTCCCAGGCCAATATTGGCATCTCTTCCCATCTTCTTCTAAAAAGAAACATCCTTCCAAAGGTGCATTTAAATTAATAGAGTAAACCCCAAGCAGCCAACTTTCATATTTTCAATGAGTAGTTATGGTTTATATCTGTTATAACCAAAATAATCTATAGAATACCCTTTTTGTGTCTAAGTGAAATAAGGGCTTCTGGTTTCAGCTCCAACATAGAGAGAACTTGGATGTCATCGCTCTTGTATTAATAACTAATGAAAATGTGAACACATTGAAAATCAACAACTTTTCAGGCACCTGGGTGGCTCAGTGGTTGAGCTTCTGCCTTTGGCTCAGGGCATGATCCCAGGGTCCTAGGATCGAGTCCCACATCGGGCTCCCCATAGGGAGCCTGCTTCTCCCTCTGCCTGTGTCTCTGCCTCTCTCTATGTCTCTCATGAATAAATAAATAAAATCTTAAAAAAAAAGAAAATCAACAACTTTCCTTGGATGCATCAGAGAAACCAGGTGGCAGGGCAAAACCCCTTTGAAACCTAGAGAGACAGGTCCATCCAGAGAGATACAGCAACAGAAATCTGAAGCCACTGGAACCATAAACTGGTAGGATCTGTTAAATGATTAACTGGTGAATTGCCAGAAGTTGAATTTGGGCTCTTGGAAGAATGAAAAGCTGCTGGGACCGAAGTCTTTGGGAGGCCCCCACAGCTTCACCACCTTTACCTCCAGGACCGCCACTAGATTCTCACAGTGCCAAGAGAGGCAGATTTCCTTATGGCCCTGGCAATGGGGGGGTGGGGAGTGTGCAGACTGAGCAACACTTCCAGAGCCTTCTCCATAACAAAGGCTTACTCTCCAGGGAAATGGATTTGCCAGAGCCTAATTCTGAAATGTTACTGCACTCAGAAGAAGAGCATTCATCCCCATCGGAGTCCCCTCCAGACTTGCTGTCACACAAAAAGGGTGGTTAGGGATGGGAACATAGTCAACAAGAATCAGGGCTTCCAGGAAATTATTTGGAAGTGCTACAGCCAGAGAAGGGAGTAGGAGACAGAGGAAAGAAAATTATACCACCTGAGAAGTACTTGTGAAGGTGACAACACTGAAAAAACACTCAAATACTGAGATTTAATCAGAATATCACAGAACAGTCTTTTCCCCAACAGCTTACTACCACCCCCACCACAGCCAGCATAACAACGTGGATCAGAGCTGAATGAGTTGCCAGTTGTGGACTCTACCTGAGGAGGAGCTCACAGGGAAGCCCAAAGTCTAGAGGGGAGACAGAAACACAGACCTAAGAAATTTGAAGCTGTTGGTACTCACAGTGAGAACAAACAACCAACACAGCCCCGGTCCTAGCCATAGTAACATAAACCTGCACAGTAAAGGCCTCTTTAATTCAAAGCCAATTGCCCGTTTCATGTTTGATTGTCAATAAAACACTGTAAGGCACACTAAAGAGCAAGATGATCACAGTCTGAAGAGACAAAACAAGCGTTAGAAATAGACTAAGGAATGACACAGCTTTTGAAAATATCAGACAGGGAATTTAAAACAAGTATGGAGCAAGACCCAGTTATGTTTTCAAATATTTCACACCACGTGTAAATCTCTGTTTCCCTGGTTTTAGAAAATGCTGCTAGAATTAACGCCTTGATGTTTAAATTTAAAATAATTAAAGGAAACGTGAGAAGAAAACATAATTCAGAAAGCATAAAGCAAGCCAACAAAAGCGATCCCTGAGGGAGGAATACACCACTGAGCAAGCTGGTGGAACGAAGAGCCATCCATTCAGTAACTAAGAAGTGACAATAAAACAAATGAATTCATCTTCCCTGTGAAGGATATCATCATCGTCATCATCATCATCATCATCATCATCCTTTGGTTCAAAACTAGTAACTACTTAAAATAAAAGCTTAAAAGTTGACAAGGAAAAGTGAAAGCTCCAAAGATGGTGAAGGAAAGCAGCTTTTCCCATTCTCTGGCCCTGCGCTCAGGGGAGTAACCTGACCACCGTGGGGGTCATGTCGGCTGTCAGCGCGCAGGTAAGGCATCCGTGCTCCCGGTGAGCACACACAGGGCTGCTACGTAGCCTGAAGTCACCCTTCCCCCTACCCGCCCCACAGCCCTGCTTCCTCTGTGTCTCTTGTCACTGTGAGTCTCCAGCACTGACAGGTCTGTGAGCAAGCCCTTTCCACCTTTCAAGGACTATATCACCCCCACACCCTCTAAATCATTTCCTACCTCAGCAAATGAGAGTAGGTCGGCTTGGTTTGTGGGTTGTCAGCTTGGCACTGCTGCCGCTGCCTGAGACTAGCACTTGCATTTCCCAAACGACCGGAGGGTGGGAAGGAGAAGTCATTATCAGGGGTTAAGGCAGGCAAAGGGGTGGGCCTCACTCCACTCTTACCCTGTGTCCAGTTCCTCTTCCCACAACACCCCTCAGACCACCTCCACTGCTTGGCTGGAGCCCACAGAGGCAGGTTGCCCCAGGGGGATCTTTTCCAGGACCCCACAGTGAGTGCCCCCCATAGCATCCCACTTCAGTGCAGTTGCTTATGGTTTTTCCAACCTTCCCACAAGCTCTAATTTTTCCAGCAATGAGGATCCTTCAACTTGCCCCTTACCCACCCTTCATTCCCCAGATCCTCTCTTACCCATTACACTTCTCCTTCTTACTCTGTTAGTGTCCGGGGCAGTTCCATGTCCCTGAGTCCTGGCAGACGGAGCAGACTTCTGTGTTTCACATGTTAGCTTCACATTTTCCTATCAAACCTCACAAGAATGGCCAAGCATCTACAGATCCATCCCTTATTGGAACTTGAGAATAAAATAACAAACGAAATTGCCAATGAAAGAAAATTAGCAGTATTTTAAAAGAATTATAAATTATGACCTAAAGGGTAATAATTGTATAAAATAATTACATAATATTTTATATTATATAAAATATAAAAAAAACAATTCATTCCAGGAATGCAAAGCAGTTTAACATGTAAAGATTATATTAACATATTAATATAATTAACCATGTTAGTTAATTAACCATCTACTTATATGGTTAACTACATCAACTTTTCAATGTGATCTTCACATGTTAAACCACATTGCATTAATTATGTCCATTAGTTAATAATTGATTGACATTAATTATATGAGTGTGTTAATATTAATACATAAAATATTGATATTAATATAGCAAATAGTAAAATAATATTTGTGGTAAAAATAAATATATAATTGGAAGAGGCAAGATTCTAAGATTATCCTCAATGAATTTGTACAATCCCTGCCTCCTGACTGTAGGAACTTGTATAATCCTTTCCTTCTGGGGAATTGTAGCTGCTTCTAACCAATAGAATATGGCAAAGATAAAAGGTTTTGTAGATGTGGAATTCTTCATGAGTTGATGTTGAGTTAATCAAAAGGAAGGGCATCCTGGGTGGGCCTGGCCTAATCAGACAAGCCCTTTAAAGAGTCTAGAGCAGTGACTCTCACCCTTCCCTCAAGTAAGTTTCCTTGTTATTACCCATGGCTCCATGGATAAGGCCACATGGCAAGGACCTGAGCGCCATGGGAGCTGAGAGCAGTTACTGGCCTATCTTGGCTCCACTCTTCAAGCCAGTTCTGTCCCTATATTTCTCTTACTTTTTGCACCAGAAGGTGACTCTGGAACATGCTTGTCTTGCACAATTCTGCATAAGATGGGATGTCCAGCCGTACAGGCACATCTTTAACCCCCGCTCACTTGCAGTCAGCTAACATCCAATTGGCCAGAGAAAGTCACAGACCTGAGCCCAGTAACAGGGGCAGAGAAATCTGCTCGTCCTCGATAGGAGGAACTGCAGGTCTCGTGGGAAAGCATGTGAAAACAGAGAGGGCTGAAGAACAGGGAGGAATGACTCATCCTACCACAATATCCTAAAGGGTATTTACTAGAATCCAACACTAATTACTGATTTTAAGGAGCAAAGATAAAATAGAAATACAGAGAAGGTCCTAAATCAGGTAAAGATTTTCTATGATCTTATTTTATTAATTTAATTTAATTTAATTTTATAGAGAGGAGGAGCAGACGGAGAGGAGAGAGAGAATTTCAAGCAGATTCCACACCCAGCATGGCACCCAACTCGGGGGCTCGACTTGGGGCTCGATCTCAAGACCCTGAGATCATGACCTGAGCAGAAGTCAAGAGTCAGTTGCTTAACTGTCTGAGCCGCCCAGGTGCCCCCAAAGATTTTCCATCTTAAATAACATTTAACATTTCTCCAAAAGGCAAAACTCTAGAGGGAAAAGAAATCTCTAATCAGATTTTATGAACTTTGGTGATGTGTGGAGGAGTTTTGAAAGCTTACATACTTTGAGTCTGGATGTGGGTGCACATTTGCTTTTTTTCTGGAGGACAATGCACATCTTTCAGCAGATTTTGAAAAGGGTCATGACCTTCCCCACACTGAAGAAAAATTAAGTAATTAAAAACTACTGCACTAGAGGCTTTCTCATCAGAATCAAGAGCAACATCACTAATATTAGCCAGTAAAATAATGCATAAGAGACAAATAAGAGGAGAAGCTGAGAGAACAGATAATACTATCATTATGTGTCAACACAGTTGTTCTGCTCATAAAATCTAAGTTTCTTCCTTCTGAAATGCAGGAGCTTTTAAACTTCAGAACGCATTTTACAAACAATGCATTCATTGGACGTGGCAGTGCTTCTTTGATTTTCCTAAAGAGCTTGCATTTAAAATTTTAATCAGTCTAAAAGTTGATGGTATCTTAAAATCATAAACATACAGCTTGAGAATGATTAAGAAAGTCCAGAAATGTGGCTAGTTACAAAAGCAAAATACAGAAATCATTAGCTGTACCGTATGCCAGAAATAACCAAATAGAAAATCAGTGAACACAGAAATCTATTCTTAGTAGCATTAAAACCTATAACTAGGAAAAAATGTCATTAACCAGAAACAGGAAAAAAAACTGATGTGAATAAAATTTTAATGACACAAAAGATAAAAGTCTCTAAAATAATAAACTATGTTAAGCCTTGATTAGGAATCATATTAGCTTTGGAATATTGTAAAGGTGTCAATTCTTCCTGTATTTATTCACAGGGTTAATAAAGATCCAATAAAGATCATAGAAGAGTTTTTTTTTTTTAAAGACTATTCATTTATTGACGGGGTGTATGAGAACTTTTTTTTTTGGGGGGTGTATGAGAACTTAACATAGTTTTTCTAATATTAATCTGGGATGGGAAAAAATGGGAATGCTTTGGAAAGAAAGAGTGATGAGGAAGAAATTGTCCTACCAGATATCGAAACAAAATGATTTCAGAGCCGTAATTGGGGTAATTGAGGAGAAGCAGAAATGTAACATGGGCTAGAAAATCCAGAAACTGGGCCTGATGTGTTACGTCACACATGATATACCAGATTGCCTTGAAGTCGCCTTGTAATATGGACCGTAAGACACGTATTATCCTATGTACCAATAACAGAGGAATAATTCCTGGGATAGAGTCTATCATGGCCCCATTGTGGCACCAAAGGCTGCATCCTTGGTGTAAATGTCCACGGGAAAGAAACCCATCATGCAGAACACGGCAACCAGGACACGTGGGTGCCTTAACCTTGGCGTTGAGTGGAGTGAGGAAAGTCCACCTCCCTGAGGACTGGAAGGAGAGGCAGCTCCCACGTAGGGCTTGGGGGTCCTCCAAATTTCAGAGATGCTAACACATATTAGAAAACACATATTAGAAGCAGTGGAGTGTGACAGCCGGGCCCCGATATCCACAGCCAAAGGTAAGGATCATTCGATAGAAGGTGATGGAAACACTGCTCAGCGGTGCTCCATTAACTGGGAAATTAAATGCAAACCAGCTAGACCAAAGGAAAAAGTGAAAACCTAAGTTCCTGGAAGAACTAGAAGAAAAAACATCAATCTGCAAGCGGGAATTACCTTCCCAGCCACGAAAGAACAGACATGAGGGAGAAGCACCGGTCTATTGGACTGAAGTGAAATGTTAAATCTCTATAGATCAAAAACGAGCTTGAATAAATTAAAATAAAACTGGGGAAAAATAGTCACAACTTTTATGGCAAAAAAAAAAAAAAAGGATAGTAACCTTAACACATTCTAACACTTCAATATGTGCAAGAATTTTCTCCTTGGCAATTTTTATACTAGTGAAAAGATTAGAAACAATAAAAAAAAGGGGGAATGTGAATAAATTATGACTCATCTATACTAGAAAACATGTTTTTGAAGAAAATTTATTGGCACAGGGAAATTCTTTTAAAACGTTAAATGAAATAAAACAGGATATACATTATACCCAGTGTAAACAATGTATTTATATTTCTCTTTCTCTTCCTCACTCCCTGAAAGCATATAGAAAAATCTGAAAAAAAAATATGTATGTTAATAGTGGGTATCTCTGAGTAGTGTGTCTCTGCGGCTGATAATTTAGACTGTGGTTTGCAAGTTTTCTCAGCGAGTTGGTGTATTTGTTTTGTACGTGGGCTGTGGCAAATCACCACGGATTGAGTGACTGAGGTAACACACAAATTTATCATCATACCATCGTGCAGGTGTCACGGGGCTAAAATTAAGGTCTGGGCCGAGGGGCGTCCTTTCTGGAAGCTCCTTACCTTGGGTCCTTCCCGGTGGCCCCAAGGACTTCTTGGCCTCTCTTGGCCTCTTCCCCTTGTCTTCAAAGACAACAACAGAGGGTCAGGATCTCACGCAGATCTCTCTCCGACCCAACCAGAGATGTTCTCCACGTGTACGGACTCGCGTGATTACACTGGATCCACCGAGATAATCGAGGACCATCTCCCCGTTGTAAGATAACAGTCTGACTCACACGTGCAAAGTCCCCTTTGCCAGGAGGGCTAATAAGCTAGTCACACCTCCTGAGGGTTGGGGCACGCACGTCCCCGGGGGCTGGCGGGGTGGAGTGGGGGGCGTTATACTGCCTACCGCAGTTGGCATCGCTTTAAAATTTAAGAATCATACACGTATGCCTAGTGTGAGGAAGCAAAAGAGGCATTTTTATCATCATCGTTATTATCATCATCGGAACGTTTAGCACCTTTATCACAATCACTGATTAAGCCTTTGGAAACGAGCTCACTTCAGACCAGGAGTCTGCAAGCTACTGGCCCACGGGCCGCATGCGGCCCACCGCCTGATTGGTAAAATAGTGTTTTCTGGAAACCCAGCTACTTCCACTTGTTTTTTGTTTTTTTGCTTTTTTAAAGATTTTATTTATTCATTGGACGCAGAGAGAGAGAGGCAGAGACACAGGCAGAGGGAGAAGCAGGCTCCATGCAGGGAGCCCGACGTGGGACTTGATCCCAGGACCTGAGGTCAGGCCCTGAGCCAAAGGCAGACGCCCCACCACTGAGCGCCCAGGCGCCCCGCTACTTCCTATTTGCTATGCATTGTCTATGACTCTTCCATGCGCTCAGTAGCAAAGCTGAATACTTACGGTAGAGATGGTTAGACCCGAAAATATTCACTATCTGATTTTTGGAAAAAAACAAAAAAAAGTTTGCTGACCTTTGCTTTTTAGGTCATTGCTTCAAAATCGCAAGTTGGAACTGAATATAGGGTCAGAGGATGTATTTTGCCTTACACAACTAGTGGGGTCTCCGGGGCCATCTGCCCATCTCTCCTTTCCCAGAGATAACGGGGAGACCCAGAGAGGTAAGGGGGCTTCGTGGGACCCCCTCCAGGGCCACAGACTGAACCTGCAGAGGAGGCAATTGCCTGAAAAAAAAAATAAGGGCAAATAGAAAACACGAAATATTTGCAAACACGGTATCTGTCATGATGGGTTAGTGTGAACCTGACTGGGCCACCGGGTGTCCAGACTCTTGGTCCAACGTTGTTATTCTGGGTATGTCTGTGAGGGTGTTTTTGGATTCCACTAACATCTAAGTTGGTAGACTGAGTAAAGCAGATTGCCCTCCCTAACGTGGGTGGGCCTCGGCCAATCTGTTGAAGGCGTGGTCCTACCCCAGGTAAGGGGGACTTCTTTCTGCCTGACCACCTTTCGACTTGCGTTGACACACCAGCTCTTCCAGGTGCACAGCTTGCCAACCATCGGGTGGGAACTTACAGCCTTGGCTCTCCTGGTTCTCAGGCCTTTGGGCTCAGGTCGAAGTAGACCAAAAGCTTTTCTGGGTCTCCAGCTTCCAGACCCACCCTGCAGATCTTGGGATTGCCCATCTCCATAATCAAGTCGGTCAGGTCCTTAAAATACACACCTATGCTCCATCTGCTACCTACCAGCTATCTACCATCTATGAATTGAGACGCGTACTCTACTGGTTCTGGTTCCCTGAAGAGCCTCAGTTAACACACTCATGGCTAAATGGAACTCCCTGTGAATGGTCCTGATGAGGGGCTCCCCGTCCTTGTGGACCAGGGTGGATTGCTGCGATCTGCAGCGGGCGCCGTTGTACCTGGCATCCCAGATGGTGGCCCCTTCCTCTGGAGGCACTACTTCTCCGGCCAGACTCTGAGTTTTAACTGGACGAGGGCCGTGGGTGTCCAGTTCCTCCTCAAGCAGAAGGGACCACACTGAGGAGGCCCTCCATCATGATTTGCCTTTGATCCCCGCAATCCTGTTGGTCCATCAGGGGTGTCCTTTCCTAGGCTGTGGCTCTGGGGTGGAGGGGCTGCCATTAAACGCATATTACAATTTTACTAACAAAATTATGCAGGTTATTATGGAGAATTTTTTTTAAAACCCTGATAAAAAATTAAAAAGGAAAGAAAAATGACCTATAAGTTCATTTTAAAGATTACGACTGACAACGATTTGGGGCATATTCACACGTACAAACACACCTGCACCCCCGTATTCCATCACGGTACATACAGTCTAAGTGAACCTATCCCATCCCGCTCGACATTTAGAAATATGAAGTATTTCCTAATGTAAACATCCTGTGTGTCCTAGTCATTAAATCATCATCCTTTTCCTGATGGAGGTGGGATTTTTAGTTCGAAAAAGATGCACATGCACCCACCTGAGACGCAGGAAGATAGAACACCCCACGTAGAGACCACCTGCGCCGGCTTCCTCGGGCAGAGCACGTCTCTCAGAAGCTGTGATGGCTTCGGCATGTGGGATGGACTCAGGGCACGTCGGCAACACTATTTTATTTTCTGTTCACAGAGATTCTGGAAAACTTCATGTGCATTTTTAAAAATGAGTAAGCTGGATAAAGTGATTTGCCCAAAATCATAAGTAGAGAACAGGAAGCTGGGCCCTGAAATACACGCAGGAGGGAGGAAGTGTCTGGAGGGTCACGTTAAGGCCTTGGCTGTCCTCAGCACCCCCCGCCACCCCACCACATCAGCCGTATTAAAATGTACACACACCCAACATAATTTATTCATAACGTATTGTAAGCGTTCATTTGCAGTTGCTTGGCTGACATAAAGAATGTGACATTGCAGATACATTTAAATATTTATTGACTTCAATTTTGTGGGGTGTGCAGGTGTGGGCCTGTTTGTCCTCAGATCCGTTCCCCACCCTGTGCCCTCTGCTGATGCCCGCAGCCCACTTTCCCAGGTCCCCGGTCCCCTCGGCTAGTGGGAGGCTTGGGCGGAGAGCTAAGGGGGGGGGGGGGCGGGAGGAGAAATGAGGATGTTCTCTCCTTTGCTCGGCACTTGGTTGTGTCTCCTCTGGGACCACCTCCCTCTGCTCCAGCCCGCTGTGGGTCCAGCTGCCATCTGTGCTCATCACACTGACCTCTCCTTTCCCCATTCCACCCCGAGGGTGGGTAGGGGGTACAGGATTCCTGTGGCTGCTCATCTCTGGGTTGCTTCTCTCTCCTCTGTTGGCTTCTCAGCCTTTCCAACGTGTGTGAAATGAATTCTCCACTTTCTGGTTCCTAGATGGAACCCTGGCAAATAGGTAAGGTCTTGTTGTTGTTGTTGCTGTTGTTGTTCTGTTTGTATATCGGAGGACCAAAGCCTTCTAGTAATTATGTGGTTTTGCTAGCTTTAAACACTTTGTAAACCTTAAATATATACTTTGTAGGCCCAATACGTAGCTGTGCACTCAGTGTTAGATTATGAGAGTTCTCTAAATGTCCTTCCTGGGGGAGGATGGCAACTGGATGGACTCAGGGGCGCCGTACCCCTTCCAGACACTCACCTACTCTTCTGCTTATGCATCCTCTTACCTACATGTCTAGTCCCATCTACTCAACCATCTACCCACTCCTCTATCTACCCACACCACCACCCAATCACCAACTCACTTCATCTATCCATCTATCCCTCATCTATCTATCCACCCATCCACACCTCCTTCCATCCATCCATCTACCCTTGCTCCATCTATCTATCCACCCATCCATCCCTCATCTATCCATTGATCCATCCTTCCATCCATCCATCCATCCATCCTTCCATCCATCCATCCTTCCATCCATCCATCCTTCCTTCCATCCATCCATCCATCCATCCATCCATCCATCCATCCCTTCTTTCATTCAATAAACTTGACTTTCTCATATACCAATCTCCAGGTTGGAATCTGGGGTAACAGAATAAATCAGGCACAGTTCCCGCTCCGCAAGGGCCCACCGTCCAGTAGGAGAGATGACCATGTAAAGACTCCTACTTTAAAAGTGTTCAATAAAATAGTAGTAGGCACTCAATAAAATATGTGCTGCATGAATAAATGAACAAGTACTGTCGTGGAAGAAGCAAAGGAATGTCATGGGTGTTAAGAGGTGGCAGCTACTCGTGTGGCTCAGAAAGGCTTGAAGGACACCGAGGAAGAGACAACTTGAGCTGGTCTGGGAATGATTAGGAGTGAACCAGATCTGGAAACGAAGGCGAACAGCAGCTTCGGGGGAGGGAACAGTGTAGACAGAAGGACGTGTAGAAGACGCCATCTTTGGGTGAAAATCCATGGCGTTATGCGCTAGCTCAATCGCGTGCCTTCATTTGTGTGTGTATCTTACAGACTCTTCAGCCATCCACTTACATACAGATGCTTCAGTTAGTCCCAGGAGGTCACCACCAAAGCATCAATGAACGTCACCGTGCTTCTATCTGCACCCTCTCGACACCGACCCCCTCACAATAGACTCCTGAGAGTACAATCGCTGTGGGTCAAAGACGCGCTTCCTTCACAACAGCAACCACAACAACCGAAGTTGACTTCAGTTGACAATTTGTACGTCGGTGCATTTTATTTACTCATTTGCCTCTTTGTGTTTAGTTCTTAATTTTTCTTTTATTTTTAAGATTGCATTTATTTATTCATGAGAGACACAGAGAGAGAGGCAGAGACACAGGGAGAGAGAAAAGCAGGTTCCACGGAGGGAGCCTGACGAGGGCCTCGATCCCAGGACCCCGGGGTCATGCCCTGAGCTGAATGCAGATGCTCAACCACTGAGCCACTCAGACGCCCCTAGTTCTTAATTTTTCTACTGAATATTTGCCTTCCTACTTTTGATTTATAACCTTTTTTTCTCTCTCTCTCTCTTTGCAAGTTAGGGTTCTTCTTTTCTGTTAGGTTGGCGACATTATCTTTTGCACAATTCATGATTTAGTTTCACTTTTACGTAGTCAAATCATCACATTTCTCCTTCATATAAAGTTTCTGTTTTTCCTAGAAAGCTGAAGGGCTTACTGCATCCACCACATTATAGATTAGTCAGTCCCGTTTCTGTTCAAAATCAGTGAATTAAATAAATAAATAAATAAATAAATAAATAAATAAATCAAACAAATAAATAAATAAAAATCAGTGAATTCACGATCCAACTTAACTGTCAGATGGCAGGTCAGTTACATCAACACTCTCGATATATTTTTCCTCTAGTATTTTGTACTTACATCTATCTCAGGTCTGTTTCCCACCAGTGGTTCAGAAACATCTGTATGTGTTGTGCACCTTCCTTTTTTTTTTTTTAAGATTTTATGTCTTTATTCATGAGAGACTCTGAGAGAGAGGCAGAGACACAGGCAGAGGGAGAAGCAGGCTCCCCGCAGGGAGCCCGACTCGGGATTCGATCTCAGGACCCTGGGATCACACCCTGAACTGAAGGCAGATGCTCAACCACTGAGCCCCCCAGATGTCCCCTTATCTTCCGTTTTATTAATCCAGTGCTTCTCAATCCTTGGTGCTCATGAAAATCCCCTAGGAAGCACTTACGCACCTCGAAGCTCAGGTCACACCTCGTCTAAGCCAGTGAGATCAGCATCTCTGTAGTTTTTCCCTTAAACTCCAAGATGATGCCAAAATATAGTTAAAACCATAATTTTAACTTGTGACCCCGTACCGACCGGCACTAGTGCGACCCTGTGTTAGTTACCGTAGCTTTGCTGTGTATTTTATTAGCAGAGAGGACGAGCTTCTTACCACTCTTTTTCGTTCGTTCTGTTACTATTATACGTCTGGTTGGTCTTGTAATCACCATAGCTGTTTCTGGTGTTTATTCTTGCAAAGAATGTTCACAATTACCAGTTTCCTAAGGGAAAATGAAAGTCCTACCTGGATTGTGCGGAGTTTATATCGTGAAGTGTAACTTCCTGGCTTCGGCAGGTTTGCTCAACACCCTGGCTCAGCTTCTTCAGCCGTTAATTAGGGAAGCCACAGCTCCCAGAACCTTTGATCCGTCGTTGCCCCTGGGTCACCGTGAGACCCAGGGAGCGCCAGACACCGTGTGGTAAGCCTCACCCCGCGGGATGTGATGTTGGGGTGAGGCCCGTACCCGAAGGTCCTTCATTCAATAGGACAGAAAAATCCGCCCTGGAAACGAAGCTCCGGCCTCACTGAGCTAGGCCCGGGTGGTCGGTGGAGCCTGGAGGGAGACCTTGGAAGTTTGGGACATTTGTAGAAAGAGCCTTTATACAAAAGGCACGCGCGTGTGCATGTGTCTTTGGGTGACGTCACTCTTGCACTCGCTTATGGCGGTCGATCTGTGCACGACTCAGGGATGAGCCACCAGCGGCTTCCGTGGCCGTGACCCCCAGGCGGAGGAGCCCGAGCCACTCCCGGGCTCCGGGGGACCTTGAAGGCCTTTCAGGGAGGGAAGTCACCGTGGGCAGAGCCGAAGGCAGGTGGCCGTGGAGGCTGGGACCGAGCCGGGCAGTGCTGGGCTAGGCTGCGGGCAGGGAAGGGGAGGCAGTGGGGTGCCGCTGGGGCAAGGACAGGATGGGGCAAGCCAAGCCGTGGTGACGTGCGGAGCGGCAGGCACAGCCAGGCCCAGCTGCGGGCTCACCTGCAGCGACACCGGGGGCCGAGCCACCCACACCTGCTCCCGCTCTCGGGTGGGCGCTGGGATGGCTGGAACGCCGAGGCCGAGGCCAGGGCAAGGGCAAGGGGTGCTTCCAGGGCCTCAGTCCTCCATCGGGGACCAGGTCTCCCCTCTGGAGAGGAGAGACCCCCTTGTCCTTGGGGCTTCCATGCCTGGGCTCCTCATCGCTGCTCTTACCATATGAACCTGTGTGCACGGGGTGGGGGGTCGCTCCTGGACACCCCGGGCACCAGGAGCCTCGATGACCTGGACAGCCCGGCCCCAGGCACGAGGGGGAAGCCACGTGGCACGGACTTAAGAGTCGTGACACAGCGACCGTCATGATGACATCTAGCCTGGGTGTGGCAGGAAAAAAAAATCTCGATTTTTAAAGTTTATCTCGGGATCCCTGGGTGGCGCAGCGGTTTAGCGCCTGCCTTTGGCCCAGGGCGCGATCCTGGAGACCCGGGATTGAATCCCATGTCGGGCTCCCAGTGCATGGAGCCTGCTTCTCCCTCTGCCTGTGTCTCTGCCTCTCTCTCTCTCTCTGTGTGACTATCATAAATAAATAAAAATTTAAAAAAAAGTTTATCTCATGCTTTTGGGTTCTTTTTAAATTTTATTTATTTATTTATTTATTTATTTATTTATTTATTTATGGTTTATGGATTTTATTTACTTATTCATGAGAGACACACAGAGAGAGGCAGAGACCCAGGAAGAGGGAGAAGCAGGCTCCTTGATTCCAGGACCCCGGGGTCACGCCCTGAGCTGAAGGCAGCTGCTTTACCGCAGAGCCACCCAGGGGCCCTTATTTTTAATCTATTATAAAAGGTTTTATTTATTTATTTATTTTTATTTATTTATTTATTTATTTATTTATTTATTTATTTGAGAGAGAGCAAAAGAGCGTGAAGGGGGGTGGGGTTGAGGGGCAGAGGGACAGGGAGAAGCAGACTCCCCGGGTTTTGTATTTTTGGAGTGTGTGTGCACAGACACAGACACACGCAGGTACATGCGTGCAGGGGCGTGTACACACCCACACGCACAGGCCTCACACCGCAGGCTGCAGCTGTGCTCCGGAGCCAGGCCCTGGCATCCTCCAGACCCTCCGTCCTCAGGGCCCGTGGGCAGGGCCTGACTGCTGGCCGTGGGCCCAAGGAGCTGCTGCCTCTGCTCCGAGTGGCAGGGAAGCAGGTCACATTGATGGCACTCGGGCGTCCTTGCTGGCACGGCTTCCCCCGCCCGGCTGACCCCCTGTGGCCCTTGGGGCATGACACCCATCTCTCTCTGGACCACTGTCTTCCTTTCTTCCTTTTACCCCTAACGCTCCTGTCCAGCCCGAACGCAGGGACCTTTGCCTTCTCTGAATAACCGGGTGGGGGCTGCTCTCCGCTGCCCTTTTTCCAGGGACAGGTGTCACACAGAGGAAAGGTGCAGTGACCCTGCTAGGATGGCGAGGCTCGGTCCCCGGCGAGCTCCTCTGTGAGGCTCATGGTGGAAAGGCGCTCGGCCCTCCCCCGGGGCCAGCCAGGCCCTGGGCCCGCAGATGGTGGCCAGGGAGCCCCCCACCCTGTGCGCCCTGAGGCTGAGATGTGGGGGTGGGTGTGCAGAAACCCACTGTGGCCATGCAGCTGAACCACGTCCTCTCCTCCAGCTGCACCATCAGGGCCCCCGTGTCCTGTCCAGAAGCCCTTTGAGCAGCCTGGCCCGCCGCCAGGCCCACAGGTCCTTGGGAGCTCACACACACCTTCCTCTAGACGGGGCAGGGATGGGAGGTGGGGGGGTCCCCTGCAGGTGATGGATGTGCAGGCCTAGAAGCTGTGCCCCTCACCTGGACGAGGAACAGCCCTGTGGGGCCTACAACCTCCCAAAGCCCCCCCATGTGCTCATGCTCCCGCTAATGCCAGGCCTCAGCCCAAACCAGATCTTGATACAGCCCCTTCCCCTGCCCTGATCTGCATCCCTCCATGGCTCACTGGCTTTCCCAGAGAGCATCCTTCCAGTGGAGCTCCAGCACCAGAATCCCCACCTCAGGCTCCGCTTCTGGGACCCTGACCTGATGCACCAAGAGGAGTTTCTGGGTCCATCCTTCTCTGACCTTTGTATGTCCTGGCTCTGGACTTGGACTTGAACCCTCACAAATCCTTACTACTCACGTCCTCCGTTCCACCTGAGACCAGTCACCAGGGATGTCATGGGGGGAGGTGTGGGGCCGTCTTCTGGCTGAACGTGGGGCCCTTGTCCGGGCAGGCAGGCTGTGAGCAGCCAGGATGGAGGGCTCAACGCCCACGCAGCACAGCCCCACTCATGTACCGGACCCTAGAACTTCCCCACCCCTGGCTTTGGGCTTCAGGTTTTAGGGTAAGGCTTGGGGAGTCCCACCTGGCACAGAGGAAAGCAAGCATCTGCAGCTTGTTATACAGGAGGTGGCACAAGCTGGGCACCTCTCCAGGTGCAGAAGCTTGATGGGAAATTCGCGCCATAGGGGTTTTACAGAAGTTGTGTCCCCAGGTGAGCCCCCTGTTGTGCGCCAAGAGGTCCCTTGCGGTGTCCATCAGACACAGGCTGCTGTGCCGTAGTGATGCTTCTGACCTTGCTGAGGGACCTGATGAGAAGAATGAGGGCTGTCCAACCCGGGCCACCGGGGGACTCTGACGATAACGAGTGAGCCTTCTGCGTTTGCATCCAGGTTTAACTATGAAATCATTCTCCTGCAGGCTCCCAGGCCTGGCCAAGACTATTTCACTCCCCAGCGCTGACTTGCTAACCCTCTTGCATTTTGCGGTAACTTCTTAAAGTCAAAGAGGCTCTCGACAACACAAAACACTTGACCCAGCGACTAGGAAAATGTCAGACGGAGAGGAAATACCCACACGTACATGCATCATTTTTGAAAATGCACCTTTGTCTTTTCATTGAGAAGAGGCGGGTCACCTTGGCAAAGGACATTCCAGAATCTCTCCAGAAGAATGGACTGCTTTTTTTATGGGCATGTTTCTTTGGCTATTTTGATTTGCATATTTGAAAACAACTGAAAAAGCAATTAATTCAAATCTAAATAACTTCCATGCTCAGAATTATGTTTATGGTCTTCCAGCAGACAAATTTATGGGGACGTCTGGGGACCAGGCCTCTGACACAGAATAAGCATCAATCTCTCCTGGAGACCGGTTGCGGGTTTATTTCTCAAACTTGTGCAGAATGAGGGAGCGAATCTAGAGTGTTAAAGACCTACCGATAATCACACACTTTAAAGCATTTAAATCATGATGTTGCAGGAGGCAGCAACCTTGGCTTTTCTTAGAGTTCTAAGCAGGACCGTTCCCAGAGGATGATCCTCCTTCAGAGAAAATAAGACACTGAGTTGGTTACAATCCCAAGGAGGATTTCTGCACTGGAAGGAATTTTTTTAATACAATTTACACAGAAGGGGCTGGCTGCCAACGTGATAATTGAGAAACACCTGGTGAAAATGTCTCTCTATTAATTGACAATGGCTTTCTCCTCCCCGATCCCCCTCCCTTGGAGAGAAAAAAAAAATAATAAAGTATGAAAGGGGAAAAAAAAGGCAAAAAGAGAAGAAAAAATAAAGGAGCAACCAAGAGAGCTCGTGATGAAATATATTACCCTCAAGGCCGTAAGGAAATAAGGCGGGAGCTGGGTAGGCGAGCATGGCCATGTTGGAGCAGTAGAGTGGCTCTGAAGACAGATGTGCCCCCCAACCCCCACTCCCGAGGAGAATTTCTCTTGGGAAAGTGGAAAAGGTAAGGGAATCCAGAATCACCGTTTTCAAAGGTGATTCTCTGAATTTGCAGCCAGCTTTCTGGGCAAACTTGAGATGGTGGCTCCTGCTTGGAAAGGGAAACGAATGGGCTTCTCAAATCCCCAAGGCTGCTGCAGTCACCCTCCCGCTGTTCTGGGGGGTTGGCCGCATCCCAACATCTGCCTGGACTCTGTAGTCACAACTCCTGGGAAAGCAAATTCCCCCAGAGCATGTCAGTGGCCATCTGGGTGCATCGTGCCCCACGTGGGCCGGAGCACAGGTGGCTCTCAGGGTGGAGCCCCAATGCTGTGGACATTGTAGTCAAGACATGCCTGTGCGATCAGCATGCCCTTGCTCCTGCAAAGGGTTAAAACTCAACACAATGTGAACTTGAGTTCTCAAAAGAAAGCACTTGGAGTGCTAGGTTTGTGGCCATCCTTTAATTGCTCCGGTGGCTAACTTAATGTCATGTATACAGTTGGTGCTGAAAAACGTATTCAGGTGAGAGAGATGAATGGAAAATAATTAATTTTTTCCTCAAACGTATTTTGGGTTTTGTCATTGCTGTTTGTTTGTTTTTTTATAATTCTGGTTAAAATCCTAGAACTGATCTAGGATCAGTTGGATCTGATATGAACTGGGGAATTCACATCCTCTGGCTCTCATTTTCCTCAAAGACAATGTAAGTGAGGAAATCAGGCTGCTGGTTCGGACTGAGATCTTTGGAAGCTCAGTGGTTCCTCAGAGACGCTTGGCCTCAGCTGCAGAAGAATGCACGGCCTGTGCCTGCCCCTTCCCCTTAATTAGCTAATGCAACTATCTCTTTGATGATGATGATGATAATGATGATGAATGTTTGTGGTCTCAGGATAGCCCTGTATTTCATGTTCACTTGCTACTCGCTTCCCCATACTTTTATTTTATTTTATTTTACTTTACTATTTTATTTTATTTTATTTTATTTTATTTTAATTATTGCTATTTTGACCGCAACATCTAAGCAACAATTAGTCATGACTCAGGGAGCTAGACACTAGAGTGGATAGAATGAGACCACCCCGCAGTCAGTCCCGCTACTCCAGAAAGATGAATGGCAGACATGAGGGTTATTGGTTGGCCCTTAGCAAAAATGGAAGACTGGAGACAAAACAGAAGCTCCTTTACCTTTTCCATCCCCAGCTGAGACTCTCTCTTCTCTCTCTCCTATCAGGTTTCTTCTGTTTCCGATGCTCAGTCCTCTACTACAGTCTCCACCTGTCTTTTCTCTTCAAACTCCAGTTTTATTTCGGAATTCTCACGTTTCATCCAGGATCTTACCTTCTTCTCACTCTTTTTGGTCCCTGTTCTGAAAATAATCTCTTCATTACTTATTGAAAAATCATTTTCGGGATCCCTGGGTGGCACAGCGATTTGGCGCCTGCCTTTGGCCCAGGGCGCGATCCTGGAGACCCAGGATCGAATCCCACATCAGGCTCCCGGTGCATGGAGCCTGCTTCTCCCTCTGCCTTTGTCTCTGCCTCTCTCTCTCTCTCTCTCTCTCTGTGACTATCATAAATAAATAAAAATTAAAAAAAAAGAAAAATCATTTTCCCCCATTTTATTATTTTAATCATATGTACCGAGTATTATTTATATATGGTAAAACTCACCAATTCCAAGTATACAGTGTAAACATTTTTGACAAATATATATGGTTTTTAACTATGACCATCATCAAGATGTAGAATATTCCTATCATGCTAAGAGTTTCCTCAGGCTTCTTTATGGTCAATCTCCTCCCTGCCATGGCCCCAGAAAGCAACCACCTCCGTTAGTTTTGTTTTGTCTTCTAGAATTAATGACAACATAAAAATAATTTTATAATAGGAAGTTTTGTAAGTATTATTTCCCTTTGCACAGTCCATCTGAGATTCTTTCTTATTATTGGGTAGTTACTTCCTTTTTTATCACCGAATCGTATTCCCTTGTATGGATATACTACAATTTGTTTATTCACCAGTGGCTGGACATTTGGATGGTTTCCAGCTTGGGGCTATTATGACTCAAATTGCTATGAACATGCATAAAAAAGTCTTTGTGTACACATTTATTTTAATTTATCTTGCATAAATACCTACAAGAGGAATTTCCCAGTTATACAGTAAGTATGTGCTTGGCTTTATAAGAAACTGACAAACTGTTTTCTCCAAGGGTCTCTACCACTTAGCATCGCCAACAGCACTGTACGAGAGTCCCAGTAACCACGCCTCGGTCAGCACTTGGTATTTTCAGGCTCTTTATGTTTAGCCATCCTCTTAGGCATGTAGTCCTATCTCATTGCGATTTCAAATTGCATTTCTCCAGAGAGCAGAATGGTAGCTGCCGAGGGTTGGTTGTGGGAGATATGGAGAGAAACAAAGGGTACAAGCCTTCAGTTATAAGATAAGGAAGTCCTGAGGAGCAAATGTACAGAGAAGAGAGAGTGGGGTATAAGAAAATATTTATAGAGAGAATGATCAAAATTAAAAAAAAAAAATAGTGATGAACACCAAACCAAAGATCCAGGAACCTCAGAGCACTCGAGTTAAGCTGTTTCACTGTGAAACCATACAGAAACCAAAAATAAATAAATAAATAAAAATAAAAAATAAAAAGAGAGAGAGAGAGAGAGAGAAAGAAAAAAAAAGAAAGAAAAAGAAAAAAAAACATCTTGAAAACAAGAAGAAAAGGACCTATTGCACAGAAAAACAGAAAACAAATCTGCCAGAGCAGAATTCTTGCCAGAAACTACCAAGCCAGAAGACAACCCACTGGCATCTTTGAAACCATTAACTCACAATTCCATATATACAAAATCAGCTAACTTGCAACCTATGAGGGTGAAAGAAAGGCTTTTAGGCAAACAAACAAACAAAAACCCTTGGGAGAACTCGCTGTGAACGTGTTGGAGATACAAGAGACACTGCCTCTCTGAAGGCAGAGGGAGTATGACATCAGACGGGAGCTTGAGTTTACATTGAAAAAAAAAAAAAGAAGAAGAAAAAGATCTCTAGAAATAGCAAGAATGAAGTAAGTATTAAAATGTCACCTTTCCTTATTTTTAATCACTTTAAATATACTCCACCAAGTTGGGAGATGTAAGAAAAAGAAAATGTCTGGCAGCAGAACAGAGGGAGGGAGGGAGGGCCTAGCAGGCTCTAGTGTACGTTTCTTCATACACGAAGCAGTATACGGAATATTTGAGCGGGATAAATTAAAGATACGTATAGCGCAGCCACTAAATTTTTTTTTCAGAATATGTATAACTAATAAGCCAATAGAGGAGACAAAATAGAATCATAAAAATACTCATTCTAAAAGTAGACATGATGAGGAAAAAGGAATAAAATAGCAGATGAAATAAAAAAAGAACACAACGAGCAAAACGATACATTTAAATCCGATTGTAACTGCATTAAATATAATTGATCTAATACCCCAATTAAAAAGCAAAAGAGATTGTCAGATTGGATAAAAAGCCAAACCCAACTATATGCTGTCTATGAGAAAGCCACTTTAAATATAAAGATAAGCATAGGTTAAAAAAAAAAAATGGGGAAAAAAAGACTCAACATGCCTACATTAATCTTAAAAAAAATAGAGTGGTTTCATTAATATCAGACAAAGTAGACTTCAAAACAAGGAACATTCTCAGTCATAAAGAAATACATTACAAAATAATAAAGGAATGAATTCACCAGAAAAGACATAACAATTCTATATGTGTCTGTACATAACAATAGAGCTTTAAGATTGAGAACGGAGAATTCAAAAATACGCCTGCACATGTATGGTAAATTGGTTTTTGACAAAGGTGCTAAGGTAATTCAATGGGGAAAGGATAGTATTTTCAAAAATGATAGTTTTTTTCAGCAAGAGATAGTAGAACAATTGAGAGATTTTTCCCAACAACATGGGGGAAAATTTTTTTTTAAAACCCTCAGTGCTTTCCTCACACCACATACTCAAAATTGATCATAAACCTAAATGTAAGAGAAAAACTTGACCTAAAATTAGGTTAAGATGTACTAGATAGGACGCAAATATCATAAAACATAAAAGAGAAGTGGGTAAATTAGACTTAATCAAATGACGATATTTTGCTTTTCAAAAGACATGGTTAACAATGTGGGGGGGAAAAAGATGGTGAGTGAAAAAGACAAATTCCTCATGAGATTGTGATTCCAATGTCGACTCAAGTCGATAAACCTGAGACTTTCACAAGAGTTAAGAATCCTAACGAATAATAGAAGGTGTATGTGTGTGTGTGTGTGTGTATGTGTGTGTGTGTGTGTCTAATAAAACTTGGCTACATGGGGCACAAACTGCTAAATCTTCTGATAGGTGTATGGATAATATATCTTTTTTTCCCCTTTAAGTTCTGCTTGAATTAAACCATAATTTTAGGAACTAGGAAAGAAATTAAACAGGATTCAGAGTTTGTGGGGGAAAAAAGATGTAAAACAAAAAAAAAAAAGAACAAGCCTCACATTGGGAGAAAATATTTACAAAACATTTATCTGTGTCCTGAACGTACAAAGAAGTCTTACTGTTCAGTAATAAAGAAAAGTATATACATTTTTTAAAAAGAGAAAAACGGTTTGAATGGACACTTTACTGAAGATGACATACAAAGAGCAAGTAAGCGCGTGAGAAGATGCTAACCTAACTCGTCACTAGGAGAATGCAATTTAAAATCACAAAAAAGATATTACTATTCACTCCCTAGAATAGCTAAAATTAAAAATCCTGAAAGTACTGTGTGTTGCCACCGAAGTGGAAAACCTAACCATCAGGTATTGCGGGTGGGGATGCAAAGAGGTGCATCCGTGTTGGAAACTGGTTTGTCATTTCTTTTTTTTTTTAAGATTGATTGATTGATTGATCGATTGATTGATTTATCTATTTATTTATTTATGAGAGAGAGAGAGAGAGAGAGGCAGAGACACAGGAGGAGGGAGAAGCAGGCTCCATGCAGGGAGCTCGATGTGGGACTAGATCCAAGGTCTCCAGGATCGCGCCCTGGGCCAAAGGCAGGCGCCAAACCGCTGAGCCACCCAGGGATCCCCTGGTTTGTCATTTCTTAAAATGTTAAACATGACCTGCTACTCAGCCCACCATTCCCCTCCGATGCGTTTTTATAAGACAAATAAAAACACACGCCTACACAAAGTCCTAGAAGTATATATATATATATGTTTATAGAACTTTATTCAGAATACCCCTAAACTGAAAACAACCAAAATGTCTATCAAAGATGAACAAATTGTGCTTTATCCACCCCGTGAAATGCTACTCGGTAATGAAAAGGGATGAGCCACTGATAAAGACAACGTTATGGGTAAATTGCAAAACCGTTATGCTAAGTGACAGAAGCCAGATGCAAAAAGACCACATTCTGTATGATTTTATCTATAAGATGTTTAAAACAACAACAACAACAACAAAACTATAGGTACAGGAAACCAGTGAGTGGTTGCCAGGGACTGGGGTAGGGGAAGAAGATATGGGCCACAAAAGGCAGGAAGAAATTTGGGGATTAAAAAATTGTTCTCGGGGGCACCCGGGTGGCTCAATCCATTAAGTGTCTGCCTTCAGTTCAGGTCGAGATCTCGGGGTCCTGGGATGGAGCCCTTGGGCCTACTTCCTGCTCAGTAGGGAGCCTGCTTCTCCCTCTCCCCCTCCCCCTGCTCATGCTTTTCTTTTTTCCCTCTCTCTTTCAAATAAATAAATAAAATATTTTTTTTTAAAAAAAGTTCTATATCTTCATTGCTCAGTGGTTACCCAGCTGTATCCGTGTATGTGATGTATTGCAATGAACTGTATACCTCAACGATGACTTTTATAGAACACGAATTATTTCACCTGAATACACAGCAATAGGAAAATATATGTAATACAAAAGCATGCTGTAATAAGAATTGAAATAGTAACATGACAGCTATGATCAATATTTTAAAATGTGATGCAGAAGAGACCTTGTCAAGCCGTTCTCTAACGCAGACCTCTAGCTCCTCGAATAGGCTGTAGTACGCGGTAGGTGTCAGACATTTGTTCAATGAATGGATGAATGAATGAATGAATCTTTGCTGTATAAAAAGGGAACTAACAACAGAAAATCATATAAAACTGGTGCCATATCATCACGAAGCATCTGTAGCCAGAAGTGGGGATGTACGTTACTGCAAGAGAATCGCACAGAGGCATTTGGCCGAATAATCCAGACTGCACAGCCCTTGTTGTCTTCCGTGTCGCCAAATAGAGAATCAGCTTTTGGATTTGCTGATAAGTGTCCTTTTTATAATATTGCCGTTCTACTTATTACTCTTTTATCTTTACACTCTGTCCTTTTTTTTTTTTTTTTTTACTTTCTTGGAATTTATTTTTCTGTTACTTCCTTGTTTACGTCTCTCTTTGTTTTAAGATTTTTTGTTTTGTCTTTTGAGACTGTATTTACGACTCTAATTTTTTTTCCGAGTGCTATTTCATCATATCCTATCTCTTTTCAAGTGGACCGTATTTACTGTTGTTCATTTAAAACTTGTTCATGAGTTGAGATTATTTTTTCTTTAGATCAAGAACTATTCAAGTGATTTTTTTTCCAAGTTGTTCATTGCTTTTGTTTCCCAACCCACACCCTTCACACTTCTCTTCGTTTGATATCAATTTCTTATTCAATTTCGTTATAGTGAGAGGATAGGGCCTGAAAGATTTCTGCTACTTCTTAATGTATATTATTTTTTTGTTTTGTTTTGAGACATGACACAAGTCTGTAAATGTTTCGAGGGCGCTAGAAAGTTTGAGGACGTCCAAGCATGTGTGAGGACGTGCATGTGGGATTAAGGCTCATTTGTGCGGATCACACTTTCCAGATTTTGTGCATTTCAGTTGACTTGATTGGTACATTCTCAGAATTGTATTAAAGTCCCCCTCTCTAACCCTGGTTTTGTGCATTTCTCTGTTTTGACATCCATATTGCCATATCTGGAGTGTGTGTGTCTGCGCGTGTTTTGTTGGTGGTGGCTAGCACTCTTACTTGGATCTGCTTGCTTATTCTGCAAACTCCTACCTTATACACTTTTTCCATCCCTTTATTTTTAGCCTTTCCCTTTCATTTTGTTTAGCTGTATCTCTGAGAACAGCTACACATACTGGATCTTACTTGATTAAATTTGGGAACTCTGTCTTCTGGTAGATGAGTTGGATCCTTCAAGAAGCAAACACAGAGATTAGACGCGCACCCCATGTCCCATTGGGGGACTGTGGAGTAGAGAATAGAGAGTAGAAAGCAAGAGGAGGGACTTTAAATAGTAAAACAGCTCTGATCCCTGTGGAAGCAGAGAGGAAGGAAGAGGGCTAGGAGGGAAAATCTCAGAAAGTTCCAGCCTGGCAGTGTGAGACCTGCAGCTCAAGTTGCCTGTTCCAGGGATCGCATGTCCTGTAGAAACATCTGGGTGTGTGCCCCTAGGGAGCTGCCCCGGGCAGATGTGGCCATGGGGGGAAGGTGGTGGTGAACCCAGAGAGGCCCCGGGCGGGGCTGTGAGCCACCCCGTGTCCCATCACAGGGGATCTGATGGAGCCCCTTAGACTCCTGAGGCTGTCACTGTTATTTAAATACTTAGTAATTCCTTCCTGTCACCTTATTTTATGTTTTCCATTTATTACGTTTTTTTGTTTGTATTTTTTTTGTTTCATTTTATCGGATTACGTTTTCCTTGTTCAACTTCATCACAAAAGAGATTTACAAGTGAGACATTTATATTAGTCGCTTGTCTAAGTATTTTTGACGAGAAAAATTACCAGAGCAATGCACGCCCATGGCTGAAGAATCGAACGATTCAGAAGAGCGGAATATTCTAAGTGAGTGCTCCAGCCTCCGTGCTCCCTAATCCTAGACCAACTTTCCAGCAGCCAAGCCTTTATCTCCATAAATCTTACTGCCCTACCTGTGACGGCAATTCACCATTTTTCATTTACTCGATGTAGATGTTCTCCACCAACTTCTTGTTACGTTCGAATGGGGTTTTTGCTCGACTGTATCACGTCTCATATTCCCATACTTTTCTTCCCAGCATACTTTTGTCTGTTGTTCTTCTCTGAGTTTATAGGAAACATGAATATAATGCTCTGTGCCAGGCACTGTTCTGTGTTTTAGACAGATTAACTCATTGAAGATGGGTACTATCCACACCCCCATTTTACAGATGGGACCCTTGAGGCACAGCAGTTATGTAAGGCATCCAAACCCACACAGCTTATAAGTGTCAGAGCTGGGCCTCCAACCTAGGGAGTCAGGCTTCGTGTTCTTAACCATCATAACATACTCCCTCTCTATTTTTTCTTCAGTCAATTATAGGTTAAATACTTGAATTAAATTTCTTGAATTCTAACTTTATAAAACAAGCATAATAGTACTCAGAATCTCCCTGTTGTCACCTCCCAACCTCTTTCAAATATACTTTTATTTTGCCAAGATTCATAACATTTACATTTTGCAATGTAATAAAATCTGGATCTTCTGTGATTCATCAATGGGGTAATTCTACAAGTCAAAGGCTAATGAATAGTGTTCACTTTCTTAGGATTATACAAATGCTGCATACAGCAGAACGAAGTAAAATATTAGGATTCATTTCTTTCACCCGGAGACCAACATCTTGACCACAAAGCCGCTCAAAGAAGAATGTGCCCTGAGTCATTTAAATTCATTCTCAAACAACTAACTTCATGACTGTCTTTAGAATATCCCACAGTTTTTCCGACGTCTCCATGTCTCAGTCATTCTACATAATTTTTCTGTTGTCATTTTCTTCCTGGAGCTGTCTTTCTTTCCACCTTGATCTGGACCAGTGGCTCACTGGTCTTTGGCATTTGCAGGAATTCTGAAATAGAATATTGTTATTTCTCATTTTGGATCTACTGTTTTCTGGGTCCCACATCTTTCTCTTTCTTGATTCTGGGTTTATGTTCTTTTCCTAGAACCATCAAATAACTGTCAAAGAAAATGTGTTTTTGAGGTAAGTTTTCAGACTCTCTATAGTTTGAAAATATCTTAATCCTTCCCTGTCACTGGATTCGTAGTTTGCTGGGCTTCCAGTTTGGAGATCGTTTCCCAACACCCCCGCTCCTAGAACTTTGAGGATCTCAATTCATTTATTTTTCTAGCATCTAGGGTAGATGGTTAGACATGCAATACCAGTCTGATGCTTGCTCCTTTGCAGGGGTATATTTTCACTTACACAAAATCCTTCAAACTGAGGATTCAATTCTGGGAAATTTATTATTATACTTTAATATAATTTCATTTCCTCTGTTTTCTCAGTTCTCTAGAATTTTCAGTTTCAGGCCGAATCTACTATGCCTTTCTTTCCTTTTCTTTTTTTTTTTTTTTTTTTAATTTGGGGAATTAAATTTGAGTAAAATTGACTTTTTGATTTACATTTCTAAGAAAATTAGCATGTATAGATTTATGTATACGTATACAGAAGAGTTCCATCATGCAAAAACTTGTTCTCTTTGTAGTCACATCCATCCCCCAGCCTGAGTCCCTAGCTACCATAGATCTCTCCCCAGTCATTATACCTCTGACTTCTTGAAAATGTGACTTAAATGGAATTATATACATGTCACCTTTTGAGACTGACTCCTTTCACTGAGCATAATGCCTTTGAAAGCCATCTAAGCTCTTACATGAATTAATAGTTTATTCCTTTTTATTGCTGAATGGTATTCCGCTGTACAGATATACCAATGTTTATTTGTCCGCTGATAAGCTGAGTATCATTTAGTCCGTTTGCAATTTGTTTGGAAATTCTGAATAGAGTTGGTATAAACATCTATTAACAAGTTTTTGTATGGAGTAAAGCTGTTCATTTTTTTATGGCAAATATTTAGGCATGGGATTGACAGGTCATATTTTAAGTATATGTCTAAATGTATAATAAACTGCTAAGCATTTTTCAGAGTGGATGTATAATTTTGGATACTTACCAACAATGTACAAGAGTTTATATTGTGTCTCATCTTCATCAATACTTGGTTTTTATCTGAACTGTTCTAATAAGATGTATAGTGTTACGTAATCGCGGCCACTTCCCTCACAGCCAATGATGCGGAATAGCTTTTTGTGTGTTTATTGCTACCCATGTGTTTTCTTCAGTGAAGTTAATTTTCAAGATTTTGCCCATTTAAAAAATTGGGTTCTTGTCTTATTGTCCAATTTTTAGAATTATTTATATATTCTGGATATAAGTAATATATTGGTATGTGATTTTCAAATATTGTCTCCCATTATGTCACTTTTTATGTGCTTAGCAATATCTTTCTTGGAGTAAAGGTTTTAATTTCAATTACATGCAACTTATCAGCATTTTGAATGTTTGTGCATAAGATTTCATGTCTAGGAACACTTTGCCTAACCCCGAGTTATTAAGGTTTTCTTCTTTTCCTCCTCCTCCCCCACCTCTTCCTCCTCCTCATCCTCCTCCTTTCTTCTTCTTCTTCTTCGTCTTCTCCTTCTTCTTCTAATTATTCTTTTTTTCTTCTTATATTTCTTTTTTAGAGATTTATTTATTAAGGCACCTGGGTGCTTCAGTCAGTTAAGCATCCCACTCTTGGTTTTGGTTCAGGTTATGATCTTGCAGCTGTGGGATCAAGCCCTGCATCAGGCTCTGTGCTCAGCATGAAGTCTGTTTTAGACTATCTCTCCTTCTCCCTCCCACTCTCTCTCTCAAATAAATAAATAAATAAATATCTCTCAAGAGAGTGAACAAGGAAGGGAGGTACAGAGGGGGAGGTAGAGAATCTCCAGCAGACTCCATGCTGAGCATGGACCCCAATGCAGGGTTCAGTCTCATGACCCTGAGATCACAACCTGAGCCAAAACCAAGAGTTGGATGCTTAACTGACTGTACAACCCAGACACCCCTGAAGAATTTCTTCTATGTTGTCTGAACAAATTTCACATAAACAGTGTCAGATGACATCTTCATTAGTCCCCCCATGGAACAATTGCTTGGTTATAGATTTTTAGATTCAAATTTCTTTTCATACAGAACATGTGGACCTTGTTTCTGAATTATTACTGACATTTTATAATGTCCTGGCCAATGCTGTGAAGGGGATTCTAGTGAATCCAATTCCCTTCTTCCTCTACTACCCAGGCCGAGCTACTACTAACCTCTCCTAAATCGCAGGGCTGCTGGGCCTACAAGAGTTGGCTTGATGGAATGAGTCTTTGAATTTATGGACCTGCAGGGAGCGGAGGTGCTGAACAAATGACCAAACAGCAGTGATGAGGTTCAGAAGAAGGACAAGAGTGTAATGTGACCTGGGGAGAGCTGGTCTGTGGACATTCCTGAAAGACAGCTAGTAAGCTGGATGAGTAAACTGAGATTTTTCTTGTATGATGCTGTAGGGATCAAAAAGTGATGTAGGGACATCAAAAAGCAATAGTTCTCCAGCTTCCTTAGTGGCAGTTGACTTTTGCCTTTACTCACCAGTCTCTTGGGGCCAGGAACACCACATCTTTTACCATCAATACAACCTCCACTGTTCAGAACACTCCACAGCTCTAGCTAAGTCAAATCTATAAACCCAGAAAGAATAATAATATTTCAGTGAAAAGAGCCCAGAAACTTGATGAACATTAGACAGTATAGTTACTATACAAGCCCAGTAAAAGAGACTGCTAGAGGATGCTGCTGAATATTTCGATATAAAAATTAATATGATATTTAAGAAAATTAATATTCGTGATACAATACTTTGGGGGAGATTAAAATATTATTTTAAAGTAAAAAAGTAAATAAATAAGAGATTTATCACTATTATGATTGAATTAATGCTGTCACAGTCATGAGCAAGAAATATTTGAAACAATAGAGAAAAAATAGTAGAGAGATGATGAACCTGATGGAAAAGATAAGAAGATTAAGGAATAAGTCTTAAAAAGGGATAAGTCTTGGAGATCTAATATGCAAATTACAGAATTTATGGGAAAAGAAAAGCAGATATGTAAGAGACAATTACTAAACTTGAAATAGAATACATAAATTCCACAAACTGAGATAAGTCTGCAGATTTGGATTTAAAGTGCTTAAACAAGTTTGGATAAATTGTCAAGTAAACACATGTACACACAAACCCATATCTAGACCTGGTTGGTAATATTCTCGAATCTTACAGAAAAATTAAAATTGCACATGGTTCCAGGTAGAAAGTGCAAATTAGTGATACTAGACTTTTCGTCTGCAATACTGGAAACTACAGAGCAGTGGAATCATGTCTACATGAGTAAGAAAAGGTCTATAACCCAGAGTTTCCTTGCCTGTGAAATATCATAAATCCAATAGTGTGAAAATAACATATTCAGGAATGTAGTACACCACCCAAATGTCCCATCTGAGGAGAACATTTATGAAATGACTCTACTGAAAAAACAAACATGAGGGAAGATGAAAGAAGAAAGCAGTGAGCAATGAAATAGCTAATATATGAAATGTCATATCTAATGTGTAACATATACATGCATTTATGACAAGTTTAATTATATTTATAGAAGCACAAAAATTGGAGAAATGCTAATAAGTAAAATATTTCAACAAAATCTACAGGTCAGAGTGATAGAGAAGAGGGAAAAAAGAGAAAATCAAAGATCACATAAGAAGCAAGAAGAAAGCATGGGAAGATTGAGGGAGCAAAATTAGTCTACAGCTCACATCGTATTAAGGAATTCTGAGATGGGGAAAATTAGGGTTTGATGGGGAAATAATTGGTAATTTACTTTCAAATAATGGTAGGGTGTTATGTGTAGAAATTAAAGAGCAGAGGAAGGGAAATTAGCCATGAATGTAAAGGAAAAGTAAAATAAAACTTCTTAATAGCAGAGGCAAAGTAGAATAAATGGCAACACACATGAAACAGCAAAACAAGGAAAAGGAAACGACACCACAGTGGCAACAAGCAAGGAGTAGAAAGATCCATGGAGGCACTGAAACCGAGCATGGCCCTGAGGGCCCTAACTGGCTGTGACTGAGCTCCTGCAGTTGCTGGGGCTGCCGGGGAAGGTGTGCCACTCTCGGTGCTAACAAACAAAATCCACCTGCACTCTGTTTGCTAAACTGTACTTAAAAAAGAGTAATAACATCTAAACAATAGGCATAATGTTGGTGGTTTTGAAAACTCACTGTTTATTTTTTAAGATTTTATTTATTTATTCATGAGAGACGCACAGAGAGAGGCAGAGACAGAGGCAGAGGGAGAAGCAGGCTCCCTGCGGGAAGCCCGATGCGGGACTCCATCCCAGGACCCTGGGGTCACACTCTGAGTCGAAGGCAGGCACTCAACCACTGAGCCACCCAGGGGTCCCAAAAACTCACTGTGTTTAAAGTGTCATTCTCCCCTCATCATTTGATCTTGTGGAATTCGACAACATGATTTCAAATTATATGGAGAAAGAGAGTGCCAAGTGTGGCAAGACGCTCGTGAAGGAGAAAATGGTGAGGAGACTTGACATATTTACCCACCTGTGGTCAATATCACACTAGCTTCAGAAAATGTCTTTGCCATCCAGAAGATAACACAATAAAATGAAAATATCCACAAACAGAGGTATCGCTAGAAAGCATTGGGGGAAAGTGTTTAATTTTAAGTACATAAATGATTTTGGAACAATATGTATTCCCATGAAAGCAAATATTGGAATTAACCCCCTACCTCACCAACCCTGGAGTCATGAGTGGCCAGATCACACCAAACAGATGTGTCCTTTATGCAAAGCACATCAGAATCTCAGAGGAAGAGGGCTGGCTCAAGAGTCAAGAAATACCCCCAAAATATGCTTATTTCAATAGTTTTCCCTAAATGCCTCTGTAAAGCACACCCACAGAAATCAACTTCAGGTAGACTCTAGAGCTAACTATGAAAAGCAAAACTATACTTTCAGAAAACAATATGGCAGCTTTTGTTCATGACCGTTGGTGTAGGAAAAGTTTTCTTTTTTTTTTGTTGTTTTTTTTTTAAAGAAAAGTTTTCTTAAGTAGAATCCTTTATACCAATGGCAAAATATGCTCATGCTAAAGGATAGACACTGATAAAGCTCACCACTCCAAAATTTAAAAAAATTAAATGTGTCATCTAGAACTTAGAAGACCCAAAGTGGGAGGCCGCATTTGCACAAGATCAAATGATGTCTACCCAGAATATGCAAAGGAGTCTTTCAAATATATACATGAGAAAGGGCCTAATGATGAACAAAACATCTGGACAGAAATTTTAAAGAGAAATCAGCGTCCTTCTGTCACTTGCATGAGCCCTGACTAACCCCCTACCAGAAGGTTCCCCTTCTTGGGAGGGCAGTTGCCAGATTCAGCTGCTGGGCGCTCAGTGTACGGGTGTGTAGGGGGTGCAGCAGGTGTGTAGGGGGTGCAGTAGGTGTGTAGGGGGGTGCAGTAGGGCAGGGAACCAACCTCCTGGCGGCTGCTGGGAAGGTGTGAATGAATGCTGGCCTCTAAGTCCCTTCCCCGGCGTTTGCCCCGGGTCACTCTGACTGGACTTTGGAGCTTCTCAGGATTTGTTTTTATCCTCAGAGCAATCATGGGCCGCATGAGATTTTCAGCTACAGATTCATCTCCTCTTGTCACTCCAGCCCCATCTGGTTTCTCTCTTCTAGGAATTCCCCACATGTTCTGGTCTCCTAAGTCACATTTGCTTGGTTTACAGTACCCAAATGTACTTATTCGCTGTTAATTTTTAAAAAAAAAAAATTTGTTATTTGTACTTTAAGGGAGTTTGGGCAGAGTGGATTGTTTTTACTCTGTTACCTTAATGTATTCACGCACAAAGCCTCAATCACTGAAGAGCATTCACAGGACACGTGAGCATTTGTCATACTCTGATTCTTATTTTTCTGCTGGAGTCATTTTCATCATTTTTTTTTCATATTTTACAGACTTTTTTTTTTTTAAAGTTGCATTTATGCACTAGCATAAGGAAACACAATAGGCTTTGGGGTTAAAATGATGCATATACATTTCTATTTATATGTTACATTATGCTTATTTTAATAGTTTCTGAGGCTTATTTATGGAACAACATCTCTCGAGATCTTTCACAAGTATTTCTTTAAGGTGTAATAGTCAGGATCAGGTTGGAGGTTACTTCCAAAGCAATAAATATTGTTCTGCTGGTGGCCACAGGAAAGAGAGGGGGATCTTGTTCATTGGATCTTGGAGAAGAGATGGGAGAAAAAGAGAGGCCAGCTTAGCAGTGTGCTGGGCTGAAGGGAAGGCCGCAGGAAGAAGATTTCAGTGCAGGGCACCTACATCTACCTTCTCCCCGCTTGAGAAAGGGGACTGACTCATCATGGGAGCAGAGGGCTGGGCTTTCAGGGGTCTGTATTTATCTATTAGATGGGGTTAGTGTGCTCGAGGACCTGCCCTTGTGTGTTTTCTGCAACTGGCCTCTCCTAAGAAATAGGTCATAATTCTCCATGTACCCGTCTGGGTAAGGAACCCCAAATTCTAAACTTGGGCATGAGTACAAGAATGATGACTTTGGCTTGAGAGGAAGCTTTTCTCTCCAGTGATCTAACTGCTCTCTACCTACCTTACTGATTCTTACATGACTTAAAACTGGCAGGTAGGCCAGCCTGGGTGGCTAAGTGGTTTAGCGAGGCCTTCAGCCCAGGGCCTGATCCTGGGGACCTGGGATCGAGTCCTCCGTCAGGCTCCCTGCATGGAGCCTGCTTATCCCTCTGCCTGTGTCTCTGCCTCTCTGTCTCATCAATAAATAAAATCTAAAAACAAAAAACAAACAAACAAACAAAAACTGGCAGGTAGGAAGGGTATGACTGGGCTTTCCCTGCAGACTCTGAGTGTCCCCCACAATACATCATGCCTGTGAACTTTCACAGCCATGATACCTGAAATGCATTTCGAGGTTGTTCTCAGTTCCATGCAGTGGCTTACTTTTCCTTTATTTTATGACCAAAACTGTCATAAAATCCTATTGCCTGCAAATGCCTTGAGCAAGAAGTCACTTGGGAAGTAAGTGAAGAGAGGAGATATGCCCATGGAAAGTGGTGAGGAAAGAGCAGCAGCAGAGGTGCCTGGGACGATGGCAGGACAGCCAGCTGAAGGGCATAATTCTAGCCACGGCTCTAAGTAGGACGTGGGCGTCTGGGCATCTCTTGCTTATCTTCTAGAGATCCACAAAAAAAAAAAAAAAAAAAAAAAAAAAAATCCCAGGGAAGGCACTAGACTTCTCACAGCCAACTAGGTATCTTTAAAAAAATATTTCTCTTGTCCAAGAAAAAAAAATGCCTTTAGAAGGTCAAAGGGCTTCAGGTATGTAGACGGTGTCATTAAATAAAATTAAACAAAGCTGCCATCAAAATTATTCGTGGGATATGTCATACCCATGGGAAATAGTGAAACAGTAAATAAATGAGCAATAAAATGGCTAAAATGAATAAGTGAATGGATGTCACGCATAGAAATGCCAATGAGGAAACACACCGAAAGGATGAATGTGGTCGTCAGTGTTTCTCAGTGAAGAGGGGACGCTAGAGGTCCTCTGGAAACGTGTGCTGTGCAGGTCAGGGACGGGGGTGTGATTGCTTGGAAGAATTACTGGTGTTGAATGTGTAAGAGCCACAGATGCAAGCGTCCTGCAATGCATGCAGCAGCCTCCCCGACGAGGCAGCTGTGTCTCACAAACGCTGCTGATGTTGTTGGTGAAAAACACCATTTGGATGGATTCCCCCCCCCATTTTTCTCTATTTTCCAAATTATCGTTGCGAGTCTATTCCCTTCATGAACAAATGATAAACTGCAGGTATTCTATAATTTGAAGACGTAAAATAAAATGATAACATACAGACAAAGCACGGATAAAAAGAACCACCTGTGGTCTCACCGTCCAGGTGTAACCACTAGTTCCATCTTGGATAGTGCCACTGTCGAATTTGTGATAGATGGATTGTGTGAATGGCCCGAAGTTTCACTCCTTTCTCTCTCCTGTCTCCACGTGCCCTCCCCGTGACTTTGGAGTTCCGCTCATAAAAGTCAGAGTGAATCTCTCCACTCCATGTGACTTGCTGTGGCCCAAACTCAAGACAGATGTGGTTGGCACAGCCATTTGGAGCCTCCGCCTCACGCCTTGCGTACTTTGGCCTGTACTCTTTCTCCTCTGCCTTCACCATGAGAAGGGGCCCAAGCCAGTCAGCTGGAGGAAGCGAGGCATGAGGAACAGAGCCAAGTCTCCCCAGAGTCCCTGTCCCACAAGGCTGAGGGGGTGCTTCCTACAGGAAAGAGTAGGGAAGAGTAGAGGGGGCGATTCTTCACAGAAGCCCGCGAAAATGAGACTCCTTGGAAATGGGCTCCTGGGTCAAGAAGAAGACTGTTAGCACAGAGTCGGCTTCTTGTCAAGCTTCTTTGGTTTATCTGGACCCTTGCTTGTTGCCTGGAGTGTGGGGGAGAGGGGCGTGCTACGCCTACCTCTAAGGATCGGAAGCCACACGAAGCACAGGGCTGCTACCTACGGTTGGGCGGGCTGTATACACCGCAGAGTCTGTGGGGTGCCTGCCCTGTACCTGACACAGTAGATTTGCTGATGATCACATCACTTGCCAACAAATGAGGGAAGCATGTCTTCAGGAAGAGCCCCTTAGCCCGCGCCTATCTGCACGTCAGGGAGTGGAACAGACTGGTACCAGACACAGAAGTAAATAGTTTGAAACCAACTGTGCTGTTGCTCTGTAAGCACTGAAGCAGAACCGGGGCAGGAGAAATTGGTGGTCTGGGGGAGCCAGCTCCAGCCCAGATTCATCAAAGAACAACTGGCCTTGGAGTAGCCGAGGCATCTATGCACTGTCTGCTATGGCTACCACTAGCTATAAATGGACGTTAGAATTTAAAGTTAAAAATTAAATAGAATAAGGATCCAGGTCTTGAGTTTCACTGGCCATATTTCTTTTTTCTAAAGAATTTATTTATTTATTCATAAGAAATACAGAGAGAGGCAGAGACACAGGCAGAGGGAGAAGCAGGGTCCCTGCGGGAAGCCTGATGTGGGTGGGACTCAATCCCGGGACCCCAGGATCATGCCCTGAGCCAAAGGCAGATGCTCAACTGCTGAGCGACCCAGGTGTCCCTCACTGGCCATATTTCAAGCACTCCATAGCCACCTGGGGCTAGTGGCAACACGACCCTGCATGGTGCATCTACAGAACATTTCCATTAGGGGAGAAAATCCTGCTGGAGAGTGTGGTTGTATGTAAATGACCAGGCAAGACTCCCTCTCTCGTCTGGAAGCAGGTGGATGAACTTGGAGCATCCCTGTCCCTGTCGGCCCTAAAGGAGCAAATTCAAGGGAACACCCTTTCGTGTGCTGTGCTCCACACAGAAACCGAGACACCGGTAAACTAGTCCCACACTTGAGTGCCTTTGACAACATTATTTTACACATGTGCTCCATTGAGCTCTACCGTTATTCTGTGTCGCCCACCGAAACCCAGAGCGAATGTCTCTCAGCATTCGGAAAAATTAGACGCAAGCAGAGCCCCTGATGTACACGCAGGGCTTCCGTGAAATCCAGTCTTAGTACATTGAGTTTAATCCAAATACATTTTGAAAACAGTGGTTTCAATTGTTGTAAACTACAGAACACATGGAGAATCCCTGGAGAAACAGATGTTAGATCTTCTGATAGCAGTAAAACATCCAAAAAAAAAATCTTGTAAATATGAACAAACTTGACTAATAGAGTATTTGGCAGTTAAAGAGATAGGAATGCACGGTGGGTGTCATTCGGCTTTATAAAATAGTGGCATGAGTGTCATTAAAAAAGAAATATTCTTTTAAATGTCTGTTATTTAGTTTTAAAATGAAAAATATTGAATAGTTAAACTTTATTAAGTGTAAAATTGGTTTTTAGAGTGCTTTGGAATGTTAGCTACCAGGAAGCAAAACTTGAAAAGTCATTGAAAGCAGCTGCTCTTTAAAAAAGGAAAAAAAAAAAATTCAAAATGCTAATATTTAGGACCAGGTCCAAGGTGGAGCCCATGGGTCTATTTTAAAGGCTGTAGTTGGTGAGGGCCTCACCTCCCGGGAAGCCCAGCAGCTGTGGGCAGGCCCAAGCTGGGCCTGTGAACCTCTGTCTTGTAAGGAGATCAAGCCAGATTTGGGGTAGGTGGGGCCAAAACCATTGGCCTGGTCAGCCTCCTCCAAGATCTCTCTCCCTTCATCTCCCCCGATCCTGCTTTTTAAGTATACAGGAATCTGTTCCTAGAAAGTAAAGAGGAAGCAGAAGGTGTGTGATGCAATGGTGAGGACAGCAAAGCCTTCAGGAGACACAAGGGGTTCCACAGTAGGGAAGGTACAATCAGTCTCTTTCTCTAAGTTCTCTATTTTTTTTTTTTTTGTACTTTTGCAAATATAAGGACATTGGGAGACACGGAGTTCAGTACACAAACTGGCAGGACTTGGTATTCATTTCCACTCGATTCAAAGGGAAGTACGTAGGCAACTGGGTTCCTGAGTTACAACCGGACCCGTGAAACCGATGCAATTGCTACGACTCCCGTCACTCTGTCTCTGCTTGTGTTCCTTGCACAGGGCTGCACCTAGTAAGCCCAGGACCAGCTCGTGGGACAAGACTCCAAGGTCTTTAAAGCTCCTCTTCCTTTGCTCTCTTGCAGTCATCAGTTCGGATTCTGGGGGCATCCTTAACACTTTCCAGTGCCAGGTTCCTTTGGGTTATCCCTAAGCCCTGGGTTATCCCTAAGCCCTGGGTTATCCCTAAGCCCTAGGTTATCCCTAAGCCTTGGGTTATCCCTAAACCCTGGGTCTCTAGGAGACAAGGTTATCTATCATTCTTTGCCTCCAACACCCAGTGTGCTACCCTCCTGCAGCTGATTCCATCTGAATACGTGAATGAATGAATGAATGAATGAATGAATGAATGAATGAAGTATCTTTCCAGGTACATACCCCAGACTGAGAAGCCCAGATACGAGAGCTGTGGTTGCTCATTCCGCTTGGAGGTATTTTTCTTACGATGCTCTGCAGTATTTGCCATCCGTCCTGCAAACTCCTCTCTGTAAATGATTCTACTCAAGATGTCACCAAATTAAAGATGTGTGGTCAAGTGACTACAGGCTCGGCTTTGTCATCTGGCACCAACGCACACTGCCGATGCCTGTGGTGTGAACTTCCACGGAGTGACATCGGCCCCGCCCAGGGAATGTTAGGACCAAGCTGATTTTCAGCAGCTTTCCCAAACCAATACACATCTGTCAAAGTGTTTTTACTGATCAACTGCCATTCGCCAAGAGTGGTCTACCTTCCGCCCAGTCATCCCGATAGGGCTGAGATTTCCAAAATTCAAAGAGCCGGGATTCCCAAAGAGAAGCTGGCTATTTATTTTTTTTTCTGGGACACAAAATAAATGGCCTATCAATTTATTACTTAGCTACTTTCACATTTTAATGAATAGTCATAATAATAATTACCGAATTTCTATATTAAAGAAAAACGCATCAGCACTTTATACTGTAAATACTGAATTGTGCCATTATCAACACATGTGTTGGTTTTCTGTAAATACAGAAATTTGATATTTGTCACTAAAACTATTCACTGCAATAGAAAGGAGATAAATAATGGATGGTAATGCCACTTGTTCATTAAAATTCTACAAAAGCAAAACACACACCAGTTACGGCTTTCATGAATGTGGCTACTTGTGTTCCACATTTACTCTTAATTAGCTGTGAACTCGGTCCAGGTGACCCGGAGCCCAGAGCAAAGGGACTTGGCTCTTCTTTAGGTCTGGCTCTGCGGGGAAGAAGCTGGAGTCCAGCGGTCACCTGAACGCAGGCCGGGCCTCGAGGTGCCTGGTTCCTGCAGGGCGGCGCCGTCGAAGGGAAGCGAGCTCATGTCTGATGGCAGAGGCCTAGCTGCTGGCCTGTGCGGCCTGCACACCGCCTCCCACCCACCGGGCTCCAGCCGTTCATCCGGGCAGCTGTTGGGGTCGGCCTCCAGGGTGCGGCGTCTACATAGCCAAGAGCCCCTCGGGCCCACTGCGGAAGCCACCTGAAGACGGCCATCCTGTGGCCCTAGGTTCCCTCCTGGGGGTGCTCTCCAGCTTGGGAAGGGGGAGCACAGAGCTGAGAGGTTGCAGGCCCCCCCCCCCCCACGAGCGACCCAGAGCTCGGCTGCCGGCCTCTCAGCGGGACCACCAGGCGCCCGGGGGTGCTGAGACTCCGGTGCCCACAGCACCGACCCCCCAGGCACCCAGGCACAGACTCTTTCTGGCTTCCCTTCCTCCCCTGTCCCGCTTCAGCTCGGCCTCTCTGTGCTTCCTGGGGCCCCCTCCCGCAGATCCCACGTGTCCCCCAAAGCCCTGTCTAGGTGTCTGCTTTAGGGGAGCCCCAAACCAAGGCACCTGTCCCCTGCCAAAGCTCGCCATGCCAGGAAGCTGTGTGGCCATCCCTTGGGGAGCCCGGGACTGGAAGCCCGGCCCCATGCACCTGCCCGACCCCAGGCCCTGTGACCTCCCGCCCACGCCCTGGCGCCTGTGATCGGGGGAGCTCGAGGCCTCCAGAGCCTCTCCTGCTAATGGCGGGGCCAGGGGTGGTGGGTTGTCAAACAGCAGAGGAGGTCTGTCCTGGTTCAGGAAATCTTCCCCCCAAACTGCTTCCCAAGTTTTCTGTAGTGTGCCCGACGCAAGGGGCGTTTCTGGGAATGCCTGCTGCCAGCCACACTGCTTTAGAGTGGCAGCGCTGCCTGGGGTCGGGGCCAGCTGTGCATCTTGGCCTGCCTTCCCCCTCCTTCCCCTCCCTCCTTCCCTCCCTCCATCCCTCTCCCCCTCTTCCCTTCTCTCCCTCCATCCTCCCTCCCCTCCCTCCCTCTTCCCTCCCTCCTTCCCTCTCCCCCTCTTCCTTTCTCTCTCCATCCTCCCTCCCCTCCCTCTTCCCTACCTTCCCTCTCTCCTCCCTTCCCTCCTCCCTCCCCTCTTTCTTCCTTCCCTTATCCCTCACCCAACTTCCTCGCCCTATTTCCCTTTCTTCTTTCTTTCTCCAGTGCATTCCCGTCTCCTTAGGACCTCTGTCTGCCTCCCCTCTTTCTACACCAGAAACGTGGGGTTCCGGGTGCCCCTGGATCACATCGTGGAACGAATCCCATTGGAACACAGGGAAAGGGGGGACAAATCTCCCCAGAGTGTGTGCCAGGTCTCTTGTGCGACACCAAATAGCTACTTGTCAGGGGACTGGAAGGGGGTGGGCAGGGTGCAGCCAGCCGTGTGGACAGGTGGGAGCCGGTGGGGCCCCAGGGTGGGGGTCGGGGTACTGTGCCCAGACACCTGGGGGCCCTCTTCTGGGCAGGCGAGTGAGGCCCTGGAGCAGGCCTCGACCTCCGACTGCCCTGCCCTCGCTCTGGGGCCCAGGGGTCCCTCTGCCCACCCTCACCAGGGTCGTGGCCCTGCGGTAGCCAGTGCTACGGCCTCACTGTGCGGTGAGTGCGAGCCTGGTGGGAGAGCCAGAGGGAAAGGGTGACTTCGCTTCAGATTCGCTAAACATCTTAAACCACTTCAGGGGGTTGAGGAAACCCGGGTTGTATTTTGCCAAGCACGTTTCCCCTTCATTTTCATACCCAAGTGTATTCTGAAGGAAATGAAAGCCACATGTTTCTGATCATTTATACTTAAATCATCAAAATATTGCCTTTTAGGGGCTTTGTGTGTCAGGAAGCCCTTTGAACCTTTTTCACAGCAGTGTTGGCTGCCTGGTGGAAAGATCTACAGGAAGCGGCGACCCGGGGAGGGCAGGGTGCTGACCCCAGGGTGGGTCCTGGGAGCGCAGGTCGGACCCTCTGGAGCAGCAGCCGGTAAGCTGGGGCCGGGATGCGGGGGGGTGGGGGCGGGGGCGAGAGACTCAAGGCCCAGCATCTGGGCTCCATCCCCAGCCCACTGCCTGAACCAGCTCTGGGACACTGCACACAACCAGTAAACCTAGTCTATGGGGCCTCAGTTTCCTCCTGAGTCAATGGGAACCGTTAAAGAACTAATAGATTCAAACAATGTCTTGGGGCGGGGGACACCGAAGTGAACAGAAACATAGGAGGTATGTCCCCAAACACAACGTGTGGACCTTATTTCGACCCTGATTCAAACAAACTGGGATTTGCCCGGTTGCACTTTACGGGGATACGTGTCATACGTGCACTGAATCTTTGATGATACTAAGAAACTGTCGTTCGTTTATTTTTAAATATTTTCGTTTTTTGTTTTTGTTTTTGTTTTTGTTTTTTTTAAGATTCCTTTTCTCTTGGAAAGCCATGCTGAATATTTTTCCAATAACTTGATGATCGTTGCTTGACAATAAGCCTGTGGGGAAAGTGGTCCTGGGTGGGGGCAGAGATGAAGTAAGCCCCCTCCCCCACCCAAGAGGATGAGAATGTTGAAGCCAAGACGGGCCATCACGATGCTCTTCCCCTGATTTTAGTGAATGGCTTTCACTTTTTAAGATGTGAAACCAAAGGTAAAACCTACGCTTCCCTGATCACAGGATGCCGTGGTTTAGGAAATCTGTCGGACAGACAAAATCAGCATATCGAGTTCAGAGTGTTTCTTGGTCAGTCATCAACCCCAAGAAGGGCGGGCACATTTATTTAGGTTGACTCACATGCAATTGCAGTCTTTGTGGGTTAAAAAATGATCAGTGGGACGCCTGGGTGGCTCAGCGGTTGAGCATCTGCCTTTGGCTCAGGGTGTGACCCAGGGGTCCTGGGATCGAGTCCCACATTGGGCTTCCTGCAGGGAGCCTGCTTCTCTCTCTCCTGTGTCTCTGCCTCTCTGCGTGTCTCTTATGAATAAATAAAATCTTTATACAAAATGATCAGTTAACATCAATTTCAAATGGTTCTACCTCAATTGAACAGCTCAGTTCAACCACAGTTACTGAGCTGTGTGACTCGTGTGGCCCCGGGATAAATGGGGGAACATGGCACCCACGTCTGTGGACCTCAGGGGCCCAGGGTGAGGGGACAATGAATCAAGATTCTCACACGTGGATGGGGCTGGTGCCAGCGAAGCTCAAACGAAGACTGTAAAAAGGGAAAGTCATCTTCCACCGAAGAAGGTGCCTCGGGACCTTGGTCTACAAAGATGGGTTGGGTTTCATCTCAGTAGGGATGAGATGGGGGTGCTCCCCGGGGATGACCTTGAGCGAAGGCACACAAGAAGGCAAGTCTAAAGGATATTTGGTGCTCAGCAAAGCACGAGTGAATTGATTATTTAATGCATAAACGCCTCTTAGAATTCTATTTGGGAAGAACTTGAGAAGAACCTTGATCCAGTATCTGAACCCATTAGCTGTGTGAGCTGGAATGTGCCGCTTAACCTCTCCTGCATCTCAAGTTTTCTTACCCCGGAAGTGGGGAAAAATAAGCCTGCCTCATCGGACTCTCATAAGGATCAAAGTGACCTGAACAGAGCACCTGGTACATGGTCGGCATGAGAATGTCAGGCTTAGACACAGGCCCGATGCTGACACTTGATCTAGAACACGTGAGTAGTCCCGACCCAGGGCTAAAAAAATATATTGTGGGGCCAGGTTGTGTGTGGAAGCCACACTCAGAGAGCAGAGGTACTTTTTATTGGGCTTTTCAATGTTTAAACCAGCTTTTTTGGGCAGCCCGGGTGGCTCAGTGGTTTAACCCCACCAACAGCCCAGGGCCTGATCCTGGAGTCCTGGGATCGAGTTCCAAGTCGGGCTCCCTGCATGGGGCCTGCTTCTCCCTCTGCCTGTGTCTCTGCTTCTCTCTTTCCTCTCTGTGTTTCTCATGAATAAACAAACAAAATCTTTAATAAATAAATAAATAAATAAACCAGCTTTTTTTTTTTTTTTATTTGTAAAAGTGCACAGGTTTGTCTTTGGAGACGACCTCTACCCCCATAGCTGCGGTCGGATGGACTGTACACTGAGGTGTCTGACCCCCACCAGCCAAGTGGCAGGATGTGGCCCCAGGCAGGCCAGCTACACCGGCATGGGCACTTGACGAAAGCCACTTGGCCTCTTGGGGTGTCGGTCTTCAGGATTGCATTTTAGAGAGGGTGACTCCCGCCTGCCTCTTTGGGAGTTGCCAGGAGACGGGCCGAGAGAGGGTACAGACCCACCTCTGTCCTGTCAAAGCACATCCCAGAGACGCCACAACACAAACGAAGGAAACCACTTCGAGGGGCTTCCAGGAACGTGGTGTTGCCAAGGATCCTGAGGCCGGAGCTGGGCTTCTCGAGGAGGAGGACTTGTGACGGCTGCGCCATGCGTCCTGGGCGTAGAAGAGCGGAGGAGTGGTTGCCGGCCGAGCGCTTGATGTCTCTTCTGTGTCTTCTGGCTTCGTCGTGTGCAATACAGATGCTCTAGTTCCTACAGGAAGCCGAACCCCTTTGGGGAAAGATGTGCTGCTTCCAGGGCTCGTGCGATGGGGCACGACGTTGGTGAACCGCCTTGGACGGGGCCTGTCCTAACTGGCATGTTTCCTGGAAGAGGAAAAGCTCATCTCTGTTTGGCAGCAAAGCGTCTCCTTCTGTGGCTAATAACTCACCTCATTCTGGGTGTTGTTGGGGGGATTATGTGAGTTAATGAGCACCCAGTGCTTAAAAGAGGGCCCCGCCCAGAGCAGGAGCTACATGATACGCATCAGCTGCTCCAAGATCTCGCTGTGTGGGGGACACAGGTCCCGCTGCTGCCCGGGACTTGTCTTCCAGGACCCCATAGAACATAAAACAGGAAGCCCCACACGAGCCTCTACCAAGGTTTTACACGAGGGAGGTTATGCCCGAAGCCCCGAGAAGCAGAAGCCCCTCGAAAGGCTTGGCCAAGAATCTCTGCTTTCTCCTCTAAGATGTTCTCAGTAAATCCGCAGAAATCCCTGCCTGCGTGAACTCTCTCCCCCCAGCAAAGCGAGATGCACACCGAGGGAGCAGCGTGGGCTGGGTGAGGGAAAGCTTTGCAAATACCCTGGGGTATTTCCATCCCGTACACCTGAAACGCAGCCCAGGCCAAAGTGTTTTTTTTGGGCCATTTGTCTATGCAGGTTAAATTTTCGATGATTATGGGAAGAAGCGGCTTCTGGAAAACACACTGGCAGGCTGCCTCTGAGAATTTTCAGCCAGACTGTCAGCTCGGCTATCTGATCGTGTGGCCAGCTGGACAGGAGGATGCTACCCAGGCCCGGGGCTCCCTCTGTGAAAGAGAAGCATGGGTGCCCTCTGGGTGACCGTGGGGACATGAGTGTGCAGGTGGCTTCTGCACAGAAGTGGATTCCAGGCCGAGGGGCTGGGGCTGTTTTACACACTAACAGCCTCTGACCCCACCTTGCCCTTGGCCATCTCCTGTGCACACCAGCCACAGCGAGGGCGGGAGACTGGTTCTCCGGGCAGCTCAGTCTCTTTCCCGCAGGGTTAGTAGAGCCTGCCTCCTATGCCAAGTGGGCCCCTGGGCTACCGTGTGGAGAGAGCTAGGAGTCCAGTCCTGCCAATGGCTGTGGCCTCTCTGATCTGACCCCTTGGTGATGGGTGTCATCTGGTCTGGCTCCTCTGGCCTGGTGGGGACATGCTTCAGAGGGAGGGGTATATGACACAGTTCAGACTCCTGGTGGGGGATATGACTCAGACACCTTCATCCTCATAGGATACAACCGCAGACCCATCATTTCTTCCACAGAAAACCTGACAAAGAATGGTTGTCTGAGCCATGGGGCCTCCAGTCCCCCAATGAGCCCTGCTGGACATAGAACGCGGTTGGGTGAGGGCCCTGGGAGGGATGACACATGGCCCTTCCCAGCCTGGCTCCACAGCGGTCCCTTTGGTCATCATGCCTTTTTAGTGCTGACAACAATCCACAGAGGTAGAGACCCCATTGCCCGCGGCGTGGACAGGCCACCTGACTCTTTGAGGTGTGAAGGCACTTGATGGAAGTCTTGCTTTGCATCATGGCGGGGCCAGGGATGCTGCTGGGTGCCCCCTGGAGCTCTTTGGCCTCTCCCATTGCAGTGGACAGGGACACAGGCCAGGGGGCATGGTGGGGGCAGGGGTGCGGGGTGGGGACTCACAGGGGTGGGGAAAAGAGAGCGTCAGTGGAGGCAGGAAGGTGCAAACGTCCAAACTGTCCCTTACCGACATCCAGGTCTCTGCCTGTGACACTGTACGAAGGAAGACTCCTCCTTTCCTCATCAAAAATGATGCACTTTTCCAAAAAAGAGAGAAAGCAGAGAGCAGGAGAGCAGAAAAGTGAGAGGCAGACCAAGGAGGGCAAAATCCTAAATCTGGGCTCATTTTAGGACATTAGGTTGTATAATTTAAGGCAGACCCAAAGAGTCTGCTCACTAGACAATGTCTGTCTCGTGGCTTCAGCTCAACAATTTTAACATAAACCATAGGGTGCTTAATCCATTTCTTCTTGTCTGTTTTTTTGTTTTGTTTTATTTTGTTTTGTTTTTATCTGAGGAAGGCAAATCCCAACCCCCGCCTGTATCTGGGCTCCAGCTAAAACTAGCACCCGTGGGGCTCTGGCTCAGTACACACAGGACCCTGTGCCTTCCGAGGGCTCAAAGTCACGGCGCAGGCAGCCCTAAGGGGCCTCGGCTTTCCAGGGAGAGAACGGCCATTTGGGTACATGCTTCCCTTCCTACTCATGACACCCATGAGAAAGGGGCTCCCATTGTTTGATCAATTAATTTATTTTATTTATAATAAAGCGGGTGCCCAGTGTTACATTAGTTTCAGGTGTGGACGTGATATAGTGATTGGACAAGTCTCTACGTGATGCTGTGCTCACCACCAGTGTAGCTGCCATCTGTCACCACGCAACACTGTTACTATAGCACTGACAATCTTCCCCACGCTCCACCTTCATCCCCCGTGACGGACTGATCCCACACCTGGAAGCAGGTACCTCCCACTCCCCTTCAACCCATCCTGCCCATCCCCCACCAGCATTTTAAATGTTTAACTCCTAGTGACTTCAAGGAACTTTGATGCAGCAGTGAAGGGCTTGCAAGGCCAGAAATAGTCACAGAACAATAGAGCAAACCTCCCCCCTCCCACAACCACTCACACCCCCCAATATTGCAAAACAAAAGGATCGTCAGGGGAGGGATGAGCATTTTGTGTCAGATCCGCATGGTACCACACTGGATAACGCCCAATTTTCCAAACTGTCGCAGCTGAGTTTACAGGGCCAGATGAAATGGATATATGCAAATCGTTCTGTTAATTGGAACAGCAAATTTCCTTGCTCTTCTTTGTTGGCCCCTTGCTCTTCCCGCTGCGCGTTAGGGTCGGTGGCGGTGGCGGTGAGCACGTGCATGCGGCTCCCCCGGGCAGGCACCACCTCTCTGTTCCCTGCGGTGACTTCCGTGTCTTGGAAGCTCTGCCAGGGTCTGCTGATGACATAACCGGGTGAGTGGGTAAACCACAGGGCTAAAACCCTATCGATGGCCGAGCCAATTTTTAATTCTGTTTTATATCAAAAGCCATAATTACTGTTGTGGGATATTTCTTATAAATGATTATACAGCTTTTGACAACTGCATTGTATGAAGTTGCATAGAAGATCATGCGTTTGTTTGTCTGCTTTTAGCCTAAGAGACCCGGAAAGAGAATCTCGAGTCGCCTGTTTTCTTCACTGCGTCCGTCAGGATTGTGGAAATTCCCACTGCCCGGGTGTGGCCCTGAGGACAATTTAAGAATCTCTGAGCTCTGCACTTTGCTAATTCGCGTGCTAGGGAGTGCTAACGGCAGCAATATTTATCAGTTTCACTTCTGATGTGGCTGTGGTCTGTGCGGTGGGAGGTCTCAAGGAGAGGCGACAGCAGGATGAAGCGTCCCCCCCACCCCCACCCCCCGCAGGAGCACACCTTGGCAGTGCGGAGCAGGGGCTGCCAGGGCGCAGGAAGGCGAGGGATGCGCCCTGGGCCTGGGCCCTGCTGGGGTCCTCCCAAGAGTTGGGCACGGCGTCCCAGATCTCACCTATGTCTGGGGAAAGTCAGTTTTGTGGAGTAGGGGTGACTATTGAAACTTTCAGCATTGCGGATTCTTCCTCCAATTGTCGAGAACCAAATCACATGATCTGGGCTGTTCCTACTTGCGGGTCTGTTCCCAAGGAAGCGTGAGTTCTGGTAGCAGAGAAAGCAGATTGGAAATTACAGGTTTTAAACAACAAAACCCATAGTCTTCTTCAGAATCAATTGCTTAACAGTAGATTTCAGAAAACCCATTTTAAGTGATTGTTGTTTCAATGCATCTTATGAGAAAACCCTCCAAAATCAAGGAGAAAAGCCTAGTTTGTGGATCAGTGAGGCTATGCAGGAAGCTGGCACTGCTGTCTCTTGCTGTTTCATAACTACTTACCCGCCAGCCTGGTTTTTTACACAATCTGCCCAAATGTGCTGTCGTGGGGGATTCCAAGGGACCATAAGAATTTGTGTTTGTAGATGTCCCATGTGCACAGACACTTGCACCACGATGACCACACAGACCAGCAAGACCAGTTGCCCAGACCACCCCTGTGAGCGTGTTCGGACTGTGGAGCCATGGGCCAGAGCTCTGACAAATCAGATCAGGGTCCACACCTAGAGGTCTTGTAGTTTCCACTACAGAGATGTGACTTGGAAGGGCTGTTCCCAGAGGACCCGTCCTGTGAGGTGCCGTAGTTCTCTTCATCTGTAGGGCAGATCCATCCTGATCAAGAAGAGAGTCCAGACCAAGATTTCTGATCAGGATCCACATTGCCATAATTACACATTAGGCATGGACTACAATTTGAAACTGGCATTTGATTTTATTCAAATCACTTGAGGACTGCATGTTACAGCATCTTTCCTATAGTGGTTTAAAGCTCCCAGAAAACTTCTAGACAAATTTGCCCCTTGCCTTGCCATGGCGTTCTCATCTACAGAAGTTGAATAATGAATGGTCTCTACTCAACTATTAGCATTTGGGGGGAAGGTTGATAGAACTGGCCACTGCTATACAGATAATGGGTGTCAGCCTGGGAGTGGGAGCCACAAGATGCTTTGTAGGTCGACTACATCTCCCCCAAACCAGTGTCCCCTTAAATAACCCGAGGTTCAAGGAGCAGCGATCCCTCTTCCTTCTCCAAGGTAGATATCAGAGTAATTACAAGTAAGCAATAGCAAAAACCCAGTTGTTCTATTGCTCTGGTAGACCAGGTGCCCAGTGAGAGCCACCCCCTGTGGTCCCAAATCTGCCCACAGCTCTGAGGGTTGGTGGGGACAGGGAAGGAGAGCAGGAATCCGACCTGGCAGGAAGGTCATGGCTCAGGTAGCCGTGTCAGGGCTGGTGGATTGACAGGGCGCAGCACCCTGCTCTGAGCACTGGTGCATCGGACCCACTGTGAAGCATCCGGTCACACCACCTCGGTTGCTTTGTCATTAGCTTCTTCCTTTGGCATCTTCTAGGCCATTTCAAATTTCCATTTTGAAACGAAACCAAAACTTGTAATTACTACTTGAGTGAGAGAGACCGACTTTCCGATCATTTTTAGAACCTGAATTAAAAACATCAACAAATCATCTTGAGGACAACCTACCCCCTCACCCCCAACACATATGTGGGAATTCTAGAATCGGGATTATCATCAAGTCTGGTGGTTTTCAAATTTTAACAATAGAATTCATCTAAAAAGGAAAGTCTTATCTCAAATTTTAATGTGTGAGACAATTAATATTGGGTCTACTCTGATTTAAGCAGGGACAGAGACTGGGAGGTCCAACCTCTCACCTCTGCCTCTTTCTTCCCCTAAGTGTCTTCTGGAGCTCTGAGATCCTCTGGCTTCATTGTTCCTTCGATTTCTTCCCTTCCCCACCCCTCCCTGTGGCTGGATGTGAAAGACTCCAAGATGGCAAAGACAAAATATGGGAGGAGCCTGAGGCCTGGAGTCACTGCTTGGAATTCACACTGGATTTTGAGCAAGAAATGAACTTTGGTTAATAACTATCTTCCCAGCTAGGCAGCAACTTCCTTCAAGTCAGGAAGCTTGTCTGTGTCGTATAGTGATTTTATTGGGGGAATTCATGCTGGCCTCTGTGACCAACAACCCTCAAGTCAATGGCTAAACACAACAAGAGAATCGTTCTCAACTGCTCTCTCCCTAAATACCCAGCATCATTGTTTCCAATACGGATTTTTTTTTTAAGATTTTATTTATTCATTCATGATAGACACACAGAGAGAGAGAGAGGCAGAGACACAGGCAGAGGGAGAAGCAGGCTCCATGCAGGGAGCTCAACGTGGGACTCGATCCCTGGATCTCTAGGGTCACACCCTGGGCCAAAGGCAGACGCTTAACTGCTGAGCCACCCAGGGATCCCTGATATGGATTTTTTTTATGGCCTCCCAGCTAGTGTTCTCAATGCTGAAGCCACATGATTGATCCCTCGAAGCCTGAGGTGAGACCATAGCACTTCTCTGTCAGAATCCTCCATGGCTCCCATCTCATTCAGAGCAGAATCCTATGAGGCCCCCAATTCCCTGGCTTGCAGATACCTCTCTCAGCTTCCACCTACTGGCCTCTTTGCTCCTTCTGAGACATGCCCAAAGGATCCCATCTCAAGACTTTTGCACTTTCTCTTTTGTCTGTCTAGAATATTCCTTCCCCAGATGCCCTCAGAATGCACATCCTCAGGTCTCTGCTGCAAGGTCACCTTGTCAGGCCTGTGCTGAACATTTTATACATAAAAGAGCACTTTCTTCCTTGGCCCTCCTACCCACCTCCCAGCCCCCAGCCCCACACTGGGTGCTTGAGGCTTCTATCTTCACTCTTCCCTCCATTACAAGCTCCATGAGGGCAGTGACTTTATCTTGTAGTTCTTCTTTTTAAGATTTTATTTGAGAGAGGTAGAGATAGCGAGAGAGAGAGCATGAGCAGGGAAGAGAGGGAGAAGCAGAGTCCCCACTGAACAGGGAGCCTGAGCAGGGCTCCATCCCAGGATCCTGGGATCGTGAGCTGAGCTGAAGGCAGATGCCTAACCGACTGAGCAACCCAGGGGCCGCATCTTGTGGTTCATTGTTCTTTGGGACAACACAAGTCATAGGCCCTCAATAAATATTGTTGAATGAAAAGTGGAATAAAGTATAAATAAGGATTAAAGAAGGATTGTGGTATAAGGCAGCTTAGGATGCAAAATAGAACCTGTGAATAGAATAAAACTTCACTGGGGTCTCTGAGCTTGTGGCCACCATGTTGACCCTGACAAACGGCTTCCAAGAGCTGTGGGACCGTAGGGCGTGCTGTGTGCTCAGGAGCCCCGAATTTTCTAGACCTTGAAGCAGGGGTAGGATCGTGGAGCACCTTTGCCTGAGCGTGGCCGACGTTACACTGTGTACCGGCACTTATTTTTTCAAGCTTTGATGAAGGAGTATTTTCCTTCTTCATGTGAAAAAGATGAATGTTAAAGAAAGGGCTTGCACAGAGCCAGAGAGACCCCCCTGCGGACTCAGGATGCCCTTCCCGCCAGCTCCCCCGCACCCCCCAGAATCCGCGCTCCCAGGGAGGGATGTAGCCTCTTTGGTTCTGTGGAGCTCTCCCCTTTCCCAGCCTGGCTGAGGGACCTGGAGCCAGCCTCCCAACACGGGAGGTGAGCCGACCTGATTTCCTGCCTTGGGAATATCAAGTCAAAAACACGAAAATTGCTGAATGTATAGAATTGTTCAGAGAGAGGATTCTGAGGTGGAATAGATTATAAAGCAGTTTTCGCTGCTAATTATAATTGAAATCAGTGCCTTCAAGGGAATAAGCACAGGTCCCCAAAAGACGGTGCAGACACTGAGGAAGAGCAGGGAAGGAAGAGGAAGTTGCGCCATGTGTGTTCTCCTGCCAGGGCAGGGGGGGAGCCGGGGACACATCCTTGGGCCACCAGACAGCTGGACTGGACACCGCCAGACTGGGCAAAACGATGTGCGAATGACTACACCCCTCAGTCCACCTGTGAGGAGGTCTGGGCAGAGCCTGGGAGGTCTTGGAAGGCTCTGGACATGAGGTCGTCGAGAACTTGAGGATAGACAAGTGTTCAACGTCACCTTTATCCCTGAGAGAGGCCCCCTGGCCCGTTGACTGATCTCCTGAGTCCATGTCTTCTGGAAGGAGCTGTGTCTGGACAAGGTTGCTGCTTTCTCTGTTCAGCCTCGGGATGAGTTGGCCTGAGGGAAAGTTCTCTAGGAGCCGCTGAGCCCTGCCAGGACGTGGAGCAAGAAGGAAAGAAATCCGATTCCTGGCGGCGGCGACCCCGAGGCCCAGAGCGCTCCAAGGCTGAGCTGGAACCCGAGCAAACAAAGGGCAAGGAGCGCTTAAAAGGGAAGGATCAAAACACAGACCAGAGGGCTGAGCCCGTTTGTTGATGATAATGATGATTTTGATGACATTTAATAATTAATACATTGTGTTCTGATTCCTGGCCGCGTGCTTCCAAATTTCATGGACTTTCTACACCGTCTTGTCTCTCAGCATGGAGAAGGAAGGAAGGTGTGAACAAGGAAGCAGGTGTGTAGACAGTAACACCACCTCTACTGGTTGTAGCCAAGGGTCTCTGCGGGGTCGCCACGCGGCACACTGTCTCCTCCGTGGCTTACACGGTGACCCTCCCGGCAGCCCTCGTGCGTGCGGTGCTCTTCTTATCAACCCTCCTTTTTGCAGATAAGGAATCATGGCAGGGCAAGGGGGGGATGGAAGAAAGAAGAGAGGATGGAGGATGTAAATAAAGAAAGGAAAGATGGGAAGAAGGAAGGGAGGGAGGAGGGAAAAAGGAAGGAGAGAAAGTACTTGCTCATGGTTGCACAGCTAATAAATAAAGGAATTGAAAGTGAAGCACACAAATGGCCAACAGACACATGAAAAAATGCTCCACGTCGCTCAGCATCAGGGAAATACAAATCAAAACCACAATGAGGTACCACCTCACACCAGTCAGAGTGGCTAAAATTAACAGCTCAGGAAACGACAGATGTTGGTGAGGATGCGGAGAAAAGGGAGGCGTCTTGCACTGCTGGTGGGAATGCGAAGTGGGGCAGCCGCCCTGGAGAGCAGGACGGAGGTTCCTCAAAAAGTTAGAAATAGAGCTACCCTACGACCCAGCATTGCATTCCTAGATATTTATCCGAAGGATAAATACGCACATAGTGATCCGAAGGGGCACCTGCAACCCCCTGTTCACGGCAGCGACGTCCACAACACCCACGCTATGGAAAGAACCCAGATGGCCATCGACAGGCAAATGGATAACGAAGACGTGGTGTGTATGCGATGGAATATTACTCGACCATCAAAGAGAAGGCGATCTTGCCATTTGCAATGGCGTGGATGGAACCAGAAGGTATTATTATGCTAAATGAAATAAGTCAGTCCGAGAAAGACAATTATATGATCCCACTCATATTTCACTCATTCCATTCCACTCGTGGAATTTAAGAAACAAAACAGATGAACATAGGGGAAGGGAAGGAAAAATAAGGTAAAAGCAGAGAGGGACGCAAGCCGTAAGAGACTCTTAACTCTAGGAAACATATTGAGGGTTGTTGGGAGGGTGGAGGGGGGGGCAAAAGGACAATTGGGTGATGGGCATTGAGGGGGGCGCGTGACATGATGAGCACTGGGTGTGGTATACAACTGATGAATCAGTAAATTCTCCCCCTGAAACTAATTAAAAAAGAAAAGAGAGGAGAGGAGAGGAGAGGAGAGGAGAGGAGGGGAGGGGAGGGGAGGGGAGGGGAGGGGAGGGGAGGGGAGGGGAGGAGGGGAGGGGAGGGGAGAAGGGGAGGGGAGGGGAGAAGGGGAGGGGAGGGCAGCGGAGGGGAGGGCAGGGGCGAGGCCAAGCAGCCTGAGCCCTGGGGTGCATGGTGCACGGCTTGGAAGCGCCCCGAAGCGGCCGTCCCAGGCCTCCTGCCGCGGCCCTTCTCCAGCCTCAGTGCTGTGCCCTGATGGGACTGACCACAGAGCCGCACCCCCCACTCCTCCTGCTGAGCCCCCATGATCCACCACCAGCTCCAGCCTCCTCTCTCCGGCTCTTGTGTTTTTCTGGGCTTTCCCGTGACCCCCTGACCCCGCCAAGCCCCTGTAGGGGTGCGGATCCGCAGCTCCAGGCTCAGTGTGCCCGACGCACCCACTCCTCAATATCACCCCATCTCTCCACTCGAGATGCCAGAGCCTCCATTTGCGAGCGCTTCGTGCAACAGAAGGCCACGTTGCGGGCCTGTACGTGCCCCCCTACCCCGCCGGGTCAGATGTTCCCCAAAGCAAAGTGTCCCAGGAAGGGGCCTCCTCTCTTTCCCCACGTCTACCCCCAAGTCACCTGTGATGGCTTGAGGTCTGTAACTTCAGTGGCTTCCCTGGCCCATTGCCAAGGCTGGGGGACCCCGGGGCTTGGACGTGCCCACACCACGTGCCCCACGAAGCCATCTGGCCCCAGGATCTCCCCGGCTCCAGGCACTGCCAGCGGGCAAGGGGGCCGCGCCCACCTGCTGTCCCACCTAGGGGACCCTCGGGCCCCCTACTATTTCCCCAGGTTCCTCCCTCTGGGGCCACTGCCACCTGCTTCCTTAGAACAAAGGCAGAGGGATCACCCCCAGGCTTTGCTTTGTGTCCTGCCCATGGCTAGACCAGAGGGAGCGCAGAGGTGAGGTGCGGCAGGGACAGAAAGGGACAAAGGGTAGAAGTCACATTCCGCCCGGGAAGTTGCCTTTCCTGGGGCTCATTGGGTTTTTGCTTGTTTTGGGGTTTTTTTCTTTTTCCTTTTTTTTTTTTTTTTTTTTTTTTGAGTTGGGGGCCAGGGACCTTCGGAGGCACCAAAACTGAAATGTCCCTTTAGTGTCGTTTCAGGGACTCTTCCCTTCTCTAGAACTCTCCTCCAGCTTCCTCCTTCTGGATCTAAGACACCCCCTGGCCTGACGCAGCCTCTTGCCTTGGGCTGCGTGGAAACCTGCGTGTCCTGCCTCCAAGCACCACCCGGTGCACAGCCAGTGTTTATTTTATGGACCCAGGACCCACATAACTGCCCGTAACTGCCGGACTCCTCCAGCCCGAGGACCTGGAGGCCGCTGGCTGGGTGTCAGGTTACCCTTTTTGCTTCTTCAGATTACATCAGAGCATTGTTTCTGTCCTTTCAGAGGGAGAAAAAAGGGAAAAAAAAAAAAAAAACCAGAACTCCTACCGAATTCTCTTCTTCTTGCCCAACCAATGAAAAGGCGGATGAGCCCCTCTGGCTCAAGTGGGACTGGGACCTGCTTGGCATCCCCTCTGTATGGAGGCGTCGTGACCTTGCGGGGCTCTGGCTCCTGGCACCCTCCCAAACCTGGATGCGCTGCACAACCCTAAATAACCCCGCTTCTGTGCTGTCTGACACAGAGAGCATTTCCCTGATGAATCACCCATGCACAGATAATCAAATAAATCTTTGTCTCACTACCTGCAGCCGGATGGCCTGCAGAGTGTCCCAGGTCACAGCACCGATCAAATTAAGGGCCAGAATCATGGGTGCGACAGACCGCTCGGGCATGGCCCTCTGGGCCCCCCCCCCCTCCCGACAGACACAGCCCGTTCTCCCGTCCAGGACGAGGTTTTGGGGGATGTAACCACCCCCTGAGGTTGGTACCCAGGTAAGCCCCGAGGCAGTGGCAAAGCACCAAGGGGGTGGGGACAGAAGAGATGAGAAGATAAATCAGCTCCCCATCCCCGGGGGGTGGGGGGCAAAATTAAAGATACCGAAAAGGGCAGGATGAGGGGCTGCGGGGTGCCCGCCCCGCCCGGCGAAGCCCTGGATGCCCCTTCCCCCTTCCCTGACGGAGGGTGCGATCACAAGGCGGGAACCAGATGGCTGCCTTTATATTTCTTTTTTCTTTCTCCTTCTTCTTCTTCCTTTTTTTCCCCCCTTTACTGCAGTACTAAAGCCACCATACAAAAGCAAAGTTGAACAGACAGAGCTAATAATATAATCATTCAAAACACCTGCAAACAGTGCAGATGGGCAATTTCTGTCTGCAGAATCATCGGTGAAAGACCGCCTCCCCATATGGGCAGTTCCAGAAGCTCCGCGTTGCCCAGGCTCTGTCCCTTACCTTAAGAAAACCTGCACAGAGCATATGCATGCTTTTTATAGTCGTGCTGAAGAATTGGTGGCTGATTATTTATGTCCTTCTGGTGTGTGTTGGAGTCAGGCAACCTGCACGGGCCTGTCCACGGCGGCTCCCCAGCTGCGGGGGGGGCCACCTCTGCAGCCTGGACACGAGGGCTCTCGTCCCAGGACCGACCGGTCCCCAACACCGTCATGTCCCTGCTCCCGGGAAATCAACAGCCCTTGAGCCACACGGCCTGACCCCCGGCTCCTCGCTGGATGCACAAACCCGGGGGATGCGCGCAGAAAGCCAAGACTGTGCTGCACGAGCGTGGTTTGGTCCTGGCGCAGAGCCAGCCCTCCGGTGCCCCCCGATGCCCCCCGGTGCTCCCTGGTTTGGTGCTGTGGCAGCCCCTTCCCAGGAGGACAGGGAGGCCCGAGGGCCTGGGCAGCAAGCAGGCTGGCCCTGCACCCCAGGCTAGGGTCTTGAAACCATGCGCCCCTCCATCACCCCTCTTTTACCCGGGGGGTGGGGAAACTGAGGCACAGAGGGGCAAGGCCATGCTGTCCCAGCGGGCAGAGGCGGAGCCGGGGTCTCCGTTTGGACCCAGGACTGAGAGCCTCCCGCTGCAGGGGTTGGGTTCCCTGGGGTTGGGCACAGGTGGGTGCGGGTGGGGGTGCCGGAGGTGCAGGTGCGGGTGGAGCTTCCCTGCCAACCCGAGGAGCGGCCTCAGGATGTGTCTCAGGGCCTCGGCGAAGGGCCCCCGTGTGTCACATCCACCTGGGTCTGAGGCCCCAGGGAGCTCCTGGGTCACTGGGGGCGGGTTGCACAACCTAAGACAGGACGGGCAGTAAGAGGAGGCTGTGTAACCCTCATCCAAGGGCTTGGAGGATGGAGAGTTTAAAACCAGGATTCAGTTGAGAAAACTACAGAAGGCTTTCTGGCGGAGGCAGCAGAGGAGTTTTTTTCATTTTTTGTTTTCTTCCTAAATATAAGTGAGTCCATTCACTTCTCTCTACCACCGCCTTCGCCATCAGGGTCCTGCATGTCCTCGTCTTTCATCCCTCCTCCTCATTCTCTCTTCTTGTTGCCCCCTCCCCCCCCAATCCATTGTTCACCCTGCAGGTGGAGTGACCGTGTTCGACCACAACCTGATCATGTCGACCCCATCCCTCGCTGAACATTGGCCATGAGGTCTCATTGGTTGAATCAAGTAAGTACTCAAATCCTAATTATGGGGAATTATTAGGGTGTTTTGGGCAGCGAGTGACAGTAACAGCAGTAACGTAAAATGACTCAAACGACAAGATATTTCATGATCTTACATAAAAGTCCGGTGGTGACAAATGTTCAGATCGGGTTAATCTGGTGGTTCAATACTAGCGTCAAAAGGATGGGGCTTCATTGTAGCTTTTCCGGCGTCCTGCACGATGGCTTTTCCCTCCGGACTGGGCCCCAAGGGATGAAGATGTCTGCAGGAATTCCAAGTATCACATTCGCAGAACGCAGTGCCCAAAGCCAGAGGACTGAATGTCCCTTCTCTTCGTCCCTTTATGAAGTCTAGATGTTTCCCTCTGCACCTCCCGCTCCTCCACTGGCACAATCCTTTCACCTCCCATTGGCTGGAATTGTGCAACCTACCGTCCTTAGAACCAACTGAGAGTAGGAGGATGGCACTTCCATGAGTCAAAGACTCATCTTCTGAGTTTGGGGTGGGGCCTCACTTTCCCTGAAACTCAAGGTTGCCTTCTACCCAAGCAAAATAAGGATTTCATGAGCAGGAAAGAAGGGACATTGGGGGAACGTGACCCTTTGGTAGTCAACCAACGATGTCTGCCACGGATGCTTCCACGACCTGCCACATATGGCCCCAGCTGTCCTCCAGCCTCACTCTGTCCCACACTCTCCCTCCCCTGGCGATGGTCCATGAGCCTTCCCACCCCACAGCCAGCCAACACACCAAGGTGCACTCGACTCCTGGTGCCGGCATGGTGGAAAATCCCCCCATCCTGTGGAATCAGCAAGACTGAAGGCATCATCCCCTGGAGTGTTGTGGTGCGGGGCTGTTTGTTTGCTAGTTGTGTGTATGCATGAGCATGTATACGTGTGTACAGATATTTAACCACTAACTCACTTTCCTTCTATTTTACTCAGCCAGTTTTTAAGATATTTTTATTGAGGTATAATTTATATATTGTGAAACGCATGGTTCTTAAGTATATGGTTTGATGAGTTTTGACAAATGCTCACACCCACACAACCCACATCCCCACGAAGATACAGAATATTTCCATCACTCCAGAAAAATCCTTTATGTATCCTTTCAGCCCATGCTCCTCACTATCTCCCCAGACAACCAACGCTATTATTTCTTTCATCATAAATTAGTTTTGCCTCTTCTAGAACATCATTTAAATGAAATCATACGTTATGCATTATTTTGTGTCTGGCTTCTTTCACTCAAACTAATTTTTTGTTGAGATTTGTCCGTGTTACTGGTGTATCCGTAGTTTATTCTCTAATACTGGGTGGTGTTGCATTGTGTAAAGATGCACAATTTGTTTATCCATTCCCCTATTGATGAATATTTAAGTTGTTTCAGTTTGGGGCTATTCTAAATATTTCTACTATAAACACCGGTGTATAACTCTTTGGAAAAAAATATCTCAAGTGGAATTGCTTAGTCTTATGATATGCACATGATTAGTTTTATAAAAAAAAAAAACTGCCAAAGAGTTTTCCGAAGTGATTTATCATTTTACATTCCACCAGCAATTATAAGACTTCTGGTTGTTCCATATCCTCGCCAGTATCTGGTGCTTTGAGAATTTTAATTTTAGCCATTCTTCTGTGTATAAGATGGTATTTCATTGTTGCATCAAAGATTACTGATACTGGGAATTTTGCATGTGATCATTGGCCACTACATCTTTCTATGTGAAGTGTCTTTTTAAATGTCTTGCTTGATTTTTTTAAGAATTAGGTTTTCTTGCTTTTTGATAATAGTTGTAAGAGTTATTCATACATTCTTTATATAAGTCTTTTGAAAGATACATAAATAGGTAGATTTAAAATAGATATCTAGCTAGATGGATAGATGGATGGATAAAGGATGGATGGAGGATGGATAGATAGATGATTGATAGATGATAGATAGAGAGCAGGCAATAGATCAAGATAGATGGGAATCTGTCAAAGGACTTATGTAAAGAATGTGTGAATAATTGTTACAACTATTATTAAGTAAGAAGAAAACCTAATAAAAAAGTAAAGCAAGAGATTTGAATAGATACAGTTGTAGATATAGATACATAGGGGAGTTTTTCTCCCATTCTGAGTCAGTTTTCAGAAGTCACTTTTTTCTACAAGATGGGGATTTTTTTGTTCAAGTTTTCAAATTCAGAGCCATAAAATGCCCAAGTATTCTCTACCTTTTACATCTCTACAATATCTGTGGTTATGTCTCCCTTTTCAGTCCTAAAATTATTTGTACCTGAACATTTGTGCCTTGCTCAGTCTTGCAAGAGATTTGTCTATCTTTACAGTCTTTTCAGGAAAAAAATATATATATTTATAAGGTTTGATCCTTTTTATTGTTTCTTTGTTTTTCTGTTTCATTAATCTTTTCTCTCACCTTTACAGTTTCTTCTCTCTATATTCTTTAATTTACTCTACTGTCTGCTTTTTAGCTTTCTTGGTGAGGTGTTTATCTCATCAGTTTTCAGGTTTTTTTTTCTCTAACACAGATACTTAAAAGTCTATATTTTTCTCTTTCTTGATCTGTGACATTTTCATTTTGTTAAATTTTCTACATTTTCAAATTCCTATTTTTACTTTTCCTTGACTCATTATTTAGAAACAGCGTTTTTTTTTCTAAAACTGCGGGGGCTTTTAAACATTATTTTTGTTACTGATTTTTAGACCGATTGCCTTATAGTCAGAGAATATCATATATCCTTAATATCCCTTTTTTTTTTGCAATTATTGGCAATTGAATTAAATAACTTACTATAATTACCTATTTGTGAACCACTTGTAAACAATTGCTCGTGTTTTTACTTTGTGTGGTTTGGAGCAGTTTCTAGGATACATTGGCTGTCCAGCCATGGAGGAACTTGGGGTCATTTAGGCCATGAGAAGTTGAGTTTGAACGCAGCCCCTTTTGCTGGGAAGTAGCTCAGTCCATTACCAGGTGGATCACTAGCAGGCAGGCAGGTCATTAGACTAGCTTTTTGGTCTCTATGTATTGTTTGCATTTAAATATACACTTAGCTATGTGATTATTTGATTTTTAATTCTTTAGCTAGCTCAATACCTGGCACATAATAGGTTTAAATTTCTGTCTCTATCTCTATCTCTTTCTCTACCTACCTATACCTATACCTATATATCTGTATCTGTACCTGTATATTATTTTTCTAAGAATGAGGGGGATAGAGAATAAAGAATCAATGAATTAAATGAATCTTAACAGCAGAAGAGCGCATCCATAGTCAGAGAGAACACAGTTTGATTGCCACATAGACTTCAGTCACCTTTACTTGCACTGTGTCACTTGTGCATCTGAAAGCAACATTCCGTTTTCTCTGGAGGTGTCTCTTCTCTTTTCCTTGATCCATACAGTTTGAGGGTGGCTGACCCCATCTCTTCCCTCTAGGAATGGACACAAACCCAGTCCTGTGCAATCAGACCACAGCCCCCTTGACTATCACGGTTGGCGCAGGAAAACCACATGACCTGAGCCAGGCCAAGGTGACTTAATAGTTGCCTTTAGTTGGAATTCATAAGAAAGATGTTCTTGCAGTTAAGGCTGATGGGCTTGTAACAACTAGTTCTAGACTTGCAGGGAAGACCATAGGAGGAAGTCCTGCCTGGGAATGAAGCCCATACCTAAGAAGGAGAACTGAGAAAGGAAGAGAGGCTGGGTGTCAGTGACTGCTCATGAGTCAGCCTAGAGCATCTCTTGAACTTTCCAATGGAATGCACCAATAGATTCCCTTTTTCTTTTAGGTGAGCTTGGGTTAAGGCTGTTTATAAAAGAGCTCAGATGAATACCATGAGTGGCTCCCCAGGGGATCTATTTTCTTAAGAGATTAGAAAAGCCTGGGCTCCCACTTGTCTCCATCCTCACACCAGTGGCAGGGACACAGCACTTGGACTTGTTTTAGTTACCGTCTTTTCTTTTCTAGTCCTAAATATGGCCCCAGACCAACAGTTGCCAACTACAGAGGAAGGATATGGACATATTTATATCCCCTTGGTAAATTCTACAAATATATGGAGCCCTCATTCTTTTCCTGGCCCCAGACAAAATGCAAAGTGGTTGGGAGGGGGACCTTGATAAGAAATGGTTTCTTTCCCTAGAGGCTTAAAGTTTGTTGCAAAGTATGCTCATCTGAACAATTGAAACTACATTATACTTTAAATCCATTGAAAAGCCAGCTGGTTAAGGGGACCCAGAGAGGACTACTGAATGAAAATCATCTCCTTAGCAGATGGTGTATCCCCTCAGCACTTCTAGTTCCCAAACATGAATAGGGCTTTCCACTGTCAGCTCTGTGGCTCTGCACGAGGCTTTCACTGGCCACAGGAGCATGGTGGGAGTCACAAAAGACAAGCCTGATGTGTGTGTCCAGCCCATCTCAACTCAAGTGGTCATGGAGGATGAACACCACAGCTTCCTTGACCCTCAGATGGACAGCACAGAGGTCCATCTGTTTTACAGTCTCCTGGTATCTTCAGTTTCCTGGTAACATTCTAGCTTGCATATTGACACACTCTGCATTGGCTTCCTCCTCTTCCCTGCCTCACTTCCTCTTTCCACTGCTGGTACTTCCTAGGATCAACTCCCAAATAAATGACTTGCATTCAGATCTTTATTTCATGATCTGCTTTTGGGGGAACCCAAATTTTTAAAAAATCACCTAATTCCTTTGCTCATGATCATTCATTTTTTAAAATAGTACATTTCCTTACCCTGACACTACTTCTTTCTTGGTTCCATGGAAAGTATGGTATAATTCTCAAACTCATGAATACCTGCTGCTCCCCTCTCTCCTTCTACTTCACAGGTTGTCTGGTTGCCTTGGATCAGTGTGAAAACTCTAAGTTTGGAACTCCCCACAACAAAATCAGATAGTTCAGATTCCTCTCTCATGTCTGCCCCACCCCAACCCCCGTTAATATTAGCTGCTACAAATTGGGTCATTTGATTTTTTTTCCTTACTAACTTTTAGACTGCAAGTGTGATTTGTACATTGTAGAGATTTTAACAGATACATACAAACAAAGGAAGAAAAAATATTAGAAAATCAGCAACGTCAAAGTGTAATGGTGAAAGATGAAATGTTTTCTCTGCTAATATCAAAAATAAGATAAAGAGAGGAAGATGGAGGAAGAGGATGAGGAGAAGGGGAGGAGAAAGAGAAGGAGAAGAAGAAGAAAAGAAAATGATAAGGATGTACTCTTTTGCTACTTCTACATAACATAATCTACCCAGAGTCTAGAAAGGATAATTAGGTTTAAATAAATAAATAGAACCCAGATTGTAAAGGAAGATGTATAGATATAATCTCTTGTATAGAAATTCTTAAGGAACACCACACAGCCTATTGGATTAATAAGTATGTTCAGGAACATTGTCGGATATAAGATCAATATACAAAAAGCCTATTTAATTTCTATGTGTTAGCAATAAACAATCTGAAAATAATATTAAGAAAAAAGTTTCATTTACAATAGCACCAGAAAGACTAGAATACTTCAAAATAGATTTAACATAAAAGTGTAAAACCTGTATAGTGAAAAGCTACAAAACATTGCTGAAAAAATTAAAGAAGTCCAAATATTTCTATAAGTAAAAAGATATTCCATAGTCATAGATAAGAAGACTCAATAGTGTTAATGTGGCAATACTGTCTAAATTAACCTTCAAACTCCACATACTTGCTATCAAAATCCAGGACATTTTTGTGGAAATTACAGAGATTTACAAGAAATAATTTTAAAAAATCAAATGATAATGCAAGATCCTGGAAGAGCCAGAGCAATGTTAGAAAACAACTCATACTTCTCATACTTATTACATAGGTACAAATTTTATAACTTATTACAAAATTATAGTATTCAAAGTGGTGTGGTGCTGGTACAAGGAATACAATTGATTCAAATCAGTAAGCCATTATGTATAAATTCCAGGATCAACTGAGTTTTGAAAGGGGAGCCAAGATCATTCAACAGAGGGAAGAAGACTTTTTAGTAAATGGTGCTGGGAAAACTGGATACCCACATGCAGAAGAATGAAGTTGGACCTGTATCACACATAATAAACAAATACATTGGGCAATACATTTAAATAGAAGAGTTAATACTATAAAATTCTTAGAAGAAAACATAAGAGTAAATCTTTGTGATTTGTGTTAGAAAATATAACACCAAAAAATAAAAGGCAAAAGAAAAAAGTAGATAGATTAGATTTCACCAAAATTTAGAAATTTTGTGATGCAAAATCAAGAAAGTGAAAAGAGAACTTGCAGAACGTGGGAGAAAATATTTTAAAATCATATCTTATTGACCTATCAAGAATATAAAAAGAACACATCCAACCTAATAAAAATGATGAACAATCCAATTAAAAATTGGACACAGAATCTGAATAGACAATTTTCTAAAGAAGATATACAAATGGCCAATAAGTACATGTAAAGATGCTCAACATTATTAATCTTTAAGGATACACAAACCCAAATTTTAAGATGTCACTTCACATACATGCCAGTGACTATTTTTAAAAAATAAAGACAATAACAAGTGTTGATGATAATGTGAAGAAATTGAAACCCTCATCCATTTTAGGTGGAAATGTAAAATGATGCAGTCATTTTATAAAATACTGGGGTATCGGGATCCCTGGGTGGCGCAGTGGTTTAGCGCCTGCCTTTGGCCCAGGGCGCGATCCTGGAGACCCGGGATCGAATCCCACGTCAGGCTCCCGGTGCATGGAGCCTGCTTCTCCCTCTGCCTGTGTCTCTGCCTCTCTCTCTCTCTCTCTGTGACTATCATAAATAAATAAAAATTAAAAAAAAAAATACTGGGGTATCTCCTGAAAAAAAAATGAACAAGGAGTTATTATTATATGATCCCATAATTTCACTTAGGTATATATCCAAGAATTGAGAATATATAAGCACAAAATAAACACAATCTTGTACACAGATAAGTGTCCATAGCAGCATTACTCATAATAGCCATAAAATCGAAACAATTCACATGTCTATCAAAGGATGAATGAAAAAATAAGATGTGGCATATTCAGACAGTGTAATCTTATAATCCAGCAGTAAAAAAGGAGCGGAGTACTTGATAGATGCTACAACACGGATGAACCTTAGAAACATTATGCTAAGTGAAAGAAGCCAATCACAAAAGGTCACAAAAGGTCCCATATTGTGTATTACACAATACACATAAACATTCCGTTTATATGAAACATCACGAACAAGCAAAACTATAAGGACAGTAGGTAGGTTAGTGGGTGCCAGGAACTGGAAAAAGGGCATAATAGGATGTAACATTAACTGCTTTAGGGTTTCTTTTTGGGGTGAAGACAGTTTTTCCAGATTGGATTTTGATAAGTGTAGAACTCTATAAATGCACAGAAATCTGACTTACACACCTTAAATGAGAGAATTGCATGCTATGTGAGAATATCTCAATAAAGCTGGTTTAAAAAAATCCCCATGGATGCAAAAATCTTCAACAAGATACTAGCAAATTGAATCCAACAGTACATTAACAGAATTATTCACCAAGATCAAGTGGGATTTATTCTTGTCTGTAAGAGTGATTCAATATTTGCAAATCAGTCATTGTGATATACCACATTAATAAAAGAATGGAGAGCCATATGATCCTCTCAATAGATGAAGAAAAAGCATTTGACGAAGTGTAGCATCCATTTTGATAAAAAAAAACCCGCAACAAAGTAAGGTTAGAAGGAACATACTTCAAAGTCATAATGGTCAAATGGAAAAGCTAGTATCATTCTCAATGGGGAAAAAGTAAGAGGTTTTCTTCTATGGTCAGGAACAAGACTGGCATGTCCACTCTCATCATTGTTATTTAACATAGTATTGGAAGTCCTAGCCACAGAATTCAGAAAACAAAGAGAACTAAAAGTCATCAAAATCAGCAATAAAGGAGTCAAATTTTCACTATTCACAGATGACATGATACTTGATGTAGAAAACCCAAGAGACTCCACCAAAAAATTGCTAGAACTGATAAAAGAATTCAGTAGAGTTACAGGATACAAAATCATTGTATAGAAATCTTTTTTAAAAAGATTTTATTTATTTATTCATGAGAGAGAGAGACAGAGAGAGAGAGACAGAGAGAGAGAGGCAGAGACACAGGCAGAGGAAGAAGCAGGCTCCATGCAGAGAGCCCGACGTGGGACTCGATCCCGGGACTCCACGATCATGCCCTGGGCCAAAGGCAGGGGCTAAACCTCTGAGCCACCCAGGGATCCCCCATTGTACAGAAATCTGTTCCATTGCTATGCACAAATAATGAAGCAGCAGAAAGAAATTGAGGAATTGATCCCACTCAAAATTGCACCCAAAACCATAAGATACCTAGGGATAAACCTAAACAAAGAGGTAAAAAAAGCCTGTACTCTAGAACACTCATGAAAGAAATTAAAGAAGACACCAAGAAATTAAAAAAAATATCCCATGCTCATGGATTGGAAAGACAAACATTGTTAAAGTGTCCATACTGGGGATCCAGGGAAAACTGGTGAAATTCAAATAAAGTTTGGACTAGTTAATAACAATGAACCAATGTTTTAAAAAATATATCATAGTTATGTAAAATATAAATATTAATGGAAACAGAATGAAAAGGATTTGGAACTATTTTTGCGATTTTTCTTTTCTTTTTTTTATTGAAGTTCAATTTGCCAGCATATCGCATAACACCCAGTGCTCATCCCGCCAAGTGCCCCCCTCAGTGCCCGTCACCCAGTCACCCCAACTCCCACCCACCTCTCCTTCCTCTACCCCTTGTTCGTTTCCCAGAATTAGGAGTCTCTCATGTTTTGTCTCCCTCACTGATATTTTCACTCATTTTCTCTCCTTTCCCATTTATTCCCTTTCACTAATTTTTATATTCCCCAAATGAATGAGACCATAAAATGTTTGTCCTTCTCCGATTGACTTACTTCACTCAGCATAATACCCTCCAGTTCCATCCACATCAAAGCAAATGGTGGGTATTTGTCCTTTCTAATGGCTGAGGAATATTCCATTGTATACATAGACCACATCTTCTCTATCCATCATCTGTCGATGGACACCGAGGCTCCTTCCAGTTTGGCTACTGTGGACATTGCTGCTAGAAACATTGGGGTGAAGGTGTCTTGGTCTTTACTGCATCTGTATCTTTGGGGTAAATCCCCAGCAGTGCAATTGCTGGGTCGTAGGGCTGGTCTATTTTGAACTCTTTGAGGAACCTCCACACGGTTCTCCAGAGTGGCTGCACCAGTTCCCAGTCCCACCAACAGTGCAAGAGGGTTCCCCTTTCTCCACATCCTCTTCAACATTTGTTGTTTCCTGTCCTGTTAATTTGCCACATTCTCACTGGTGTGAGGTGGGATCTCATTGTGGTTTTGATTTGTATTTCCCTGATGGCCAGTGATGCATTTTCTCATGTGCTTGTTGGCCACGTCTATGTCTTCCTTTGTGAGATTTCTGTTCATGTCTTTTTCCCATTTCATGATTGGATTGTTTATTTCTTTGCTGTTGAGTTTAATAAGTTCTTTATAGATCTTGGCTACTAGCCCTTCATCTGATTGGTCATTTGCAAATATCTTCTCCCATTCTGTAGGTTGCCTTTTAGTTTTGTTGACTGTTTCTTTTGCTGTGCAGAAGCTTCTTATCTTGATGAAGTCCCAATAATTCATTTTTGCTTTTGTTTCCCTTGCCTTCATGGATGTATCTTGCAAGGAGTAGCTGTGGCCAAGTTCAAAAAGGGTGTTTCCTGTGTTTTCCTCTAGGATTCTGATGGATTCTTGTCTCACATTTAGATCTTTCATTTTTGAGTTTATCTTTGTGTCTGGTCTAGTTTCATTCTTCTGCACATGGATGTCCAATTTTCACAGCACCATTTATTGAAGAGACTGTATTTTATCCAGTGGGTAGTCCTTCCTGCTTTGTCGAATATTAGTTGACCATAGAGTTCAGGGTCCACTTCTGGATTCGCTATTCTGTTCCATTGATCTATGTGTCTGTTTTTGTGCCAGTACCACACTGTCTTGATGACCACAGCTTTGTAGTACAACCTGAAATCTGGCATTGTGATGCCCCCAGCTATGGTTTTCTTTTTTAATATTACCCTGGCTATTCACAGTCTTTTCTGATTCCACACAAATCTTAAGATGATTTGTTCCAACTCTCTGAAGTACAGCATGTATTCCTGATCAAAACTCTTCAGAGTGTAGAGATAGCATGAACATCCCTCAGCATCTTAAAAGCCATCTACAAAAAGTCCACAACAAATATCATTCTCAATGGGGAAGCACTGGGAGCATTTCCCCTAAGATCATGAACAAGACAGGGATGTCCACTCTCACCACTGCTATTCAACATACTACTAGAAGTCCTAGCCTCAGCAATCAGGCAACAAAAAGAAATGAAAGGCATTCAAATTGGCAAAGAAGAAGTCAAACTCTACCTCTTCGCAATTTTTCTATAAACCTAAGATTATTCCAAGATTTTTGAAGAATACTTCAAAGTAAAATAATAAATAAATAAATAAATAAATATTTTATGCATAAATGTCAGACATTTATCCATTTATTCATCTATCAAGTGGTATCAGCTAATTATCAAATTAAGGAATTCTAGAGTTTACAGAACAATTAGATAGCCCAGTATACTGATTTTTAGCCATTTTATGCCTCAACCTACCAGAAAATTGCAATATATTCCCATTAGTAAAAGGGGCTCATCTGAACATATGTAATTGGAAAACAGTCCCACCATAACCCTGTAGCTAGCTCTCCTTTACACCTTAGGGTTCAGAAAAGAGGGGACCACGATCTTCATGTAGAATTCTGGAGCTAACCCAATATGTTCTTTTTCTAGATAGAAAAATGGAAGCTCACGGAGAACATGAAATTGTCTTCCTTCTTTTTCCAATCATTATTTTAAATGGTCTTACAGTAGTATTTATTCATTATGTGTATGCCACTGTCTTTCTTCCAACCTGAGTGTTAGCACACTAGAAGCCAAAGGACACCAGGCAGCTTTTGGTGTGCTTGCTTTTGGCTCGTTCCTCCTGGGTTGATTCATGCAGAAGGAAGCATGGTCCTACCACCTTTTGTTTGCCTAACGAGGCCACTGCATAACTCTCAGGGAGGTTGCTCCTTAATTGGAGATTATAGTTTTTAACAATGTTTGCTGAAAGAGAAAGAAGAGGGTCCTAGTGGTTTTGCAGTGGCTTCCTGCCATGCAGTTGTGTTATTGCTAAGTATCCTCCTGCCCTCTCAAAGTCTTCTGAATTTTTCTAAAAAGCAACAACAATTTGAATAATTATAAAACTAGAAATAGTTTATTTTCTATGTATTCTATTTTCCTCCAAGCAAGAGCTGTGCTTTCATCTGATACATAAAAGAGCAATAGTTTTCTGATGAACTAAGACACATGGAATATCTAATTAACATTAAAATATTGTCTCTCATCATTAGCTTCATTTGCACTGGATATGTCAGTTCTCAAGAAAGTAGTGCAGAGGCGATGACCCACTCTCACTTAAAAAAAAAAAAAAGCAAATTAAAGTAAAAAAAAAAAAATGTATTCCACTTGTAGGACACTGGCTCACTTAAGCCCACTGCCTGGAGATGGCTTTCCTACTCCAAGACCTTGATTATCTTGAATGTGTCTGACACCATTCCTGTGTATTTCAATTATCTCTTGGTTTCCACAGAAGGACCCACCAACCCCAGGTGTCTAGAGCCATTACATAAAGCTTCATAATTCAAGCCAGTGGCACAGAAACTGGGGAACTCATTAGGACCAAGCATTCCAGCTGTCATGTTCAGCTTCATGCAGCTTCCAGATAGTCCCTGGTGAACTATCAAGAGTCACAGAAGACTAAATAAATGGGTTCTAACAGCCTCTTCAAAATAGATTAGAATGTTTGAATGAATATTTTTTTCACCAAGAGAAGTCTAGAGGAATCTAGAATGGTTTTCCATAATGAATAAGATGATCTCTAAGATTTTGGGACTCCCTGGGGCCAGGAGACATAATATCTATGCCCTTTTTGTGTATCTTCCAATAAAAGAACTATTGTTGTAAACTCAATAATGTTCTCTTTACATCACCTCTGGTTGACTGTGTAGCTGACTACAGACACATTAGTAGACCCCACTAAGATCCACTAAGCAAAATCACTCAGCAAAACCCTAAATTTCTAAGAAACTATAAGTGGTTGTTGTTTTAAGACACTTAATTTTGGAGTAATTATGCCTCAGAAGTAGATGGATACAGAAATCAATATCTAAAAGTGGGATGCTGCTGTAACAAAACCCTGAAACCCTGGCATCACCTTCAGGGCTGGGTAGAGATGGGGGGTTGAAAAGCAGATGTGAAACCTTTAACAAAAGCAGGATGAATAGTGAAGAAATAATTATAGGAGATAGGAAATGGCAACTTATGTTATGAAATGGCCAAACAATGATTAAAAATGGGTTCCTGTAGTAGCATGAAAGATAAAAATTGACTTGCTGACATTGGATAGATTATTTCCATTGAGAGTTTTGAAAGTGCTAGCTGATTACACCTAGCTGTATATGATAAGATCATGGAGCACTGGCCTATGTACATTCATAATTTACATAGAATATAGAGTGTCAAGAACTTCCTGAATTAGAAAATAAAATTATTTTTCCTCTCCAGACCTCATGACTGAAAAAAGATTTTCAAAATAAAATGAAGAGGTTCTCATTCTGCATAAAATAAAGTAAGAACATCCCCATTGGCTTATTCCATTGATTATATGTATAAAATGTATACAAAATGCTCAGAACAGAACTTTCACAAACTCTGAAAGAAAATGTATCAAGCATAAAGGGAAATAAGACTAGAGTCCAACATTGCACCAACTGGTGAGTAGGACTATAACAGAAGTCCTTGGAGTGTCAGAAAGAGAGAAGAAAGAAGGAAGTGCTGAAAACATATTAGGAAAAATAATGGCTGAAAAAAATTCCAGATTTGACAACAAACATAAACCTACAGACTCAGAAAGATAATCCCAAATAGGATAAACCCAAAGAAATTCATGCCAAGACACATTATAATTAACCACCCGAAAACTACAGACAGAGCACAAATTTTGAAAGCAGCTAGAAAGAAACAATGCATTACTTAAGGGGGAAATGGCCTCATCTGTTAGCAGATTTCTTATCAGAAACCGTGAAGGCCAGAAGGAAAGGTCACAATATATTTCATTGTGCTGAAATAAAATCATTGCTAACCCAGAAGTCTATAGCCAGTGAAAATATTATTTAGGAATAAAAAAGAAATAGCCCATTAGACCTACCATTAAAGAATGTTAAAGGAAATTCTTCAAATAGTAAGAAGATAATAATAGAAGGAATCTTGGAACATCAAGGGGGAAGAAAGAACATAGTAAGGCAAAAATATAGGTCAACGCAATAGAATTTATTTCTCTTCTTGGGTTCTCTAGATAATGCTTTATGACTTAAGAACCCCAAAATTTTACAGTCTAATATGAGTATCAATGTAAAGGATAACTTAAGATGATCATAATATGAATTTAAGATAAAATAATTATAATACAATTCAAGATCGTTGTAATATAAATGAAATGGATAAAGAAATGTAAAAGGAGGTAAAATTTCTATACGTCATTTGAAATGATCAAAATCTAGACAACACAAACTTGAATAAGTATGTTACCAAGAACAGCTACCAAAAAGATTAATCAAAAGTACACTCAACAACACCATTGATCAAAATGGAATTCTAAAATAGGTTTAAGTACCCCCATAGGAAGACAGGGAGAATAAAACAAGAAATGAAAAAACAAAAACAAAATGAAAGGGCACCTGGGCGGCTCAGTGGTTGAGCATCTGCCTTTGGTTTAGGTCATGATCCCAGGGTCCTGGGATCGAGTCCCGCAACAGGCTTCCTGCAGGGAGCCAGCTTCTCCCTCTGCCTATGTCACTGCCTCTCTCTGTGTCTCTCAGGAATAAGTAAATAAAATCATTTAAGAAACCAGAATAAGAAGGAAAATAAATGAAAAGGAAGATTTAAACATAACAGGTCAGTACTTACATTATATGCAAATGGTCAAAATGGTCTAAAGATACCAGTAAAAAGATGGAGACCAGCAGAATGGATAAAATATCATGCCCCAATTATATGCTGTCTACAATATCTCACTTTAAATATAATAATAAATGTAGGTTGAATGTAAAATGATGGGGAAAAATTTATTATGTAAATGTTATTTTTAAAAAAATACTCTGGCTATATTAATATCAGATAAAGTGGATTTCAAAATGAAGAAAATTACCAGAGACAGAAAGGGACATTAAATAATGACAAGAATTACTCTACCAAAAATTCATGGCAGTACTAAATATGTAGATAACAAACAACAGAAGTGCAGAATATCTGAAGCAAAAATCAATAGAACTAGGTAATGACAGAAAAAATGTAGAGTTAGAACCTCTAAAAATTAAGTCCTATGTAAAACCCAATGAAAAAAAAAACAGCAAAAGAAAAGGAGGGTCAGAATTAACTTTTTTAGAACTTTGAAAATTAACCAAAGGCTTATAAACAATCCAGGATGATTTTTTAAGTGGTTGATGATTTTTTAAGTGATTTTTAAGTGGTTCTTTCACAGAAAGAAAAGCAAACTTTGTGGTATTTAAATTTACCCTGGTTCTATCCCTTTACTCTCCGGTTCATCAGTTGCCTTGAAAAGTAAAAGCCCACATTTCTGGTACCAGAGGGAGCAAATGATAGAAGAATTGCCATTTGACTTACCTACTTGGTCTCCATAAGACTCTATTATCAAGTCTTGTCTTTATTTAACCAGACTTGGAGTTCAGCATTGTTAAGTCTTTTCCTAGGGGGAGTTTTGTAAAACAAAACAAAACAAAACACGAACAGGCAAGTGTTTTAATACTGCAGTCATCTGAGGCAATGGATAATATTTGAGACAAAAAAAAAATAGACTCACTTAAGAGGAAAAGCAATGAAGGAAAAGTTGAGAAATGAGATAGATATCCATAGGCGATTTGAAAAGCTGCAACATATTCCTGGGAATCTAGAGAGGTGAGCACATGTATACGACTGTCTACATGCTCAAGGAAGATTGGAGAATGCTCTAAACTAATTCCTGCTGTCTTCAAGCCTCTGCACAAGCAGGAAGTGGAAGCTAAAGCAGAACTGTCAACTCTCTGGATGAGTTTTGAAGGTATGCCTCAAAATTCATGCAAGCCCCTCAATAAAAACAGGGAGATTATTTATTCAAGATGTTTAGGAAATCTCTAATTATTACCTGACCACTAAACTAATCAAGAAGAGACTTTAGTAGCTATGTACATTAAAAATATAGACTTTACAATCGATTTAGAAATCACTAAACAAACAGCAGCAACTACAATAAGCAGCAAAAACATAAGCCCTAGGACAGAGAGAAGAATCTGATTTCCAGAGTTTTCACATTATAATATTTAAGCTACTCTATTTTTTACATAAATTAGAAGACATGCAAAGAAGCAAGAAGGTATGGATTATGCACATAAAAAATTAATCAATAAAAACACCCTCAGGAAACCGAGACATCAAACTTGCTATCAAATACTCTGAATTATCTATTCTAAATATTTTTAATTAGCTAAAGTAATCTAAGTCTAAAGAAGCAAAGGAAAGCATGACAAGATAACTCAACAAATATAGGATATCAATAAAGAGATATCAATTATTTCAAAAAACAACCAAACAGAATTGCTGAAGCTGAAAAATACAATAACTGGGGGGAAGAAAACCATTGGAAAAACTAACCAGCATATTTGAACAGGCAGAAAAAAAATCGCAACAAACTTGATGATAGGTCAATTGAGATTATTCAGTCTGAGGAACAGAAAGATAAAAGAATGAATAAAAAATGAATAGAACATCAGAGACTTGTGAAGCAACATCAGCATACCAATATATGCATAACAGTAGTTCAAAATAAGCATAAAAGAGAAGAGTTAGGAGAATAACAAATATTTTAAGAAATAATGGCAAAAATTCGAGTAAAAAAAATCTACATATCCAAGAAGCTCAACAAACTCCAAATAATATAAATTCAGATATGCACACCTACCTAGCACATTATAATCAAAATATTATAGTCCAAAGACAATCTTGAAAGCAGCAGAGAGAAACAACTCATGATGTACAAGGAATCTTCAATAAAATTAACAGGACATTTCTCATCAAAACCCACAAAGGCAAGATAGTATTTGGATGATATATTCAAAGTGCTGAAAGAAAAAAAAGGTCAACCAAGAATTTTATATATAAAACACATATCATACAATGCAAAAGCTACCTTCCAAAAAGTAGAAATTAAAATTTTACCAGATAAATAATAAAATAGATCATCATTAGCAGATCTATTGTACAAAAAAATGCTAAAAGGAGTAATTTGGGCTGAAGTAAAAAAACATTAGACAGTAAATTGGATATATGTAAAGAATTAAAGAGCACTGGTAAGAGTTGCAGGGAGATAAGGTCCCATATGCCACTCCAGGAGACAGCCACATGTCACTTCAGCCTGGATCTGAGAACTCCTGGCTGTATCCTAGGCAGTCAGTGGCAACAAGGAGGAAAGGCCTGGGCATCTAGAGCAGAACTAAGACAAAGCAGTTCTGGGGTGTGTGAGTAGACTGGAGCCAAATTATTAAAAAAAAAAAATTAGAAAGCAGTAGTAAAGGTAACTACATACATAAATAAAAATATAATAAATAAAATAATATGAACACTCTAGATTGATTGTAATGCTTCCCCCTTCTATCTGACTGAAATAACACATAAAGCGATAATTAAAAATTAATGTTTATGTGCATGCAATTCATAAAGATGTGCTTTGTGACAATAAAAGCATAAAAGAGGAGGGGAATAACATTATGCTGGGAATAACATTTTGCACATTAATGAAGTTGGAATTAATCCAAAATATAATGCTATAAATAAAGATCTTAATGGCAATCCCTAAGAAGCTACTAAGAAATAACTGAAAATATATATAGTAAAAAAATGACAAGGACATTAAAATGGTACACAAGAAAATATTTAACACAAAAGAAAGAAATTAAGGAGCAAAAAAGATAAGACAGAAACATAACTATAACATAACTATAATATAACATAATAACTATGCCAGTTATTACATTAAATGTAAATGGATTAAACTTTCCAATTATAGAGCAGACATTGGAAGAATGAATTTTTAAAAACATAACCAAACTATATGTTGTCTTTAGGAGGCTCCATTTATGTTCAAAGACAAAACAGTTTAAAAGAAAGAGAAGAGAAAAAGATATACCACAAAAACAGTAATCAAAAGAAAGCTGAAAATAAGTATATGAATATCAGAAAAATAGTCTTTAAAACAAAAATTGGGACACCTGGATGGCTCAGCAATTGAGCACTTGCCTTTGGCTCAGGTCATGATTCTGGGATCTGGGATTGAATCCCATATCAGGCTCCTTGTGAGGAGCCTGCTTCTCCCTCTGCCTATGTCTCTGCCTCTCTCTCTCAGTCTGTATCTCTCATGAATAAATAAATATTTAAAAAATAAAAAATAAAACAAAAATTATTCATAGAGATATTAAAAGACATTTTATAACAACAAAAGGGTTAATTCATCAAGAATACAAAGTAATTGTAAAAATAAACACAAAACAACAGACTTCAAACAAACAATATATAACAATAATAATAATTATATGCCTTGCCCAAGTATAGTTTGTCCAGGGACAAACAAATATTTGTTTAATATTTGAAAGTGGATCAATGTAATCCACCATGTTAACACGCTAAAGAATAAAAATCACACGATCATATATCAATTGATGCAAAAATGATTTATAAAATTCAATATTATTCATGACAAAAACTCAGCCAACTAGAAATAATGAGGAACTTCCTCAAATTAATAAAAAGCATCAATTTTAAAAACTTAGTTACTATCGTACTTTATAATGAAAGATTGAATGTTTCCTCTCCAAACATTAGAAAAAGACCTAAGATTCTACAATCACCATTTCCATTCCACATGCTACTGAAAGATCTAGATAGAGCAATATGACAAGGCATGGAAATAATAGCTATGCAGATTAGACAGGGAGAAATATAACTACCTATTTATAGATGAGATGATTGTCTACATGGAAAATAACAAAGAAGCTGGGGGATAGTAACCATACTGTTTATTTTCATTTTCATATTGTTTAACCATATTGTTTGTTAACCCCAGACCATGAAGACTTTCAGGCCATTTTTTTAATCTGTAAAGCTGACTATATGTAGTCATTTTTTCAATTACACTTAGTTAATTTAATAATTGAAATAAATGTGTTGATATATTTTCAGATATTAAATTCTGTTGGCCTAGAAAAAAATAAAGACTCCACAAAAATTATGTAAGGAATTCTTAAGAGTTAAGCAAATTTACAGGATGTTGACTCAACATTCAAAAATCAATGATATTTTTGGACAAGTGAAAATGAACAAGAAATAAAATATATTTTGTAATCAGTCAAAAATAAAATATTTATGAGCAAATCTAAAAATATATATGGGAAAAACTACGGAACTAAAAGAAATTGAAGAAGATATAAATTAATGGAGAGATATTTCATTTTCATGGATTGTAAAGACTCTACACGAGAAAGATATCACTTCTCCCCAGATTAAGATACAGGTTTCACACAATGCTTATCAAAATCCCAGAGAGATTTTTTTTCTCATTATATGCAAGATTAATCTAAAATGTAATAAAAAGGTAACCGAATAGCCAAAAATTCTGATAAAGAATAAAAAATGGGTAGAATCACTTTACCCTCTTCCCAGATTTATGATGTCACTACAATAATCAAGATTGTTCACTATTGGTGAAGAGAGACAAATCAGTGGAGCAGAATTGAGAACAGAAATAGCCACTCACATGTTCAGCCACCTGATTTGACAAAGGTGCAAACACAATCAAATGGATAAAGTGTGGTCCTCCCAACAACTACTGGTGGAGTAAAACTGAAACCAAACAAACAAAATCGTGATCAAAACCACACTTGCTGTACCAAAATTGACTCAAAATAATATTTAAATGTAAAACTATAAAACATTTGGGAAATATAATGAAGAAATCTTCACCACCGAAGGCTTGGTGAATAGTTCTTAGATATGACATCTAAAGCATGATTCATCCCAAATAAAAAATAAAAAAAAAAACTTAATAAATTGGCTTTCATTGGCATTTAAAGTGTTTTCTTTATAAAAGATCCTGTTAAGAGGATGAGGGATAAAAGTTACATCTTGTACTTTATTTGCGACCTCATTTTTTTTGTGGGTAGTTTTTATTTACTTCATTCTTTTTTTAAAAAATTATTTTAGGGGCCCCTGGGTGGCTCTGTTGGTCGAGCGTCTGACTCTTCATTTCAGCTCGGATCATGATCTCAGGGTTGTGAGATCAAGCCCCATGTCAGACTCTGTGCTCAGGGTGGAGTCTGTTTGAGATTCTCTCCCTCCCTCTACCTCTGCTCCTCCCCCCACTCATGCTCTCTCTCTCTCTCTCTCATACATAAATAAATAAATCTTTAAAATATTTAAATTCCAATTAGTTAACATACAATGTTATATTACTTACAGGTGTAAAATATAGTAATTTAACACTTCTATCCATCACCCAGGGCTCCTCATGACAAGCGCACCCCTTAATCCCCATCACCTATTTCATCCATCCCCCCACCTACCTCCTCTCTGTGAATTATCCATTTGTTCTCTATGAGTCTGTGTCTTGATTTTTTTCTCTCTCTTATTTTTTCCCGTTGCTTGCTTGTTTGTTTCTTAAATTCCACCTATGAGTAAAACACCATGCTTTCTGATTTCCTATTTTTCTGACCAACTTTGCTGAGCATTGTACTCTCTAGCTCCATCCATATCATTACAAATGGCAAGGTTTCATTCTTTTTTATGGCTAACCACTATTCCAGTGCGTGTGTGTATGTGCGCGTGAGCATGTGTGCGTGCGTGTGTGTACCACGTCTTCTTTATTCTGTCGTCAATTGTTGGACACTTCAGCTGCTTTCATATTTTGGATATTGTAAAGGATGTTGCTATAAACATAGGGGTGCATGTGTTCCTTTGAATGGGTGTCCTTGTAATCTTTGGGTAAATATCCAGTAGTGTGATTATTGGATCGTAAAGTAGTTCTGGGATCCCTGGGTGGCGCAGCGGTTTGGCGCCTGCCTTTGGCCCAGGGCGCGATCCTGGAGACCCGGGATCGAATCCCACATCGGGCTCCCGGTGCATGGAGCCTGCTTCTCCCTCTGCCTGTGTCTCTGCCTCTCTCTCTCTCTCTCTCTCTGTGACTATCATAAATAAATAAAAATTAAAAAAAAAATGTAAAGTAGTTCTATTTTTAATTTTTCTGAGGAGCTCCCATACTGTTTTCACGATGCCTGTACCAGTTTGCATTCCTACCAACAGAGGACAAGTGTTCCCTTTTCTCCAAACCCTCACCAACACCTGATGTTTCCTGTGTTGTTGATTTTAGCCATTCTGACAGGTGTCAGAACGTTTTGATTTGAATTTCCCTGACAATAAGAAGCTTCCCACGTATCTGTTGTCCACCTGTATGTCATCTTGGGAAAAATGTCTGTTCATGTCTACTGCCCATTTTTTTAATTGGATATTTGTTTTTTGGGTGTTAAACTGTGTACGTTTTCTTATATACTTTGGATATTAACCCCTTATTTTATATGTCATTCACAAATATCTTCCCCCATTTCCATAGGTAGGTTGCCTTTTAGTTTTTTTGTTTCCTTCACTGAGCAGAAGCTTTTTATTTTGATGCAATCCCAGTAGTTTATTTTTGCTTTTGTTTCACTTGCCTCAGGAGGTATATCTAGAAAGAAGTTGCTACAGTCAATGTCAAAGAAATTATATATATTGCCTGTATTCTCTCCTAGGATTTTTATGGTTTCAAGTCTCACATTTAGGTCATTTATCCATTAAATGTATGTTATTATTTTGGGTAGTATAGACATTTTAACAATATTTGTTATTCTAATCCATCAGCATGGAATGTCTTGCCACCTCTTTCATTATCTTCAATTTCATTCATCAGTATTTTATAGTTTTCAGAGTCCAGGTCTTTCACCTCTTTGGTTAGGTTTTTTCCCCAAGTATCTTATTATTCTTGGTGCAATTGTAAAAGGGATTGTTTTCTTAATTTCTCTTTCTGCTGATTCATTATTGTTGTATAGAAATGCAACAGATTTCTGGATATTGATTTTGTTTTCTGTGACTTTATTATATTCATTTATTATTTATTATTCATTTAGCAGTTTTGGGTTTTTTTTATTTTTGATCAAGTCTTTTGGGTTTTCTTTATACAGTATCAGTCATCTGTAAATAGTGAAAAATTTACTTCTTCCTTAGTTATGATTTATTTTATTTCTTCTTTGTTATCTGAATTCTATGTCTAGGACTTCCAGTACTATGTTAAATAACAGTGGTTACAGTGGACACCTTGTCTTATTCCTCACCTTAGGGGAAAAACTCTGTTTTGCCTGTTAATGATGATGTTAGCTGTGGGCTTTCTATAGAAGGCCATTATTATGTTGAGATATGTTCCATCTAAACCTACTTTTTCGAGGGTTTTTATCATGCATTGATGTACTTTGTTAAATGCTTTTCTTGCATTTATTGAAATGATCCTTCGGTTCTTATCCTTTCCCTCATTATGTATTCCCTTATCCTTTCCCTCATTTCCCTCATGATGTATTAGACTTACTGATTTGTGAATATTGAACCACCCTTGCAAGTCAGGAATAAATCTCACTTGATCATGGTGAAATTTTTAATGTATTGCTAAATTCAGCTTGCTAGTATTTTGTGCTAGTGTTTTGCCTCTATGTTCATTAGGGATAATGGCCTGTAGTTCTCTTTTTTAGTGGTGTCTTATATGGTCTTGGTATCATGGCAATGCTAGCCTCATAGAATTAATTTGGAATTTTTCTTCATTTTTGATTTTTTGGAATTAATTCTTCTTTAAATGTTTGATAGAATTCACCTGCAAAGCCATCTGATCCTGGACTTTTGTTTGTTTGGGATATTTTTTTTTTTGTTTTTTTGTTTTTTTGTTTTTGGTTACTGACTCAATTTATTTGCTGCTGACCAGTCTTTTAAAATCTCCTATTTCCTCCTTTTTCAGTTCTGGCCATTCATGTTTCTGAGGATGTATCCATTTCTTGTAGGCCAATTTGTTGGTATATAGTTTTTCATAATATTCCCTTATGGTTGTTTGTATTTCTGTGGTGTTGCTTATTTCTCTTCTATTTTATTAATTTGAGTTCTTTCTCTTTTTTCTTGATAAGTCTGGCTAAAAATTTATCAATTTTATTGATTTTTTTTCAATGAACTAGCTCCTGGTTTCAGTTATCTTATTTATTTATTTATTTATTTATTTATTTATTTATTTATTGTTTCTATATCATTTTATTTCTGCTCTGATTTTAATTACTTCCTTTCTTCAGCTAGTTTTAGGTTTTGTTTGTTGTTCTTTTTCTAGCTCCTTTAGGTACAAGGTTAAATTTTGTATTTGAAATTTTTCTTGCTTCTTGATGTAGGCCTGTGTTACTATACATTTTCCTCTTACAACTGCTTTTGCAGGATCACAGACATTTGGGCCCATTGTGCTTTAATTTTCATTTTTTCCATGTACTTTTTTATTTCTTCTTGTATTTCCTGGTTGAGCTATTCATTGTTTAGCAGCATGTTATTTAACCTCCATGTATTTGTGGTCTTTTTAGATTTTTTTCTTGTGATTGACTTCTGGTTTCATAGTGTTATGGTCAGAAAATATACACGGTATGATTTCAATTTTCTTCAATTTGTTGAGATTTGTTTTGTGGGCTTATATGTGATCTATTCTGGAGAATATTCCATGTTCACTTGAAAAGAATGTGTATTCTGCTCTTTTAGGTTGGAATGTTCTGAATATATCTGTTAAATTCATGTGGCCCAGTGTGCCATTCAAGGCCATTGTTTCCCGGTTGGTTTTCTGCTAAGGTGATCTGTCTACTGATGTAGGTGGGGTGTAAAAGCCCCCTAACATTATTGTATTATTACCGATTAGTTCCTTTATGTTTGTTACTGTTTTATATACTTCGATGCTCCTATGTTGCATGCATAAATATTTACGATTCTTAGATCTTCTTATTGAATTGTTTCCTTTACTGTTACATATTGTCTTTCTTTGTCTCTTGTTATAGTCTTTGTTTTAAGCTCTATTTTGTCCAATATACGTATTGCTCCTCAGGCTTTCTCTTGACATCCATTTGCATAAGAGGTGTTTCTCCATCCTCTCACTTTCAATCTGCAGGTATCTTTAGGTCTAAAATGGGTCTCTTATAAGCAGCATACAGATGGATCTTGTTTTTTTTTATCCATTCTGTCATGAACTCACATATTTAGTAAAGGATTCACTTGTAGTATATATTTAAAAACTACTCAAACTTAATATTAAAAAATAAACAATTCGATTAGAAAATTATTAAAAGATATAGGCATTTCACTGAAGAAGATATATATGGGAAATAAGTCACAGAAAAATATGTTCATCACTAACCCTCAGAGAAATGCAAGATAAAGCTAAGATGAATACCAGTGCACATGTGTTAAATTGGCTAAAATATACTAACAATACTAAGTTTTGGTAATGATAAAAAACAATCGAGCTTTCATACATCATTGGCAGAAATGCAAAGTGGGATGAGCAAGTAAAACAATGTGCAGTATTTTATAAAGGCAAACAGAACTATAAACCAGAAATCCCATTCTTAGTTGTTTATCGCAGAAAAAAATAAAACAAAAGTTATGTCCACATGGAGACCTATGCACAGATATTTGAAGACATTTTAATACTATATACCCCAAACTGGAAACAACCTAAGATCTTTCAATTGGTTAATGATTGTAAAAACTGTTATACATTTATACACTGGAATCCTACTTAGCAGTAAAGTGAATTTATGACTGATGCAAATGGTAACTCAAAGTCATTATACTGAGTAAATCTAGTTTCAAAAACTTACTATTTGGTTCTGTTTACATGGCATTATGAAAAAGAAAATAGAAAATATAGTGATGGAAAACAGATCAGGAAGAAATCAAAGCAGAAATAAAAAATACTTGGAAATAAATGAAAACACAAGGATCCAAAATCTTTGGGATGTAGCTAAAGGCACAAGCAACCTGCCAAAATTAAAGAAGCAGCTAAAGTCTGAGTCGGTCTAGCAACCTGGTCTTCCACCTCTGATTCCATTTCTTCCACATCATGGTCCATCCAAATGGATGCATGGTTCTTAGATGATGATGATGATGATGATGATGATGATGATGATGATGATGACTTATTAGGATTGTCATATAATGGAGAGCATCTACATATCTATTCTGTACAGCTTGAAAACTCTCAATTACTCTAGAACTAACATACCTTACAACTCTCTCTTGGATAAAGGAGTTTATTATCCCTTTTGCCTGAAGTGGAGAAAGAACTAGAGCATCTCCTTAGACATTTGCTATCTTAAGCATGGTGCCGAGGTTTCCACAAAGCAACACTAGGTCCTAAAAGACTAGGTTTCTGTGATCTTAAGCTTGTTTTATCCTAAATGAATAGGTAGAGGCCACAGCAGACCACCCTGTGTTTCCCACCTTACCCATTCAACGGCTGATGAAACATCCATATTTTCTATTTTGGAGCTAAATTCTCAGTCTGAGGAATTGATTTGTGTAATTAGGCAAGTGATTTTGTAGGAAGATTTTTGCATGAATTTGCAATATAATTTTCTTTTTCTGTAACTGTTAATTGAAATCATTTATCAGGTTTTTAAGCTGGAAAAAGTTAACTTTGAAAAAAAAGGTGTGAACTGCTCATTTTTAATGCAATCTAGACATTGTTTTTGATGCACTCATTAATTTCTTATTTACAATCAGAGCTGCTGGCTTCCTCAGTATGGGTAAGAAATGGCCTGCCTTAACCCTTCATGGGAGGGCATTTTCAGACTTAACAAGTGGTAATATTTGTCTTTGCTCTTCCCTCTTCTCACGTTATCATCCTATGGAAGTCTGGGGATAAAATTACCATAAAAATGATCAAGTAAGAATCTTGGTACATGAACACAAGTGTTTAATAAATATAACTTTATTTCTTATAACTCAATTTACATTCTTTCTGAGCAGTCATTTTACCAGGGTTGCAATAAGAATTTAATGTCAGTGAAGGTAGGGGCTCCTTCAAAACCCCTTCCCCACCAGGTGCTGGTAGGTTCTAAGGCTTATATGGTGCCCATGTTCCTAGTGCTCTGACTTTCAATGCCAGCTTCTACACTGCAATACATCAGAAGGCCCATCCTCATGTCTAGCCTGAGTCATTGGTCCATCCCACCCTCTCTGAGGTATCTTTATACCCCCAGCCAAAGACCCCCCATCCACCAGCTTGTACTCTGCCATGGAGACTGAGTTGCATGTTTCCCCTGCACTTTGCTGCTATCTGGAAATTCCACTAGATTGCCAACATCTGTCTGCCTTCACTGGGCTTCTTGCCTCCCCTGGTCTCTTCCCAGGAAATCATGCAGGCCACCACTGGTGTGTAGGTTTCTGCAAACTTTTCTGGGTTATTTCCCCACATTCTAGGGCTTGGCCAAGTATCCAGGCCACAGGGACCCTTGCAGAGAGCACAGACTTCTCTACTTCTCTCTCTCTCTCTTCACCTCAGCCTGAAATCTTTTCCTAGACTTGGAAAGAAACTCTTCATCATGACGTTTTGTTTTAAAATAGTGCCCACATCTGGAGTCCTGTAGTTCTTTCTAGAGCCTGGGCTGTTGAAATTCTGAAGGAAAGAAGAGGATATTTCTTCCTCTCCTCTCTGTCCCTTCCCTTTCTTCAACCCCATAGAATAAAACAAGAACAGACAAACAAGCAAACTGATTTTCCGAAGGAGGGGCAAACAAAGGTAATGCTTAGCGGGAAAAATCAGTCATATTCTAGTAACAGTTCCAGGAATCACTAGGTCAAAGGAAAATCTCCCTCTCCAGCCACCTGATTTCATGCTGTAAGAGATAAACTTTCCACATAACAGGGAGCCCCTGCTCTCAGATCCCAGAAATCTGCACTGAGTGTCTACTGTATGGTGTTAAGCATTGCTCTGTTCTTTTCAGCTTTTCCCTCTCCACCAACAGTGGGAAATTTCCACACAAGTACAAGAGGAAATAGAAATGGTGAGTTTTCCCTGTGATGATGCTCATGGGGTGCCAGGAACTTATCCCCAATGAATTGTTGTGATCTGTGATTAATTACTGGACCACCACATGGTGAACAGGGAAGGAATGGAGACTCACATTGCTTCTCAATGGCTTCATAGCTTTCCACTGCATTTGACAGAGTCTTATCCTACTGTTGAACATTTATTTTGTTTCTAAATGTTTACTATTAAAAAAAAAACAGACTAGAGAAAAGGAAAATAATACAGGTCAGGAATTTGGATCTACATAAAAAGAAAGGATGAGTGTCACAGAAAGAATAAATGAAGGAAAAATTTTAAAATATATATTTTTATTATTATTATTTGATCTAATAGTTGTTCAAAATAATATCAACAGTGTACTGGGTTATTATAGCTTATAGATAAGGGATATGGATGACAGCAATATTGGGGACAGGTGGGAAGAACTAGGAATATTCTGTTCTATAATATCTGTACTCACTGTGAAACTGTGTAGTGTTATGCCAGGGTAGCTCAGTGATTGAGCATCTGAGTTCGGCTCAGAGTGTGATCCTGGGGTCCTGGGATCGAGTCCCACATCGGGCTCTCTGTGAGGAGTCTGCTTCTCCCACTGCCTAAGTCTCTGCCTCTCTCATGAATAAATAAATAAAAATATTTTTAAAGAAGTATAATTGATATTCCAAGATAAAAGAGAAAATAAAATCATATAAAAATGATCAAATAAAACCAGAAAAAAATGGTGAAAGAGTGAATGGAAAAAAAGAACAAAAACAACAACAACAAGTCATACATAGGGTAATTACTCTGCCAACACTATCAACGATTAATTTAAATGTGAATACTTTACACATACCAGTTAAAAGACAGGAAAACTCTGAGTGGATACAAATATAAAACCCAACTATGTGTTGTCTACCAGAAACCCATTTTCAATATAAAGATACACAAATAGATTAAAATTAAAGGGATAGAGAGAGATCTATCATGCTAATACTAATCAAAATTAAAACATATTAATTCCAGAAAAAACAGATTTTGAAGCAAGGAAAGTTATCAGACATAAAAAGGATCATTACATGATGATGAAGGGTAAATTTTTCTAGAAGACATAACAATATTTAATGTGTATGTGCTTAACCAGAGAAAGTCAAAATACAGGAGATAAAAAAATAATAATAGACTAACCCACTATTATAGTTGTAAACTTCAACATCCCAACCAGTAATTGATAGATCCAGCAGGCAGAAACTCAGCAAGGATATAGTTGAACTGAACAGAATCATCAATTCATTAGATCTAGCTGACATTTTTGAAACTGTTCATCCAACAAAAGCAGAATCCACAGTCTTCTAAAGTTCCTGTGTCACATGTGCCAAGATATACCACACTCTGGAGCATATAGTGTACCTTAACAAATAAGAAGAAGAAGAAGAAGAAGAAGAAGAAGAAGAAGAAGAAGAAGAAGAAGAAAAGAAGAAGAAGAAAGGAGAAAGAAGAAGAAGAAGAAAAAGAAGAAGAAAGAAGAAAGAAGAAGAAGAAAAAGAAAAAAAGAAAGAGAGAGAGAGAGAGAAAGAAAGAAAGAAAGAAAGAAAGAAAGAAAGAAAGAAAGAAAGAAAGAGAAATCATGCAATGTCTGTTCTCCGACTACAAAGAAATTAATGAGAAATCAATAACAGAAAGACAGCTTGAAAATTCCAAAATATCTAGAGATTAAACGCTATATTTCTAAGTAATGCATGGGTCAAAGAAATATTAAAACAAAAAATAGTTTCAGCTAAGTAAAACTAAAAATACAACTTTTCTACATTCTTGGGTGTGGTAAAAGCAGTACGTAGAGGGAGATTTATAGCAATAAAGGTATATACCAGTAAAGAAAAAATAATTAAAATCAATTATCCAAACTTCCACCTGGATAAACTAGAAAAAGAAGAGGAAATTAAAGCCAAATTAAGTAAAATAAACAATATAATAAAAATAAGAGCACAGATAAAAGAAATGTAAAAAAAATAATAAAAAAAGAAATATGGGGGATCCCTGGGTGGCGCAGCGGTTTGGCGCCTGCCTTTGTCCCGGGGCATGATCCTGGAATCCCGGGATCAAGTCCCACATCGGGCTCCCTGCATGGAGCCTGCTTCTCCCTCTGCCTATGTCTCTGCCTCTCTCTCTCTCTCTGTGTCTCTCATGAATAAATAAATAAAATCTTAAAAAGAAAAGAAAAGAAATAGTCTTTTTAAAAGATCTAGAATTGATAAACCTCTAGCGAAGCCAACCAAGAAAAAAAAGAGAGAACACATTAATATCACAGATGAAAAAGAAAAGGGGTCATCACCATTGTCCTCATAGATATCAAAAGGATGATTAAGAAATACTATGAACAACTCTAAGTCCACAAATTTGATAACCTACCTGAAATGGAGCAACTTCTTGAAAGATAAAATCTGCCAAAATTCACACAAGAATAATAGACAATCTGAAATAGGCCTATATCCATTAAAGAAATTGAATCAATAATTAGTATCTTTTCCAAAAAGAAAACAGCAGTTTACTAATGGATTTTATCATACATTTAAGAAAGAAAGTATACTAATTCTCTAAACAATTCTTAGAAGACTGCCCTTGTAGCTGAATATTTGTCCACATACAATAATTTCTTTAAGAAACTAAATTAATTGCTGGGCACATTGATAATATTTAAGTAGATATTGCCAAACTTCTTTAAGAAGTTTGAGACCAATTTATCAGGTGTTTATTTTTCTGCAAACTTACCAACTCTGAATTTTCTGCCTTTGCCATTTTTATAGGTGAAACATATGAACTAATTAATACTTAAACTGCATTTCTTTGACCAAAATAAATGTGGTGTAATTTTTAGTAATTTTAGTGTGTGTGGCTATGTGTCTGTATTCAGTTCTAAAAACCTCATGTCCATTAATATTATTCTAATAATCACATTATCACACTTAAACTTGCCAACTACTGTTCTAAGTACTTTACATGTGCTAATTACTTTAATCCTCAGGCTACCCCAATAACTTAGATAATACTTTTCGGTTTTACAGATAAGGAATTTGGGGCTTAAAGGATTAAATTGCCCAAGGTCATGCAGAGTTGGAATCTAATTGTGCCACAATGGTGGAATCCGTGCTCTTAAATGTTATGCTAGCCTAATTTTCATGGGATGTTTTTTCATTTGCTTATTTCTTTGGTTTTGTTTATTTTAGAATGTGTACACACACACACACACACACACACACACACACACAATATTCCAAGCAACACACCAAAGGCAGATGCCATTAAGGAATTAATGTGTGGATTTGATACAATAAATACTACTTGAATTTCATTAGCATCAAAATTTGCTATTATTAAGACAAAAATATCAAACTGGGTAAAATATTAGATATTCTAGAATAAATTTTTTTCTCAACCTTCACACATCTGCCAATGATACATACACCCACATTTGCTTCTAGCACTTCTATTTTTTCATTAATTACCTTTAAAGATTTTATCCACATGAGACTTCCTTTGTTTATTGGTATGAACTATTGATTAAATTTCCTTTGGAAATGGTTGTCACTGGCCTAACACATTAAACGAGCCATCTATCATTTGTCCATGGATTTTAAATTCCAAATTACATAAACTTAAGCATGCTTCTGAATTTTCTCTTCTCCCTTGGTTTGCCATGGAAAACCAAACTATATTGATTTTATTATTGTAGTTATAAAATGTACATAGGGCAAGACTTCCTGAACTATCTATATAAAATTTTTCTTGGATATTTTATTTGTTTCTTCCACATTTTTTCCCATATACCTTAAAGTCATCGTATTGAAGTAAAAGAAGAATCCTGTAATTTGTTCTTATTAGTTTTAACCAAGCTATCTTAGTATTTAGGGAAAGATAGTCTAAGTGTAAATCTTGATAATTTTGTTTTCTTTTCCCCAATATTTATACTGGTCATGTATTTAAAATTTTTTTTACAGCGTCTATAACTTTCAGAAAAAAATTAAAACTATTGTTTTACTGTGTAAACAATTGTTTTACTGTGTTTATTGTGTATACACAATGTATTGTACTCCTTTACTTTTTCTAATTCATTTATATTCTGGTCTCAACTGTTTGGATCTATCTTTTCTATGAATTTTTTTATTGTATTTTTAAGTCTTTGAGTTCATACTTAGCTCATTATAATTTGGGTTAAAAATGAAAATACATAATATTTAAATGTTTTCTCTGAAAGAAACTTTGACCATTTTTGAGATTTGACATATAGCTTTTTCATTATAATTTTTTATATAAATATAACATAAATATATAATTAAATGTTGAATTTTTATTTGACAAATAGGTATTTAAGTGAGTATTATTTAATTTTCTAATGATTATTATTGTGTTTTAAATATTTGTCATTAATTATTACTTTAATCTTACTTTAGTTAGATGTGAAACATAAATTTCTTATTTTTTTTTTAAGATTTTATTTATTTATTCATGATAGTCACACAGAGAGAGAGAGAGAGAGAGGCAGAGACACAGGCAGAGGGAGAAGCAGGCTCCATGCAGGGAGCCCGACGTGGGATTCGATCCTGGGTCTCCAGGATCATGCGCCGGGCCAAAGGCAGGCACTAAACCACTGCGCCACCCAGGGATCCCTAAATTTCTTATTTTTTAAAAAAATTATTGGTACTTTATTTTTTAAGATTTTATTTATTTATTCATGAGAGACACAGAGAGAGAGAGAGGCACAGACACAGGCAGAGGGAGATGCAGGCTCCATGCAGGGAGCCTGACTGGGACTCTATCCTGAGACTCCAGGATCACGCCCTGGGCTGAAGGCTGCGCTAAACCACTGAGCCCCCCGAGCTGCCCTATTGGTACCTTTTGTTGATTAATATAAGATCAACCTTTAGTAAATTACATGGGTGCTGGAAAATAAGGCACATTTACTATAAGGTAAAATGTTACGTTATTCACATTTTCTCACTTTTTTTTCCTATTTTAACTGTCAAAGACAAAAGCAAGTTAAAGACGTTGTTATAACTGTGTTTTACCCCTTTGTCTTTGTACTTCTAAAGACATTGTCACTTGGGTAAATTCCTTCTACCTGCTTGTATTAATGAACATCAGCTTCTGTTTTGGGTGATGGTGAGAGCTTCCTTTTCTCCCATTCATATTTATTGGTCCTCAGGCAGAAATGTGGTGTGTGTGTGTGTGTGTGTGTGTCTGTGTGATGGGGCTGGTGGTGGAGCTAGATCAAGGTGTCCTAGCAGATGCCATTTTGAACAGAAGCCTGCCAAGTGGTTCTCCCCAGGCCCGCTTTCTCTCCATTCTTCATTTCCCCATAAGCCAAACATGGTGAAGGCCTCAAGGATGTGGAATGAGAAAAAGTGAGGGCTCAACTGGGAGGTGGAACCTAAGTATAAACACACAATCTATTGTTAACTCCTGAGTGCTGCTGATGACATCAGCAGCACAGGCTTTACATCCAATTCCTTCTTAACTAGTTGGCCTACATTTCTCTGGCTCTATGATCACAAAGGACATGACTCTGCTTTCAAAATGGCTTCACTTCCAGGAATGGATTTCATATATTTCATATAAATGTATGTTAAGAGCAGTTTTAGGAAATCACCCTAGCAGGTGCACCTCTCTGGTGGCATCTGTGTGTGCTCTGCCACTTGAGAAAGAGGTCATGAAATTTAGAGTCAGACCCACAGGAAGCCAGCCATCTGGTGGGCAGGACACCCAGCCTGATATCTTCTTTTCTAAAAATTCAGTATGCTACACAGAGAAATTAGGGCTGCTGTATTTTGTCTTTCCACTGGCCGAAGTGCTATGATCAACAGACTAACAAAAAGGAAATGCAAAACGCAGTCAAATCCGAGGATCAGTATTACTCTTCTGCACTCTTTCCAATAAATTCCATCATATGCTGCATCCACGGCTCCCTCCCACTCTCTGAAGCTTATATCTATATTTATTTTACCCTGGTATTTTATGATCAGAAACTCCTAAGGTTGATAAGGGCAGTGAAGAATTAGTAGATTTTAATCAAGTCCTTATCCAGCATTTGAATTCCCTTTCCTTTATACCCCTCAAAGTATCCCCCCTCTTTTCTCCACCATCTATGCATGCATATACCATCTCAGGACTCACCTCTGAGCTATTTTCCATGCCACATGGTGTGTTCCCCTCCTTTGTCTATGTGGACCCACTCAACCTTTCCAGGTATATTTCAGATTGAACCTCCCCAATGCATTTTTTTTCCAATGCATTTTTTTTTGACAAATATGTGATCCTTCTGTTTTTTGACATCCCTAGTTGAAGCATGAATAACAATGTTCAATTCTAAATTGTATTTTCGAAAATTATTTTCAGTGGTCTTTAGACTCTCAAATAAACTAAGAAGCCACTTGAGGCATGTGGTCTCTTCCTTCTACTTCCTCTTGACCTAGCCTGGCACAGATGTTCAGCAAAGTCTTGGGGGATTGAATTGCTTTTCTCTACCCAAAAAATAGGAACTGGCATGACTTTGGTTTGGTTCTGAAAAGAGAAATGCAATTCCTCATTTTTGAATAAAAGTTCAAACCAAAAGATGGTTCATATGAGTGTGGTTTCTGATTCACATCTACTGTCATCTGCCTTGGTGAGAGCCTCCTCCCCTCCCACTCCCAGTGATGAGATGTTTATTTGGACTTTTTGGCCCATGTGCCATTTTTAGAGACTGGAATGCTCTTTCAGACACACGCGCACGCCTCGTGGAGAGATGTCTCCCTTCTCAGCATCACGTAAGATATGGTCTGCTTTGCTTTCATATCCAAATTCCATCTATTTTAATGTACAGTAATTACACCATATCAAGTTTCTGCCTGCAGCACCACACATCTTACTTTCCACTGTCTAGCACCTCCTGTCATCTGCAAAGGGGGCTAGGAACAGAGTGAGCTGTGTATGAAATAACAGACTCATCAAAACCCCAAATGCCCCTCCCCCCCAACACTACCAGTCATCCCACCCCCATCTACTGCCAGAACCTCCAATGTTAGGAACTGGAGGACAACACCACCGCCACCACTTTGTGATCCAGTAACACAGTCTCAAAGCTGGATGGTGAGGAGGTTTTGTCTACCATCAATTCAGGAAAGTATCTTATTCACAACTTTAGCCTTGGCCAAATGGCTACATATTGCATCACTCTCTATATCTGTGGTTGGGGTGAGTCAAAGGAGGAGGCTCAAGATGGGTCAAAAGGTGTTGTGGGTTTTGTTGTTGTTGTCATATACATGTTGTAAAATTAGATCTCATTTTCGGAATTCTTGGAATGTGTTGTAAATCTCAGATTGAATGGGTCGGTTCAAATGCTCGCTTGCTAGAAGGAGTAAAAGTAAGAAGAGAGAGGTGCTTTGGGAAGGCGCAGCGTATCAGTGGATGGCCTACAAGCTCCTTGGGGGAAGAAGCTAACCCATGCTTACCTTGACGAATCCAGTGACCTCTAGAGCAGTAAACTGGTGCCAGTCTGAACCATCTAGATTGGACTGAACTGAATCATTAAATCAAAGGCTGCAGCTAAAGTTGGATTCCCCTCATCAAAAGGGAGAATGGCTCAGACTCTATTAAGCAATGTCAGACACACCTTTGATTCAAAGGCCAAATCCAGAAACTCCTCACAGGTAGCCCACTGCAGAGCTCTAGACACATCTGCTTACCCCCTGCCACCTCTGGGCCCAGTGTCCTATCTCATTCATTGTCCTGTCCACTGGGTCTACACAACTCATGCTGCGTGGGTATTATCAGCTGAGAAACCTCCCAGATACAAATATGAACTTATCACAAGGAGGATGCTGACTAGCTCTGCAGCTTCCGCAACATGAGCCACTGAGCATCAGAGCCAAGGATAAGCAACAGGAATTAACTGGCCAGATAAGATGCAAAAGAGGATATTGAAGAGCTTCCAGAACCTATGGAGCAAGAAGCCTGGGGTATGAAGCTAAGCAGCCAGAACAGGTGCCATTTAACCCCAGAATACACTCCTGCTAGAATGAACATCACCTAAATCCATTCATCCAGAATTAGTCCATCCAAGTCCTAAGTCCAGGAAGAAAGAATATGGTAAGCCATTGGAACTTGAAGGACAGGACAAGGAAGATTGTTGGACAGGGCTCAGGGACTTCTGCTTCTTCTATATGAGGAAGGGGAGAGATCTGGGTTCTTTGTCCTCCCAAAACTGCATATAATCAGAGAGAGAACATTTCTGCCAAGGGTGCTGTCACAGGCTCAATCCTAACATTTATGGGACTCCCCATGGGAATACAGATATTTTAAGTGTCACAAATCAAGTCATAAACAGTTAAACAGAACATGTTATATCCTCCTACCTGGATAAGTGTAGCTTCATAACAGCTTATAAGGTTAGGTTTGAGTTCAGAATTTCCAAATGCTTTGGAATTCCGGCTACACAAGGAGAATGCACCTAGCTCCACTCCCTCACCAACATACGGACAACTTCTTCCCCACCTCCACTCTCTCCTATATCCTGAAGGGTCTGTCATTCATACCTGTGAGCACCAAGCCTGCATGTCCATGCTCTGCCCACGCTGCTTGCAAACAGCAGATGCTTGGCCACAGCTCCAACCCAGGGTGTGTGGTCTATACATGGGAGGTTGGACCAGGAAGAGGTAAATATAGGCCTGGCGGTGGATTCAGGACCATTTCTGCAGGGGGTCCACACAGCTGGTGTGGTCCAAAAAAGGAGGCATGGGCTTCAGCCACCCCCTTGTCTTAGGGGGAGAGGCATGGCTATAGGAGTACCGAAGCGGACCTCTAACACATGAGGCGCGAGGGTAGGACTCTTCTTGCTCATGCCTAAGGGGAGAAGTGCGCTATTAGTTAGGGGGGAGCAGGTGCTGAAAAGAACAACAAAATGAGACCCTTCAGGCCCAGCCAGGGGAGGCAACTTGCTCAAGACCACCCAGCAAGCCATGGAGGACCCGGGCCTTGAATCACATACCACACTACCTCAACTTCGGTGGTACATAATGCATCAGAAAAATCCGCGCTATCCGAATAGTTTTCTTTTAGGAGCTCCTTCCCAAGGATACGCTCAGGTCCCCAAACCTAAAATATAATTCAGATGGCCAAGATTTCCCCCCTCAGGCTTTCAAGGCTCCAATTTCTAGAAAATCTAGAATTGTTTTCCATATCTGTGCTTATTCACATTATGTTTTCAACGGGTTTATCTGGGTTTACATCTATTCGGCTCCCCTGACACAGCTTGCCAGGCTTCTCAGCTGCCTTCCTGCTGAGCCCGGCAGGCATTTCTCTGCAACTTACTGGACATCTTGTGAGCCTCCGAATGGTCTGCACCCCCCACCCCCATTCTTGAGAAATAAGCCAAAACGCTACCTTGTTTGGATTTTTCCCTTTCGTCACTCTCTACCCCTTAGTCTCAGCCAAGGCTGCCCACTGCTGGATGTTTAGATGTTGAGGCAGAAACCTCCTCTACAGACTCATGGGGAGATCTTATCCAGGTCCTGGATTTAAAACATCAGCATGCGATGACTTTCCAATCTGTATTTCTCCTGCAGCATCTCCCACGTGCACAAAGATCTTCTCTAAGCCTCGGATTTTTAAAAAACTTTACCTTTTGAATTATAGATTCACATGAAATTGAAAAAAAAAAAAAGTATTGCAGTACAGGGAGATCCCATTTACTCTTCACTCAGTTTCCTCCAATGGCAACGTATCAATATGATACAAACTAAAAATCAGGAAATTTCCATTGGTATAACCCACAGGCTTTATTGACTCTTTTTTCATCCATGTTACATGCTCTCATTTGTGTGTGTGTGTGTGTGTGTGTGTGTGTGCTTCTGTGTAATTCTTTCACGTGTAGGTTCTCATAACTACCACTGTAGTCTAGATAGACACCTGTGGCACGAACGTGGGGACCCCTTGCAACATCCTCTTGTAGTTAAAACCACCCCTTCCTGCATCCTTAACTCCAGCCAACCACCAGTCTCCCCCGCATCTCTATTCGTTTGCTATTCGAGAACTCTATATAAAGGAAAGCATAGTGTGTATCCTTTAGACATGGACCTTTTTTCTTTTTTTAAAAAAAAAATATTTTATTTATTTACTCATGAGAGACACACAGAGAGAGGCAGAGATACAGTCAGAGGGAGAAGCAGGCTCCCTGAGGGGAGCCCATGTAGGACTCCATCCCAGAACCCCAGGATTACACCCTGAGCCAAAGGGAGATGCTCAACCGCTGTCACCCAGATGTCCCAGAGATGGACTTTTTTCACTCATTATAATTCCCTTAGGATCCATCCATGTTGTAGGAGTCATTTTTCTCATTTTTATTATTATTTTTTATTTTTCTCATTTTTTAACTGGTGTCTACTAATTCTTCATCTGTGTACGCCACAATTTGCTTAAGCACCCGTATTAAAGGATATTTGAGTTTGGGTTTTTTTTTCTCATTTTTCCCCTATTCTGAATAAAGCTGGTATTAACATCTGTGTTTAGGTTTTATTACAAATGCAGATTTTCATTTCTCTTGGATAAATGCTCAAGAGTGCAGTTGTGGGGTAGTGGAATAAGTACATGCTTCCTTTTATGAGAAACTACCAAACAATTTTCTAAATAGGTTACACAATTTTACATTCCCATCAATAATGGATGAATTTTCTAGTTTCTCTGCATCTTCACCAGCATATGATGGTATCATTATTTTTAATTTTAGCCCTTCTGATAGGTGTACTGTGAGATCTCACTGTGGTTTTAATTTTAATTACTCTGAAAGCTAATAATGTTGAATGCCTTCTCGCTCTCTCTCTCTCTCTCTCTCTCTCTTTCCTTCTCTCCCTCCCTCCTTGCCATCTGTATACAGTCTTTGGTGAGATAACTGTTCATATTTTTCACCCATTTCCAAATTGTTTTTTGGGTTTTCTTGTTGAGTTCCTTATACATTCTGAATACATACTTGTGTTGGCTATGCGATTTGCTAATGCTTTCTTTCAAACTGTAGCTTGTCTTTTCTTCTTCTTAAAAAGGTCTCTCACAGAACCAAAGTTCTTTTAGTTTGACGAGGCATGACATCATTTTTTCCTTTCATAAATTATGCTGTTGGTATTGAGTTTAAAAGCTTTATGCATAGCCAGAGGTCTTGACGATGTTCTTTTTTTTTTTTTTCCTGAAAAATTTTAGAGTTTACATTTAAGTCTTGATCCATTTTGGTCTAGTTTTCATATAGGGTGAAACTTAGCTTGAGCTTTGATGTTTTCCCTATGGATGTCTAATCACTCAATTAACACTTTTGAAAACAATATCCTTCCTCCACTGAATTGCCTTTACACCTTTTGTTGAAAATAATTTGGGCATATTCAGTACGTCTACTTCTGGGTCCTCTGTTTTATCCAATTGATCTATGTGTCTCTCCCTCTGCCAAAATCAGACACAGCCAAGTTAGTAAGCCTTAATATCAGGTAGTGATTCCTCCTACCTTTTACTTCTTAAAGTATAAGTTGCTCTAGGTCATTTGTCTTTCTATATAAATTTTAGAATAAGCTGGCCTTTGTCTGCCAAAAACCTTGCTGAGATTTTGATAGGAATTGCATTAAATCTATAGATCAATTTGAGGAGAATTGACATTTTTACTATAAGTACAGTCTTCCAACCCATGAGCATGGTATACCTGTCCATTAGTTAGATTTTAAAAATTTCTTTAATCAGCATTTTATAATTTTCAACAGGTAGATCCTGAACATAGTCTGTCAGATTTACACTTAAGTATTTAGTTTTCTTTGTAGCAAATGCAAATAACTTTGTTTTTAAAATTCTGGTTTCCAGTTGTACATTGCTAGTATATAGATACACAATTTATTTTTGTATATTGGCCTTGTATCTTGAAAATGTTACCCCTAAGGGTGATTTTTTTGTAGGGAAGGGTTCTTAGGATTTTTATATAAAGATAGTCCATATTGCCTGTGAATATGAAAAATTTTATTTCTTCACTTACAATTTGTAATTTTTTATTCCTTTTTCTTGCATATTTCACTAGCTAGGTCTTCTAGTACAATGCTGAATAGAAGCTGTGTGAGTGGATATTCTTGTCGTGTTTCCATTTCTTTTAGAGGAGACATTCAAGTTTTCACCATTAGTATGATATTAGCTATAGGTTTATCATTGAGGAAGTTTTTCCTTAGTATTAATTCCATAAAATATTTCATAATAAATGAGCGTTAGAGTTTGCCAAATGTTTTTCCTGCATCAGTTGATATGATCATATGTTTTTCCTTTTTTAACTTGTCAATATGGTATATTATATTACTTGACTTTCATACATTAAACCATGTTTGCATACCTGGAATAAGTCTTTGTTATGTGTTGAATTGTCCCTTCAAATTTATATGTTGGAGCCCTGTCTCTCGGTACCTCAGAATGTGCTGTATTTGGAGATAGTCTTTAAAGAAGCAATTAAGTTAAAATAAGGGCAGTTATGGTGAACTCTAATCCAATGTTGTTGGTGTCCCTATAAGAAGTGGAGGCTGGGACACAAGAAACATATGCTAAGGGATGACAAGGTGAGAGTAAAGTGAGAAGGTGTCCGTCTGCAAGCCAAGGAAGGAGACCTCAGAGGAAACAAAACCTGCTAACACCATGATCTTGCATGTGTAGCCTTCCAAATTGTGAGAAAATAAATTTGAATTGGATAAGCCACTAAACTTCTGTGTGTAAATTTACAGGAAACATTGGTCTGTAGTTTTCCTCCTTCTTTTCTTATCTTTCTCCTTCTTTTGTACTTTCCTGCCTGGTTTTAGTATCAGAGTAATAATACTGGCCTCATGAAATAAGTTGTGAGGTACTCTTTCCCCCTTTGTTTTCTGGAAAAAAAAATTGGCACCAATTTTTCTATAGGGTTGCATAGAATTTTCCGATGAAGTCATCCAGGCATGAAGATTCCTTTTGGAGGGAGATATTTAATCGTAAATTTAATTTATTTAATGGTTATGAAGCTATTCAGAATATCTATTTCATTTTGGTTGAGCTTTCTTAGATCGTTTTTTTTTTTTTTTCAATTGTTACATTTAAGGGTGTCAAGTTATTCATGACATAACCTTATTACCTTAAAGTCTGTAATGGCAGTCTTTGTTTTATTTCCATCAGTAATTTGTGTCTTCTCTTTGTTTAACTTTGTCAATCTTACCAAAGGTTTAACAATTTTATTGATTTTTTTTTAGAAAAATAGCTTTCTGTTTCATTGATTTTCTCTATTGTTTTTCTATTTTCAATTTCATTGATTTCTGCTATTATCTTCATTATTTTCTTTCTTCTTGCTTTGGGTTTATTTGCTCTTCTTTTTCTAGTTTCTAAAGGTAGGAAATTTATTGATTAAGACATTTCTAATATTAGTACTTAGTGCTCTAAATTTGCATTTCAGCACTGCTTTAGTTACATTTCACAAAATTTGATATGATGTATTTTCATTTCCATTCACTGTAGTGTATCTTAAAAAAAAATCTCTAAGTACTCCCTTTTAAACCATTGATTATGTAAAAGTGTGCTGTTTCATATCCAAGCTCTTGGAAATTTTCCTTTATACTTCTCTTATCAATTCCTTTTTAGTTTTTATTTCATTTTAATTGTTTTTTATTTTTTTTAAAAATTATTTATTTATTTGAGAGAGAGAGAGTGATCATGAGTGTGTGTTGTGTTAGGGGGGTGGGTAGAAGAAGAGAGAGAAGCAGATTTCCCACTGAGCAGGAAGTCTGATGCGGGGCTCAATCCCAGGACCCTGGGATAATGACCTGAGCTGAAGGCAGATGCTTAACTGACTGAGCCACCAGGTGCCCCTTTATCATTTTTATTTTTTTTTTAAGATTTTATTTATTTATTCATGAGAGAGAGAGAGAGAGAGAGAGAGGCAGAGACACAGGCAGAGGGAGAAGCAGGCTCCATGCAAGGAGCCCAACGTGGGACTTGATCCCTTGTCTTCAGGATCACACCCTAGGCTAAAGGTGGTGCTAAACCACTGGGCCACCGGGGCTGCCCTAAACCCCACATCTTTATCCATTTCATCTATCAATGGATACTTGGACTACTTCCATAATTTGTCCATTTTAATAAACATCGAGGTGCATGTATCCCTTTGAATGTATGTTTCATTAATTTCTACTTTGAGTCTATTACAGTTGGAGAACATACTCTGTCTTATCTCTATTTTAAATTTTTTGAGGTTTATTCTATGGCCCAGGATATGGTCCATTTTGGTGCATGTTCAAGGTCACTTAAAAACAATGTGTATTCTGCTGTTGTCATCCTTCCCTTTCATTTTTTTTTTCTTCATCCTTAGTCTTCAGAAAGTTGCTTATGATCTTGGCATAGATTTCTTTGGATTTATCCCATTTAGGTTCATTCAGCTTCTTGAGTATTTTTTAATGCTCCTGGGTTTTTCCTCAAAGCCTGAGATCCCTGGGCCAGTCTGTCTTCTGTTTTCCATCTTTCACAGCTTTTCCATGTTCATTTATTACATCATGTCTAGGGTTTTTAGTTGAGAGAGGAAGAACTGGAAGCAATGGTATTTCATCTCATATTGCCTCTTGGGTTTTAAAAAGGCACCTCAAACTCTACAGGTCCAACCTGGAATTTGGGGGGATTAACTTTCTTCCCATCTTTCATTGTGGTCTTCTTCAGGCCATTCCTACTTCCAGTCCTTTGCGTGAGCTAACCACATGCACGGGTCTCAGTTCAAATGCAAACATTCTCACCTTCCCCAAGAGTTCTGCCCTGAGTATTGCACCTCCCTCCCTCACAAACACTCTCTACACCAATATCTTCTTTTGATTTCTTATTTCTAATTTTTCTTTACATTTTTATTACTCTATTCTCTTGCACTGGAATGGTCACTCTTTAACACAGCAGTTTTGTCTGTCTAGTTCATGGGCTGTCTACAGCTGTCTGAGCTGTCTATAGCTTCCTGCACAGCTCCTGGGAGCAAAGGCTAGGGACCCAGTAAATAGTGGTTGAATAAATGTATTGTGGGGTAATCTTCTCTTCACTAAGAGAAGCAGCTAAACTTAAGGCCATCAGGGCATTGGTGCTCTTAAGGCTTGCCTGAAATTACCCAACCTGGCATTTCCAGTCCACATCCACCAGCAGACATTCCTGCCTCCATTGTCCTGAAAGCCCAATGGGTCTGCAACCCCGTCCCCTAACACACACACACACACACACACACACACACACACACACAGTGTACTGTATGTGGAATGGAATGGATTCCTCATAGTGACTTGCTTGGCATCATTGGTTTTAACACTTCTCCATTTGCTACCAATAACGTTTCTTCAGTGCTGATCGTTCTGGTATGTGCAATTGAATAAAAAGCCATTACTGGCTTTGACTATAATGGGTTCTCTGCCTTGGTCTGGGTTCTATGGAAGGGCCCGGCGCTTTCAGCCTGGCCAGTCTTCCTCCAGGGAGATCTGTCTGAGAAGATAAGGGACAATACTTGCCTGTCGTTGTCCCTCATCAACCTCCATTCACCACTCAGTCTTCCTTCTTTTAATCCTCCCAGAACCCTACCATAGGTTTCAACACGAATTTGGTGCCCATATCTTCCCGTCATCTACTTGTTACTGCTTTATTTGAGGGCCCAGACACAAGCCCTGGCAGCCTCCCATCCCTTGGTCCTCCATAGGCTCTTTTACTCTAGTCTCCTTCCTACCAGTCCTTCCCCTAACTCCTGCATCAGGCTCAGCCTGAGCCTCACTTCCAAATTGTATTCTGTTACATTCCCGGGCTGACTCTACCTTTCCTCCTGCTTTCTGAAGCCTGCCACATTTGGCCTTCCATCTTCTCTGGGTCCCTGTCCTCTCACTGGATGTCTGAGGCCATGTGCCTATTGTACCTTTTAGCCCTGCTTTTATTTTATGTTTCTCACTAGTTTCTTCTTTCAAGAAGTTAAATACAAAAGTGTGTCTATTTAAAGAAAAAATACTAAGTAAATAAAAGTACAAAAGGTACAGGGATATAAGTTGTGTGATGAATTTTGCCTGAGGTTTTCTGTAAATCAGTGATTCCAAATAGAGTGGCATAGACATCCCCAGGCAGTACTGCCTTTGAGCAATAGATCACATGAAAAGTGGCAAATAATATGTCCCTGAGGCTGCTGGACACTTCACTTCAAGTATGTGGGTCCAAGAGTCAACAGTCCACTGAGTTATTGCTTGATGTCTCCATCCCATGAAAATCAAGGAGGGCTTTCTTCACATTTGTCTACATTAGCACAGAAGTCCCTTGAAGGGAGAAGCTGGATGCTCATGGTTATTGGGAGATGCTCATAGGTTCTGGAGAATACAGATGCTGGTACCCAGGGTAGAGGGCATGGCTGCTAAGCCCACTTACTCTGGTTTATGCTTATCACCTGGTCACTAGGCAGTTTTCCTGGGTCTTGCATGACTCAGAGGACTCAGGATGGTAACATCTATAACCCCTCTGTCCTTAGGGGCTTAACTGAATCTATGGGAAGGGGTTAGGCCAGGCTGGTCAATATCTGAGATTGCATTATGCTTCCTTCCCAGCTCCCTTGTGAATGATCCCCCCACCCAGACAAAAAAAAAAAAAATATATATATATATATATATATATTGCAAATCAATGCAAAGACACACCCAGACACACACTTTCTCCCCTATGACATCTGTGACGACTTGGGTGTGCACGTCAGACTGTGGTGAATATCCTTAGGCCAGAGACCTTGTTTCATCTGTTTTTGTGTATCTAATATATAATATTGAACTTGGCATTCAGTAAGCACTCAGTAAACCTATGAATAGATGTCTTGACCTCATGGGAAGTCATCTGAATATAAAGTACTCATGTTGTAGCTTGTAGGACTAGGCAAAGGATTGGTGTGGGGGATGGAGATAAGCTGTTAGGTGAAGGAGTTGGCTACAGCAATCTGATAGCTCAGCAATTGTGGCCTAGATATGAGGTGGGTGAAATGTCAAATGATCTGAGTTCTGGTCTTGGCTTTGTCATTTGTCTTGTAATTATAAATGGCCATTAAATCCCTCTGGGTGCCGCTATCTTTCCCAGTCACGTGGAAATAATAATAACTGAAGATAAGAGAGTGCAGATACGTACATAAGATAGTACAAAAAGTCAGAGATTCAGAAATAGAGAAATCTGTAGAAGGTGGACCTGCCCTAGCAAAGTCCTGAGGAAGGGGACTGAAGACTAGAGTAGCAGAGACATATATGGAGTGCAGGGCTCAGCGTTGAAAATCTATCAGTTTTCCCAAAATAAATTTATAAATTTAGCCTAGAATTTATCAAAAGACAAATAAGAGACTTCATGGAAATTGACAAGCTGATTCTAATATTTACATAGAAGAGTCCATGTGTAAGAAGAGCCAAGAAAATGCAAATGTTTAAAAATAAAAGAGAGGGAGGAGAGGAGGATTTGTCCAAAATGTGTTTAAATCTCACTTTGATGAAAAGGGAGTCATATTGGCACCAGAATAGACAAATAGAGCGTAGAACAGAAGAGTGAATCCAGAAACAGACCTGTGCACATACACGATCTTAATAAAGAGTGGAGACAGGACGGCCTGTGAAACACATTAGACATTTCTCTGTATATATTTAAATCCCCACCTGTCTTAGCTCGGGCTGCCATAACCAGATACCACAGACTGGGTGGCTTAAACAACAAGCATGGTTCTGAAGGCTGAAAATTAAAAGTTGGGGTGCCAGCATGGGCAGATTCTGGGGAGGGCTTTCTTCTTGGCTTGCGGATGGCTGCCCTCTCTCTGACTCCTTCTGCACCTCTCCTCTTCTTTCCCCTCTTCTCCTCTCTGTTCCCGACTTTTTTCCTGCAGGCCTGGCCCAGAGTTCACTCACCCTGCCAGGACCCATCGTAATGACTGTGTCAGTCCTTCTTTGAATAACACACCCGGGCAAAATCTAGCCTTATGAACTGGATGAAGGAAAAAGCCATTACCGAATGAAATTATTAACCTTGTAGTGCATCTCAGGTCCCTAAAATCAGGGACCCCCAAATCTGAATTGGCACGGCTTTGAGGCATCTTGGCCACGGCATCAAGTAGAGCAGACTTGTGTCTTAAAGACTCACGTGCTTGCATCCTCAAGGAATGGCCCCTTCAAGCTTCCCGGTAGATTCAATTCACCCACTGAGCAAATGTGAACTCGGCCTCATCCTTGGCCAGCCCCAGGCGGAGCATACGTAGGGCTTGTCATCCAGCATCTAATAGCTCAGCTGCCAGGATTTCTGCCCATAGCAACAGGGTGCTAAGACCTGGGTGAGGCCTTGCTGGAGGACTAACCCGCTGGATCCTGTGTCCCTCAGGGCTGGCCTCATCTCAGTCCTTCTTAGCATCCTGCAAGAAGGATGTGCCCTAACCCCGGGATGTGTTTACGACTCTGCGCCCAGACTGGCTATGCCCTGGCGGCACCATTGTGCACTCATGAGGGGTTTGTATTCCCAGGCTGCCAAGAAAGCATTAAAGAAAAGCCACCCATCATCTGTGCTGGGCCCAAACCCAGAAACTTTCCTTGGCCCCAAATGTATTATTCCTGCCTTGCATTCCACCATTAGGTCTTCCAATTAGTTAAAGCCTTGAAAATGCCAAAAAGATAGGCAATCATGTCCTCTTGCCTTCTGCAGTACCAACAAATGGGGCTCTTGACCTCGAGTGGCATGTCTACGGGCAGATAGTCCACGGGCCCTTAGGTTCACTGAGGATCAACCCTCAAATGCCACCATCTTATGAATAAGTTTCAATACCCCACAGAGCTGGAGTATAAATGGTCAAACTTTTTAAGGGGTCTCATCACCATCTTGTCTGACAGGGAAGCGGTCCGCTGGTATCCAGTAAGATCTACTGGTCACCAAGTGACAACGACCCCCTCTAGAGACACCGGTCAGAGGCGACTTCATACTCCATGTATTATATGGTATAAATTCCCTGTGTTTTATGGTGAAAACAACAACAACAACAAAGTGTCGAGTCACAGCACCAGCAAGCCAAGGGTATCAGATTTCAGGTACAGCTGGATCCAGAAACTCAAAAGGGGTCCCGAGGACGACCTGCTCAGTAAAAGCTGGGCTTTCATGAAATGATCTGTTAGCCCCACTCTCTGGCCTGTACTTACGATGACAGTGGAGACTGGCCAAGCTGGCCCATCTCTGCTGCCCCACGAGGAAGGCTTCTCTGAAAATGAGGAGGAACCTGGACGTGAGAACAGTGAATGTCAGTCCAGAGTCATAAAGTTTAGAGCTGACCAACCTGGGTGAAGGCCTGACCTCCCGCCGCCTGCTGGGGAAACCCTCCTCTCCCCTACCCCCGCCCTCCCAGCTCCCGTCCCAGCTCCAGGGAGGGTGAGCTCCTTAATGGAACGGACAAGGGAGTACAAATGCTCTCCATGAACACATGAGTCCTCTCCAGAGAAATACCAGCGTGTTCTTGAGGGGCAGCCGGAGGGAGGAGCCTTACCTAGAGCGGCGAAGTCTGGACGGGGTTCAAATTCCCCTCTGCCACTGACTGGTTGGGTGACTTAGTCGTCACACTGCTTACCCTCTCCTCTGCCTCAGTGTCCCCCTCTGTAAAACGGGGACAGCTATAGTACCTACTACATTTATTCTCACCATGGAAGTGAGTTAATATCTCTAAAGCGCTTTGGACAATTCCTGGTAGGTAGGAGATAGTATCCGCCTGAGGAGTGGCTAAAGTTAAAAATAAATTGCCAGGAAACTAAGGAAGACGTAAAGCGAGTCCCAGAACACTCTTTGCTCTTTCTCTGAATGTGAGAGGCGTTTGGTCGGGAGGGATCCCTACCCTCCTCCCTGGCCCTGGCCTACACCAGGCCCCTCGTCTCCATCACTGTGCTCCCCTGAGCCCTGCTGGATCTCACCACAGTCCTCAGGCCACGCCCTGAATGTCTGCCCATGTACAGACCCCAGACAGGGCGAGGGCTGCGGCTAGGAGGGCCGGAAGGGCCGAGGAGGGTGCGTTAGAATCTCCTGGTGGCCTGAGTCCCTCCCTGCCCTTCACTGGCCGCTGGTATGTCCCACCTCGGCCCTCACTCCGCCCAGCTCCCTTTGTGCACCGAATCCCAGGGGAGCCAGTTTGGGTTTGATTTCAAGCCCCGCCCACATCTGTGCCAGATGTGCTTCCAAGCAGCCTCCCCACTCGCCTTATCTCTGGGTCTCTACCCTCCAGTGCCCTCTCTGTCTGCCCCAGCCAGGTGGACACAGATACCCTCCCCTCCGTGGGTTCTTGCCCGCTGGAAGCACCCTCTGCCCACCGAGGCCTCATGCCTCAGCCACTCTCTACTGCCTCCGGAATGAGCCTTTCTCTTGCTGTGGCCTCTTGGATCACTAACCTTCCAGATCTTGGCAGCCAAGGTCGATGGCCCCGATGGCCCCCTTGCATTTCCAGGACCAATTGTGACCTCCCTTCCCAGACAGCAGCCCTGCCTGGGTCCCAGGCCCCACCACTGTTCCGATTCCCCACCTGGAGCACTCAGCAGGCCCCACCAGAAACCTTCTCTCATATGGATCTACCCTTCCCCCCACCCCGACTCATTAGCTCAAATTGCTTATCTCCGTCTACCTCACCCTCTTCTCTGGGCCGCAATGCAGTCCGTCCCAGCTGCCGCCCTGGTGGCTTCGGGATGGTGGCCATCAGCGATTTCTCCTGAGGTGGAATCTTGCACAGCACATCACCCTCTCCATCTGGGCTCCTGTTGGCAAAGGAGGTAGGCAGGTGGGGGCTGCCGTGATGTCAGACCCGCTGGCGACAGACCCCTCTCTCCGATCATGTTAGGGCTCTCCCTGTATTGCTCTCTCTCCACCCCACTATTCATTTTGTCCTGTTCCCTTCTTCCCATTCCCTCTCTTTTCCTTCCATCTCCCTCTTTGCTCGGAAGAACTTATTACAAACCAACTTTGTCAGACAACTTTTGTAAACGGTGCCCAACATTTATCACATTTGTGTTCAATATTTTTCTTACATATAAAGAGCTGACAGCCTGCTCTTCTATGATAGATGTACTTATTTCTTCTAAACTATCACTAACCAAGCATATCATTTTTATACAGTAAGTGTATATTCAATTTTCTACAGTTTTGACTACTAAACAGGCTTACCAGTGAGACAAATGACAAATATATTGCGATATTAGTAAGGGCTGGCTTAAGCCCATCTAAGACTGTGGACTCAATGTTCATTCTCATTTTGCATAGCTGAGAAGACGGGAAGCATGGGTGGGCCTGGTGGTTGGGGCTCCTCGCCTTGCACCGAGCATGGGGGCTTGGCCACGTGGCCTCTACTCTTCCTTGGGTGCTGGCCAGCTTCCGGGTCCTGAAGCTGAAGTCTGAGGCACAGCATTTTCCTGCTTTGCAGAAATGCTCTTAAATCCTTTCCTGTTTTGTCCTACTAACAACTTTTACTCCTCCAAAGGTCTGACCTAAGCCATCAGAGCTCTGAGGACCTCGGAGCCGCGCACAGGAAGCACTTACACTATACCATAGTTGCAAAGCACACACACTCCCCGCCCTCTACGCCTTTCTGCCTTCCGTCCTTCTCCCATTCATAAGTTGAGTTCCTACTGTGAGCCATGCTGAGTGCCTCACGCACAAACCTGCCCCACCCCTCAAGAACTGTCAAGCCTAAAAGCAGGTTCAGAATGGACTGATTTCAGGGGACGTGCTAAAGGGGATGTCCGTAGTCATAGAGCTAAGACACTTATGACAAACAAAGATCAGGAAGGAGGCAAACCCTTGAAATGGACTTGGCATCACTTCTGGGGCACTCGTGGGGTTGAAGCGTCAATAATGGATCTGTTGCAATTCAGCCACAGAGATGATGTACGAGGCTTTTCCACTGACATTGAATCAGGTCACTGGGCCCATTGGATGCGATACAATGTCAATGAAACTGTTATGTGTTATTGATGTCAGTCACAGAATAGATAAAAACATTATAAAAATAGCTTTTGTCGCCATTTACATTTTTTTTTCATAAATGGTAAAAGGCATCAGTATCCACCTGCCAGGGAGTGAGGCTGCAAAGGATCAGTTTTCATACCAGTGACTGTGAAATTTCAGGTCAGAAAGCACCCCCACCCCCATCCCCGTACCCTACACTGGAGAAAAGGACCTGCAGAACAAAGGCCATGGGGTTGCTGAGCTTCTCACCTGCAGAGGATGTCCGTCAGGAGGGTGCATAGCTGACTCTCTGAAATGCAGGCTGAGTGGGTTCATCGCATTCCTTCTTTCATCCAACAAACACCCATTGAGACCCTACTGTGTGTTAGAAATTGAATTTGTAAATAACTCCCTATCCTGACTGAGCTCTCCGCCTAACACAGTCTCAGGGCTCTCATTTGAGATTTGGGAGCCACACCACAGCGATGGAAGGGGTAAAGAAGATGCACATCTGGCACTCAACCCCCATCTTTATTCCCTTGATGTGCTTTTATTCTTTGGAGTACTATGTCTGCCTCAGGGTTGTGCTGGAAACTCAGACAAGTGTCTCCTTAAGAGCACCTGGCAGGCACCCTGGGTGCAGGGTGGGCATTATCCACTCCACTGTGCACAGGAAGACGCTGAAGTGATTTGGCCTAAGCCACAGGGTGAATAGCAAGAACAGTCTGGTGAGTCCAGGTCTGCTAGACATTAACGTATATCCCCATTTTGCTGCATTGTACTTCTTTCTCATGTAGCAGGCTAGGAGCCGCCCCCTTATTCTAGTAGTTCAGTATTTGAGGAGTTCTGGAGTTAGTTCAGGGGCAATTAAGACATGAATCTCCTGACTCCCAGACCAGTGTCTCTTCCCCTAGACCGCACTGCTTTTCTCTCCACTCACTTCATGGAAAGTCCACAGCCACACTTCTCCCACACAAGGGTCTGCTTAACTTAGAGTTGGGCAAGAGGTCTGGAACAAGCGAGGATCCAAAATATGTAGGATCTTCAGCCTCGATTTTCCAGCATGGCTCCACCTGGCATTAGTGTGTCTGGCAGAGTGAGAAGCCTAAGAGCTTAGACAAGAACTAATCTACCTTTTATGTTAATTTCTATTTTCTAGACCTAGCAGATGCAGGAGCACCAGGGTCTGAGGACCAGCTATCACCTAGGCCAAGGCGCCCCAAAGCTTCTCCATGACAGAGCCAGGGTGGCCAGGAGGTCCCCCGTAGAGTGACATCCCCTGAGAGATCCAGCCATTGATTCCATCTGCTAACTTTGAACAAAGGCGCTCCCTTCAGGTTCCTGTAGCCTTGTTGGTCCCAGCTGGTCTAAGTCTGTACTCTCGGGCAGGGGCAGTCAGCTTAGGGCAGGACCTTCCACAGCTCACCCGCAGTGCATTTTTTACCATTACTCAGGAACCAAATTGGGCCCATTGGTGATAGAACCCACCACCCGAAGTAATTAACAGCTGAGTGACAATCATCAGCTGAAAGGAACTCAAGGTAGCCAGTGAGCCCACTACAAAAATAGAGAAAGCTAAAGGGAAAACAATTATGGATAAATAATAAAATGGCAACATTTGTAAGGGTAAAAATTGCCCTTTTACAAATAAAAGCCTTGAATCTCTCCTGAGACATTTATTTACATATGGAAGAACGATTGCATAAGAGATTCTGAGTAAAAGCATTAAGTTTTATTAAACACGTTTAAAATCTGTAGTAAAAGACATCTTTTACAAAACACATATTTTTGGTGGCAGGAGCTAAGTAGACGTTTGGGTTCGGCCAGGTGCCACTCCACACCGTCTCAGCTGTGGATCTTCACTGCATTTTAATGTTCCTCTTGCTGCTGGGGAGCAATCTGCTATCGCTGTACATTCACCCCCACAGTCCATCTTCTAGGGCTTTCCACAGGCCACTGACCCTTCCTGAGGTCCTGGCTCATGGGTCGCAATTAAGGCAACACTCAGCCTCTGTTATACTCATATTAACATCCTATTTTTTATTTCTAGATCAGCTATATAGATTCCTACTCACCGCGAGGCCACCAACACAAAAGGGAACTAGCTAGGGGTACCTGGATGGCTCAGTTGGTTAAACCTCTGGCTTCGGCTCAGGCCATAATCCTGGGGTCCTTGGATTGAGCCCCAGGTTGGAGTTTCTGCTTGGCGGGGAGCCTGCTTCTCCCTCTCCCTCTGCCTGACACTCCCGCTGCTTGTTCTTTCTCTCTCTCTTTCTCTCTGTCGAGTGAATAAATAAAATCTTTTTAAAAAAGGAACTATCTAACAATGCAGTTAACTACTTGTTAAGAGTGTGGACCCTACACTGGGTGTTATATGCAACTGATAATTATTGAACTCTACATCTGAAACTAATGATGTACTATATGTTGGCTAATTGAATTTAAACTGAATTAAAAAAAAGAAAGAAGAGTGTGGGCTCTATGATGGGAGTATCTGAATGAGTCTTGTGCCTGACTCTGAATAGCTGAGCCACTTGAGGAAAGATACAAAACCTCTCTGCGCCTTTATTTCTTCACCTTTAAAATGTTGATCAGAATACTAATTCACATCATACTATTGTTGTTTAGCTAAAGGCATTAATAAACATGAAGTTCTAGAGTAGTGATAAGCACACAATGTTTAATAAATTTTATCTATGATTTTTTTAAGAGCTTACATAGGGAGGATTTGGAAGACGTGGTAATAAAGAAAGCCCTAGGGTCTTACGCTGACTGTTCCTGGCTGCCTTCTGCCTTAGCAGACGGTGATAGGCACCTCACCACTGCTCAGCTTTAAATCTCGGAGAAGCCTTCCTAAAACGATCATAAAACTGCTGCTTCTCCATTTCACACACATCACTAAGAGAGCCAGCTGTCCAGCTCCAGGTCACAGACTGAAAACAGCTCACTGCTGGTACACTACTGCATATTCAGCGTGGAAAAGGAACGTGAGAAAGGAGATAACACGGGAGTTGACCACTGTATCCATCCTTGTCAAGGTTTTGGTTGCTTTCAGTTGGAAAAATAGGGTCTCATCAGCTCAATCGCACCTAAGTAGCCATGGGGTAAAAGAGCATTTAGCTGTAAAGGCAGACAGATATGAGTCTGAATTTCAGGGAATATACCTATATCTTCATGGCTTTCAGAGGTTACTCAGTGTCTTTCAGTATCAGTTTTCTCATTTGCAAAGAGGGAGTGACAACACAGTTAATGTGAGTATCAAGTGTGATCACAAATATTGCTCAGTGTGTGCCTAGTATAGGAAAAAGAAGAAATTGTTTGTGTTTAATTGCATGACAAAACAAGATGAAAGGAAACTAGCAGAAACCAGACAATAGAACAGATCCATGCGAGTTCCAAAAAATTAAAACACTAATGAAGACATGGCTTTTAAAATATTTTCGTTTCTAATTACACTTTCTCTTTTTTCAAAGAGAAAAGACAGGATTTAAAATTTTTACAGAGAGTAGAATTTTTTAGACGACATAGCATAATAAAAATGGGCATTCTAGAAAAATAATAAAACAAATTATGAAACCAGTGGATAAGTTTTACAGTAAATTGCATTCAGCTAAAGAGAAAATTAGTAAAAAGGAAGAAAGACACATCAAAAAAAAATATATAGAAATACATACTAATGGATTTGGAATAGGAATTTTAGGATAGGATAGGATAAAATGATAGAAAAGCAAAATAATAGAAGGGAAGTAAGGGACATGGATGATACAGTGAGAAGTCTAATATATATTTAATTGGAGTTACAAAAAGAGACAAGAGAGAATATAGCAGAGGAATTCGAAGAGATAATGTCTGAGAATTTTCTAGAACTTATGAAAGGCATCAAGTAGATTCAAGAAGGTTCATAAATGCCAAAGAAGATATAAATTAAAAAAACATATTTATGCATCTAATAATAAAACTGAAGAATAAGCCAATGGAAAAAAAATAATTTAAAACCCAGGTAAAACAAGAGATTATCTTTAAAGGAGTAGCAGGGACACTGACTTCAGAAGAGGGGGGAAGAAAGGAAATGAGAAAACAAATAATATTTGGTTTCTGTGCTGAAAGAAAATGGATGTCAAGCAAGAATTATATTTTTCCAAATATCTCTCAAGAAAGAAAGTAAAATGCATTCAAAATAATACATCTTTTTTTCAGGAAAATTATGCTTCTAGTAATGGTGAAGCAGCTCATATTGCATCAATTTTCTCATCAATAAATGAAAATACAAAATTCACAGAGTGTAGTAAATGGTATGTTAGTGATGGCAGATGAAGCAATCATTGAGCTTAAATATATATCAATAAAAATTAGTCAATCTAAAAAACAAGAGAAAAAATTAAAAATAACAACAGAAGCCTAGTGGTCTGTGGGACCATGTATAAAGATCATACAAATCATTGGCACCCTAGAATTGTAAGACTCAGAAAATGTGACAAAAATATACTTGAAGAAATAATGCACCCAATTTTTTAAAATTTGGTCAAAGACAGAATTACTGCTTTGAGAAGCTCAGCAAACCTCAAGCAAAAGCAACACAAAGAAAATCCCACGTAAGTACACCATAGTCAAAGTACTGAAAATCTAAAATAAAGAGAAATCTTCAAATCAACTAGAGAAAATAGCACATTACCTAAAGAAGAGCAACAAAGTCAGTAACTACTTCCTTATTGTCAGGAGCACTAGAAGCCAGAAGAGAAGGAATAATATCTCTAAAATACTGAAAGAAAAAAAAACTGTCAATACAGAATTCTTTGTCCAATGAAAATGTCCTTCAAGTGTGAAGATGGAATGAAGACATCCCCAGATAGTTTAAAACAAAGAGAATTGGTTACTAATAAGAGGAATGCTAGCAGGAATTCCCCAGGTAAAATTCAATAAAATTCAATAAAAATAAGAAATAAAACCATAAAATATATTTAATTAAACCAAAAGAAGGCAAAAAGGAAGACTAAAAGACTAAAAGAACAAAACCAGAAGGAAAAAAGAAAAAGTAAAATGGAAGATTTAAGTCTCACAATTCATTAGAAAGAACTTAAATAATTACAAGTAAGTATAAAGGACTAAACACCCCAATTAAAAGAGATTGTCAGAAAGAATTTTTAAAAAGAAACATCAAATGATATGTTATCTATAGCAGATGCACTTCAAAGACACAGGGACGCCCTGGGTGGCTCAGTGGTTGAGCATCCGCCTTCGACTCAGGTGGTGATCCAGGGTCCCAGGATCGAGTCCCATATCGGGCTCCTCGGGAAACCTGCTTCTCCCCCTGCCTGTGTCTCTGCCTTTCTCTCTGTGTCTCTCATGAGTAAATGAATAAAATCTTAAAAAAGAAAATAAAAACAAAGAGATCCCAGAGACCTACTTGCACCTTCCACCATGTGAGGTTATAGCAAGAAAACGGCCATCAGAGATGAAGCAGACATTCTCCATTCACCAAATCTTTTATAGCATCATGATCTTGGATTTTGCCTCCTCCAGAACTGAGAAACAAATAATTTTTGTTGCTAAGCCGTCCAGTTTATGGTATTTTTTATTATGGCCACCCAAATTGAGACAACAATCTAGAGTAATTCAACCAGAATTCATTCCAAAAACTATTTAGTAATTACAAAAGGAAAAATGGTAACTTTACAGTGAAGAAACATGGCAAACAAAGTTAACATCAAAAAATTAAGGACGTATATCTTAATTGCTAGAGAAAATAGTAAAACCATCAAATAGGTATAGCTAAACAACCAATAAAATATCAAATTAGCACCATGTACCTGCTAAATTGATATGCTGAAAAGAACATAAAGTTACTGCTAGAGTATGCCAGCCTGAAACACACAATATAAAACCTAATCCTTAGGAAACATCCTCCAAATTCAGGGGCATTTTACAAAATAATTTCCCTGTTACTGTTTTTTAAATGTCAATGTCATAAAAAATAATAAAACTAAAATGTCCTGAAAGTTTGAAATTATTAAAAATGGCAAATAAAAAAAAAAACACTTTATACCAACTGGGATTTATTTCAGGAATTCAAAGATGGTTCAATATTAGACTTTATGGATACTATCTTGATGATTAAACATTTATTATTTAGTCAAAAAGGTAGCATTTGATCTCATGGATAAAAATTTGCGGTTTTTCTACTAAGTCTAGGAAATGGCAGTAATTTCATCATTTCTACTACTGCTATTGTTTCATACTTTCTTTTATCTGATATGTTTGGCTAATAGTTTTGGACAAAGAGTCATAAGAACTAGAAAAGATGCAATACTTCCTTTACTTGTGTATGATATGACAGCGAATCTGCAAAAATCAGTAAATCAATTTTAAAAGCAATGTATACACAGAGAGACACATAAATACACAGAATTCAGTAAGGTAGAAGAATTCAAAATTAGTATAAAGTCAATAGATTTTATATATACAAATAATAAACAGATGATATAACGGCAGATAAAAAAGCTCTCTTAAGAAAACACAAATAAAAAAAAAAAAAGAAAACACAAAGAAGATATTCTTGTGAGCAAATGTAATAGTAAATGTACCAAACCTGCATGAAGAAGACTTAGAAATATTCTGGAAGACTCAAAAATCTATCTGAAGAAATAGAAGCTCATTCTTTGTTCTTGGACAGAAGAAATTAACATCATAAAAATGTCATCTGGCCAAGTCATTATATAAATTTATAATGATCACAGTAAAAACACCAACACATTTTTTCCCCTGGATCTGGGCAAGACTTTAGCATTCACATGAAAAAAAAAAAGATAAAATTAGAAAGACAAAAAAATGCCCACAAAATCTTTTAAAAAGAGCAGTATACCTCCACTATTAGGAATGTATCCTGAAGTAATAGAAACTAATATCAACCAAACTACTCATTCATAGACTTTTTTGGGTAAAATTTGATATGCCCACAATGGATTAATATTCAGCTCAAAAAAGAAAAAAGAATATCCCTATAAACTACTATTGTAAGACTTCTTGAATGTTTTATCAACTGCAAAGAGCAAGATATACAGAGAATATGCTACCTTTTTTTTATAAAAGAAAGCCTGCAAAATAACAGATGTATGTTATTATAACATACAAAGCATACTTAGGTATTCCATATATATACTTATTTTTTGCAGAAAGAAATATGGGATGATATACCAGAAACTAAGGAAAACTGTTTTTCCTCTGAAGATGGGTAAGAGTGGGATGGGGTGACATTTATGTGAGGGAGATTTCTTGTGATTATCTTTGTACATATATTTTACTTTTGAAAATTTTGGATTTTGTAAATATTTTATGTATGCAAAATAAAATGACATCAAAAGGGCAAAACTCAAACATAAAAAAATGTATATACACAGAAGCAGATTAATTAAATTGTACGTCTAATCATTAACACTGGCAACATAACCATGAAGGGAGAAAATGTTAATTCAAGTAACTCCTGAGCACAGTACTCTAATCACACATTCCTACAGGGACATATTCTAAAATTAAACATACATTTGAAAACCTATAAAGGAATATTGATCTTTATTTTTTATTTTATTTTTTTATAATAAATTTATTTTTTATTGGTGTTCAATTTACCAACATACAGAATAACACTCAGTGCTCATCCTGTCAAGTGTCCCCCTCAGTGCCCATCACCCATTCACCCCACCCCCCGCCCTCCTCCCCTTCCACCACCCCTAGTTCATTTCCCTAATATTGATCTTTATTTAGGAGGTTTGTAGATGGTAGTGGTATTAGTATCCAATTCTTGAAGTATTTTGTGCATTTATGAGAGAAGAAAAATGTAAACACAAATTCAATTTCCTATTGAACTGGAGGTTATCAGTATGAACTCAGAGGTTTCAGGGGGGAAAAATGTATTTCCTAATTATTTTCCCTATGAGTCAGAGCACACTTACAGCCCAGATCTTGGTTTCTAAGTACCATTTCCCACTGAAGAAAACTGAGGATCCTTTGAAAAGTAGCTGATTACATATCTGTGATGGAGAAGGTACAAAGGGGGCTTGAAACTTTGTTTTCCCAAAAAGTAAGATAGTATTCAAAACTCTTTTCAGTAGAATGCCAACTAATCAATATAGAAGGGACTATTAAATTAGAAAACGATTCTGTAAGCCCCAGTATAATCATCGGTACAGGCAAGAGCTATCGATAGATGGTAGGTACCTGGGTGAAATGTTGCCGGGGATGACGACATGTCATGGTCTCCAAGTGGAAGATACTTTACTGACTACAGATGGAAATATACATTTGTCTTTTATTGTCTACCAACGAGAAAATAAAAATCTTTACACTCAAAAGACCAGGCAGTCACCCCCTTGACCTTGTAACCATCACTAATAAGACAGCCTGACACTGTGTTCCTCCTGATATGTGGCAATAAGTATGTACATCCCCCATGTAATATTCTTGTTACCATACTGAACTACATCAAACCATGAGGAAATAATCAGAAAAATCCATCATGTGAAGTGTTCTGCAGACATCTGGCCTGGTTCTGCAAAAACAACAGTCAAGAAAGTCCAAAAATAATAACAATAATTTAGGAAATAAATTGACAATATTCTAGACTTAAAAAGAAAAGAGCTAAAGAGACATAACAACTAGGCCAATTCTTATATAAGATCCAGCCATCTTGAGAACAACTATGGAAATTTGAATATTAACTCTATTGTAGCTATCATTGAGTCCATGTTAATTCTCTTACATGTGATAATGGTACCATGGTGGTATAGAAAGATGCTTGTTTTATTCTCAAAGAGCAGTGTTTTCCACAGACACTAATAAACATACTAGTACCTGAACAACAAAAATGAAGTGAAAAAAAAATGAGACATTTTTAGAGAAACAAGAGCTGAGTGAACTTCTCACCAGAAGATCTGCATCATAAGAAATAGTAAAGGGAGTTCTTTAGGTAGAAGGGAAAGGATTCCAGATGGAAGGGCAGCGGCACAGGAAGCAATGGAGAGCTCAGGGCAAGTCTAAATGAAGAACTAACTATATCAAACAATAACAATGATATTTTGTGGCATTTAAAAAGGTAGGAAGATAGCCTAGGAGTTGAAATTGGGCAAAAAAGTTACGGTATTCTATTGCATTTTCTGGAAATCATGTCAAGTTACCAAATTGACATTAGATTTAATAAGTCAAGGATGAAAGTTGTCATTTCCAGGGCAGGGTTTTTCAATCCTGGCGTATTGACATTTGGGACCATATGTTCTTTATTGGGAGGGAATTTTCTGTGTGCGTAGGATGCTTAACAGCACGTCTGGTTTCTGCTAACCAGTTACCATTAGCAACTTGTGATAGTTAACCTGATGTGTCCACTTGACTGGATCAGGAGATTGCCAGATATCTGGGTAAACATACTTTCTGCATATGTTCATGTGGGTGTTTCCAGAAGAGATTAGCATTTGACTCTGTAGACAGAGTTAAGTGAATTACTGTCCCCAGTGTGAATAGGCCTGAGTAGAACTAGGAGGTGGAGGTTGTGTGTGTGTGTGGGGGTGTGTGTGTGTGTGTCAGGATTCCCTTGCTCTCTACCTGACTGATTGATCTGGGACATCCATCTTCTCCTGCCTGTGACCCTCCATGTTGTCCCTTCTCCAGGCCCACAGTGGAATCCTCATCAGCTCTCTGTCAGTGAGGCCTTCAAACTACACCACTAGCTTTCCTAGATCTAAAGCTTGCAGATCAATAGACTTCTTAATCTCCATAATTGAGTGAGCCAATGTCTTATAATATCTTCCTAGATCTCTCTCGATCTAGATCTATCTACATTTATGTCTGTATCTCCACCTACATCTCTACCTACAACTACATCTCCAGCTACCCTATATCATTTGCTACTCTAGAGAACCCCACTAATACACAATACCCTCCCCAGCTCCTGCTGCCACCACTGTGACATCCAAACTTGTCTCTAGAGATTGCCCAACATGCCTTGTGGTGGGGAGAATCTCCCTAGTTGAAAACTACTGCACTAGGGTAACCAAAAAAGAATAGTAAATGAGTGTATTCCTTACAAAGCAATGGAGGAAACACTGGAAGGAATAATAATATACTTAACCCGAAGATAGGAAAAGGATCCTAGAGTGTATGAGTCTAATCAAAAGCAACTAGTATGATGGTGGAGTTGAATCCAAATATCACATAATTATATTAAAATGTAAATGGATGAGATCCTCCAATTAAAAGACGTAGACTGCTGGACAGAAAGATAGTGAATTCTCTAACACCCGTGGTTCACAGCACCTCCTCGTCATGGGACCAGTGCTGAATCTGGAGTGGGAATCCCAGAGTCCTCTGTCTCAGCTGAGCTGTGTGACCATTGGGAAGGATGTTTAGATTCATTAAGTCTCAATCATTTTATCAAAGACTGATGGCTACGCATTAGACCAGTGATTTTCCCCAAGCATCAGAATCCCATGTCCATCAGAATCCTCGGGTGAGTTAAAAAAAATCATGTCTGTGCCTATTCTGAGAATAAGTGAATGAAATTTTGAGGTGCCTATGGTGGGGGCATCTGGGTGTTCATGATCTGAAAACTAAAGAGTAAGAATAAATGGAAGGATGAGGAGGGGGAAGAGACAAGGCAGGAGAGGTCTTCCCAGTGGCATTCATGGATGTGCCCATGGATGGTTTGGGATGCGGTTTGGCACCAGAAACAGAAAGACAGAGTAGGTGGTGGCTTTCATTTCCAGCTGTTTCATTTACTGAGCCAGCAGCAAGCCTTCCCTGAGTTGAGGGTTATGCAGATGATGCATCATCAGTATTTGCTTGGGGCCTTTTTCCAGTTCCCAGGTAGGGCTGGTTACAGGCAGCAGAGACACAACCTGGGCAGCCTGGGTGGCTCAGCGGTTTAGCACCACCTTCGGCCCAGGGCGTGATCCTGGAGACCCGGATGGAATCCCACGTCGGGCTCCCTGCATGGGGCCTGCTTCTCCCTCTGCTTGTGTCTTGCCCCGCCCCCCTTGTGTGTGTGTGTCTCATCAATAAATAAATAAAATCTTAAAAAATAAAAAGGCAGAGACACCTTCTGTAAGGCCGAGGACGTGGGCTCAAAGGGTGTAGTAGGTTTCTCTTGCTGCTTTAACAAACGACAGCAAATCCAGTGGCTCAAACCAAACGAATTCATGATCTTACTGCTCTAGAGCTCTGGCTCAGTCCTCACTGGACCCAAATCACCGTGTCACCAGGGCCAGATCCCCTTCTGGAGGCCCTCAGGGACAAGCAAAACATTGTATTCCCTTTTTGAGTTTCTAGCGCTGTGCACATTCCTTGGCTCATGGCCCCTTCCTTTTCCTTCAGGAATGGTAAAAAATGGAGGCTGATGTCCTTCTCATGTCCCATTTCTGACCCCTCTTTTCATTTATTGTCACCTCGTTTTCTGACCCAGCTGGAAAAGGTACTCCTCTTTTAAGGACAAATGTGATTGTATATTAGGACCACGGGGCGATCCACACTACTACCCCCATCTCAGGGTCTGCGCTCTTCATCCCAACCACTTCCCTTTGCGGAGTGAAGTAATGTATTGAGAGGTTCTGGAGATGAGGGCGCGGGGTCATCATTGTGCCTACCACAATAATGGTAAGACTGAGGGAAGTCTTAGGGTCTCCGGGCAGAGTCTCACTGAGGGTCTTGTCCCTGTCCCTACACCGACCGCTCTGCTCACTGAGCCCACGTCCTGGGACAGTGAGCCTCCGTGGCTGGGCCCCCACCTTGGGCACCTTGACTGACAGTCCATCAAGCCTGGAAAGGACAGAGGAGAAGCAACTCCCTCCCCTACAGCCTGGTATTTTGTAGAAGGGGATGGGACGGTGGGCAGCTACAGAATAGACCACAAATGTCACTACACCAGGCTGTGTCCCTGTTCCTGGGACGCAGATCCACTTGACCAGCAGGCAGGAGCACCCGATCATTAGGCCTGGGCCACCGGACCAAAACGGATCACAGGAGCCTGGATGCAGGACTGGGCTCACACCCTTCGCTTTTTCCGGGAGCAGAGGAGAGGGTGTGAATCCGTCACCTGGAAGGTATGCTGAATTTTTAATCTTCGATGTATATTATTATGGGAAAGTATAACAAATCACCTATGGTACACAGAAGCTTATAGGATACGATTATCCTTAATTAATGGGGAAATGCATGGCTTTTATTCAATGGAACTGATTTATTGTCTTAATTTTCAGGCGTTCAGCCTCACGTTCCCACCGAAACCGGCGCGCGCCCACGGTCACCAGCAGACGCCAGGCGAGTGTGATCTCCTTTGTGACCTGTGCCTAATTAGTGCTTTATTGTCATCTTCCAACTCGCGCTTAAACTGCACCAACAGGGGCGGGATGAGTCCCCACGCCGAGTAATAAGCCTGCAGCCCTGGTCCTGCAATAAGCAGGGGGTGTTTTCGGCGTGAGATCAGCATCCGGAGCCCGCTTCTCTCCCTGGATCCTCTGAGGGGGCGCGGGTGATGAGGCCCGGGGAGCCCCCGCCTCCCTGCCTGACTGCACCTCACCTGCCTGTCCTTCACCGCCTCTATTAGGCTCGGCTAGTTAAGTGAAAGGGAGAGGAACGAGCTGAGAGCTGGTGGGTGTTGGAGCTTCCAAGTCCATAGTTCCCGGCTAATTGCTGGTCCTAACAGGCACAATTAGCTGCTACAAGCCCTTTGAGATGGCCCAGGGCCTTTCTCAGGTAGCAGCCATCACCAGATAAAGGCTGAAATGCGCTCCACTTAGAGAGACACTTGCAGACAGGAGTGTCACAGCCTGCCAATTACACTGTCCCTGTACACAGTCACTTCCCAGAGAGAGGAAGAACCCAGATGAAGACCCGGCATTAAAGGGAGAGGGCACAGGCTGCTCTCAGCCCCGGGAAGCCGAGCTGCAAGCTAACCTGGGCTGCCAGTCGGGGTGGGGGAGTGCTTTGCAAATTAAACCCTACTGTTGAGCCCATTAGAAGCCATTTCATGGACACTTGCTACCTACATGCTCCCCCACCTGCGAGCTTCCTGCCAAAACCTCCATCCCACGGCCCACCCCCAGCCCACTCCTTTTCCGCCTCGGGGAGGGGCGAACAGAGAAACACTGGACATTTCACTGGAAGACAGAGGCAGCTTGTGCTGGGAAGAGCGTTTAATTAGGAGTCAGGGTCCCCTTCCCTCCCCCCAAGTTAAACAGCTGTGCAGAGTGTCACATCCTTCACAGCGGGCTAAGTTCTAAGGCACCAGGTAAGCTGAAAACCCCGTTTCAAGGGTTATTTTGGCCGCATGTACTAGAAGTCGTCCACAAAGCGCAGCATCGTGCCTGTCTGTAGATAAGGCTGCTCGGTAATTTCTACGTGAAAGTGCCAGCGCGATTGTAAAGTACGTTACAGAGCACACGGTACACATAAAAAATATATTTTTTATTTCAAGTCTCGTCAAACAAAATAAAAGGCTTGACGGTGTACGGCGTTGGATTTCTGTACACTTGAGAGCATGCTGTGCACCTTTGCTGTGTGATGTTGGGCACATGTCATGTCCTCTCGAAGACTAGTTTCCTCGTCCACAGAGAATGGGGTTGGACACAATGGTCTATGACATCACTGCCAGGGCTGATGTGAGGCCACCCTCCCAGCGGCTGCACAGGCCCAGGCTTGCACTTGCATTTCCAGTCGGGAAGACACGGAAGCTATGCGGTGGGGCCAGTGTCCACTCCCTCTGCTGCTGTGATATGTCTCCAACTGCTACAGGCTCTGTCTGCAACTGATGGTGGCCATGTAACAGCTGCACAGGAAGGAGCAGGGGTCCGGAGATGGTGGAGGCCTGGATGATGAGAACTCCCCCAGGGCCTGAAATATGTGACAGTGTGGGAGCAATTAGCAGGCAACCGAGCAGTTTCACGTGACCTCTATGGAAAGGGGTTGGTGCCATTAACTGAAGCCTCCCGCCTCCTTGCCGTCCACAGCCAGGTCTACGTCAGACTCTGCTTGAGAACACTCCTCCTCCAGATGGTCTTGTAAAGTTCCAATAAATGGAGAGCACTGGTATTCAGAGAGGTCACTAGGAGGGAGGCTGTGCTGTGGAAGATGAGGATCAGACACGTGCAGGCAACGGGGAAACTGGAATCTGCCGTTTCCTTGCTGTGTGGTATGGGGTGGGCTGCTTAACCTTTCAGGAGAGAGAAGGGTCTCTCCTTCCTGATTTTACAAATGAAGGGTTTGCGCTTCATTATGTTACTGGTTCCTTCTAGCTTTGCTATTTGATACCTGGGCTCCTGCAAGTTATTGCGCCTTCTTTTTCTTTTCTTAAGATTTTATTTATTTATTTTAAACAGAAAGAGAGCGAGAGAGTGCACGAGCTGGGGGGAAGGGGCAAGAGGGAGAAGCAGAGAATCTCAAGCAGACTCCACGATGAGCGTAGAACCCAACACAGGGCTCCATCCTACCACGGTGAGATCATGACCTGAACCCAAAACCAAGAGTGGGCCACCTAACCAACCAATGAGCCACCCAGGTGGCCCTATCGCACTTTTCAAAAATGATTGGTTGATTGATTGATTGATTGATTGATTGATTTTAGAGAGAGAGCATGCCGGGGAGGGGCAGAGGGAGAGAATCGTCAAGCAGACTTCCTGTTGAGCAGGGATCCCACACGGGGCTCGATCTCAAGACCCTGAGGTCACAACCTAAGCTGAAGCCAAGAGTCAGACACTCAACTGACTGAGCCACCCTGGCGCCCTTCCTGCACTTTCTAACTATGACAACAAGGATCCCTGGGAAGGAAGAAAGAAGGAAGGAAGGGGGAAAGGAGGTGAACATTTATATCGTATTAAAAGAAGGTGTCACGCCATGGAGGGCAGCATTCTCAGCAAAGGCACTCCGACAATTTGCAACCTGAGGCCCAAGTCAAAGACGCTCTACGTCCCCTGCAGAAGGGAAGCTTCTTTTCTCCTTTCCAGGTCCCCATTACACTGGGGAAAATGGACATTTGTGAGGGCCTCAGACAACCCCCGGTGAAGGTTTACCCACCAGGGCAGATGTGTCAGGGTAATTCAAAGGGGAGAGTCATAGTCCCTTCGATAAACAGTGCTGGCATGACTTGGTAGCTACTGGGGGAAAATGAACCTTGACTGCACATCATGCACAGAGAGTAATTCAAAATGGGTGATAGACTTAAATATAAGAGCTAAAACCAAAAAAAAAAAAAAAAAAAGAGCTAAAACCATAAAGCTGTTTAAAAAAAAAAAGGAAAAAATTTGTGGCTTTGGACTAGGCAAAAATGTCTTAAGGTACCAAAGACATAAAGCATCAAAGAAAAAAAAAGAAGTAAATGGGACTTCGTCAAAATTAAAAACGTTTTCTCATCGAAAAACACCGTCAAGAAAATAAAAAGGAAGGACTACATAAATAACTCTCACAGCTGAATAATAAGAAAACATAAAGCCCAACTAAAGATTCAACAGACACATGAGCAGAGAATTTAGAGCAGGCCACGGAGCATAGGAAAAGGAGCTCAAGATCATCGGCCATGTGGGTGGTGCCAACCTAAAAAGAGGTATATACCTATACGAACAGGTAATGCACAGAGACCAACGATGTCACGTGTTAGTAAAAATTTGGGAAAACTCAAAAGTCTCATATATTGAAGGTAGGAATGCAAAATGGCTCGGTCACTCGGAAAACAATTGGGTAACTTTCTTGTAAGATAAATATGCGTGTGCCCTGTGCCCCAGCAATCCACTCCTGGATATTTACTCCCCCAAGAGCAGTGAGAACATGTGCCCACCCAAAGACGGGGACACGCGTGGTATCGATTGCAAAGGCGCCCGGGGGACTTACGGGGTGATGGAAGTTTTAAGAGTCTCAGTTGTTGTTGGCAGTTGCCTGATGGTACAAAAATGCACTGAGGGCAGCCACGGTGGCTCAGCGGTTTAGCGCCGCCTTCAGCCCAGGGCATGATCCTGGAGACCCGGGATCGAGGCCCACATCGGGCTCCCTGCATGGAGCCTGCTTCTCCCTCTGCCTGTGTCTCTGCCTCTCTCTCGCTCTCTCTCTCTCTCTCTCTCTGTGTCTGTCATGAATAAATAAATAAAATCTTTAAAAAAAACGCATGGAACTGGACATTTAAAGGGGGGCAAAATTTCTGGTGCATTATAGCCCAACCAAGAGCATCTGGGGGTGATGGAAGCATCCACCTCCGGGGTGCCAGGCTGCGGGTCTGTTATGGTGGGGTGCCAGGCTTCTATCTGGGGCCCCCGAGTGGCAGCCTGGAGGGGGACAGTGTTTGAACCCCAGCTCCGACTGCACCACCACCAGGGAAGTGAGGCCAAATGCAGCCTGAGCTTCCCCCGCCTGATGGATTCCTCTCCGCGAGGCCACCGCCTTTGGATTCCAAGTGTTTCTATAAAACTCAGGGTGGCAGGTGAGACTCTGAGGAGCACCTGGCAGCATGGAAGAGGGCTCCACCCTTGGCCTGCACATGATCAGATAACAGGTTGCGGGCAGAGAGTGGCCCCTGGCAGGGGGAGATGGTGACAGTCCGTGTTCAGGGAAGCGCTCGCATCTCTGTTAGGGACAAGGGTGTTAATACTGAATGTGTTGTCCTTCGTGTTGCCTTCATATTAACCCCCCAAAATAATTATGGGAAGTTCAGTGCACAGCACAGCTAAGTGAATAATCAGTAGCGGAAGTCGAAGGAGGGGTGGGCATTGGATGCCTGGGTCAGAACAGTACGGACCAGCCAGCAGAGCCGCAGGTGAGGTGGGGACAGCCCACGGCAGGCGGCTCCCTCTGGTCAGCGTCCTGGGGCCGCAGCGGGGTGCCGAGCTCACCGTGTCCGGGGGATGATCCGCCGTGGGCTTCGTTCTATGGAAGGAGACTCCCAGAGGCAGAAGGGGCGGCGAGGGCAAGAGCACTGTCTGCCCTTCTACGTCTGACCAGCCCCCTTCCAGCTTACTTGTTCCCTCACTAGTGGGTTTTACTTCCTGCAGTGTCCATATGTTGGAAGAGAGTCTGGCCACACGGTGGGTGGCCTCAGAGCTCCAGGACCACCGCCAGTCACCCAGAACCTGAGACCCAGAGTTTAACCCCGGAGGAAGAGTGTGGCCGGCCCGCTGGAGTTAGGCTCCTGCCCTTGGTCCAAACCACAGGCCCTTGGGTTAGAAGCCAAGAAGGGCTCAGTTCCCCAGTGGAGTCCTCTGGGCTTGGGCAGCTGAGGGGTAGTAGCATTTCCAAAAAGTCTTTCCAAGGAATCTCCGGGAGCCCATTCCTCTTCCTCCGTAGGCTGTGCCATGAGAGAGCTGACCCAGGGTCGCCTCTGGCATCCCCTTAATGCTCTATGATAATGCAATTCTGTTGATCCCCGTGCATCGCCTCTGGACCCCATGGGTGTCTACTTTTGTCTGTTAGTGACCTAGGGATCCCAGGGAGCGTGCTCCTCACGAAGGAGCTGCCCCAGGAGGGAAGGGAGGGCGAACCCAGCCGTCTGACCCGAGGATGTTTTAAGAATCTATTTCTCCTTCATGTTCCAGGGGAGATTCCTGGCAGGGAGCAGACACCTTCCAGTGTTTCCCGGCAACCTCCTGCCCCCACGGCCTGACAGTGCGCCGACGTCTACTTAAAAGCAGGGGGATATTTCTTCCAAAGGTGGTTGTGCTGGCACAGGGCTCCTCCTGAGAATGGCATTGAAATGACAACCTTGATAGACTGTGGGTGGGCTGTCTGTTCCTTCCTCTCAAACTTCAGCTGAGCGGAGCATTTGGGAAGAGCAAACAAGCACTTGTTTTCAGACCCTCGGTGCCAGCGTCTTCTTCCACGCGACGTACATAATTGCCTTCTCTGCCGCCTAAGAGCGAAGAGAGGACCAATGTGAAAATTCATATGAACAGTGCTCGAAATCATGAACATGTCTCTTGCTGCTGCATCTCGGTCGCCAGGCTGAACTAGACTTCAGGGAGGCGGGGCCTGGGGCAAACAGCTGACTCATCCTCATCTTTCTCCAAAGAAATGGAACAAAGCTTCCTGAACCTCGCAGGGCAGCTGAGGACACGGAAAAAAGCTGAGTCTTCTCCTGGCTGAGCTATGAACCACCGCAAGGGATCTTGGAGGGGGTGTGTGCGTGTGTGCGTGTGTGTGTGCACATGCATGCACATAATAGCGTGGGGCCTTCCTGTGCAGCTTTGGGGCAAATGCAGCAAAATGGCACCTCCTTTGACAATGAGGGTCCAGGGCGGGGGTTGTGGAGGTGCCCAAGCATCCCCCTTAGCTGATCCCCCAGAGCCAGGGCAGGCCCACAGTTTCAGCAGCTGGAGGGAGAAAGTGGTAGGACAGGAGAACGTTGGTGTCCGTAGGCCACGTGCATTTACGATTCAGTCCAAGACCAGCCACATAATTTGCAGATCTCAGCGTAAAATGCAAATACAGAACCCTTTGTTCAAAGATTGTCAGGGATTTCAAGATGGTAACAGAAGGGCAAAACACTGAAATGTGAGGCCCTAGTGAGCTCGGGGACCAGGTGAGACCGCCCAAGCGACACGGCTATGAAGCTTGCCCTGATTAAATCTCACCGATTTATAGCCAACACACCTGCAGCCCTTTCCCCATCACTGTCCGCATGGGGATCCCTGCTTGAGCCCCTCTCCTGCCTCTACACCGCTGCCTCCCTCTTGGTGCCCAGCTTTGTGTCCTGGGCTCAGGAAGGATGCTTTGACCACTAGTTGAATTGGCCTGAGAAATGTAACATTTGGTTAAACGCTGGAATGGCCCATCTAATGAAATTACTATGTTTTCATGTCGTGGGTCCTCAAAAACCGTGTGCACTGCTCGTCAAGAGCTGTAGCCCAAGAGGTCTTGACGGCAGGGCCAGGTCAGATGGCAGCAGGGTCCAGGGGCAAAGCTCCGTAAAATCAGGACGCATTCTCCAACGGCCAGGCTGTCCAGAGAGGGAAAGGAGAGGGTGACGCCCACAGGGACACCAAGGCAAGCACCGCTGGGCTAGGAGAGCAGCTGGGGTGGACCAGTGGTTTTCCAACTTATCCTTCTTCCTTCCTTGCTCTGAACTTCAACATGATTAACATTTATTGCTAGACCCTGCTCAGAAACACTATAGGGGTGACCACAGGTACTAGTCGCAACAGCCCTATGAGCTATATACTATTTTCCCTCCTTTTGTATGAAAAGCAACAGAGGCAGAGAGTCCTGGTGGGGCCTAGATTTGTACCCAGGATCATAAAAGCAAGCTTCTTCCTTAAACTACGTCTAACCCAGGTGATTGCAGGCCCCGGGCTGGAGGGTTAGTGTTGAGAGCTTCAGGGCTGCAGGACCTCAAAGCTCCTTCCCAAGCCCCCATAGTCCCTGGTGCTCTGATTCCACCTTTCATACAAAGGATATTTTTGCTCCTGTGTTGCAGAGTGGCTCACATTCCACTTCCTTCTTCCAGTTTCAGAGCCAGATCTAATCACAGGGCCATTTTCCTCTGTCTTTTGTGGTTTACAAAGAATAAAATTAGCCAAATGGATAAAAGCTTGTTGTAGGCATATGTAGAGCATTTCAAAGTCTATTTATCAAAAGACTGACCACTGCATTTATACCATGGAAACTCCAAGTGCACAATGACTCTGTCATTTAATTTTAAGAAGAAAAAAAAAATTTCAACAGAGAGATGCAAAGTCATGGCCAGTGACTGGAAAGACTTGTGCTAGACATGGAATCTCTTCACAGAGACAGCCCATCCCGATGCCATCCACCTTTAGGGGTGTTACTCTTCCACCCCGAGTGTCTGGCCATGAAAGGGCAGGACAGTTTAGCTCTGTTAGATGTTGCCTTGCTCTCAGGACCCCAGTTCCTCTGTCTCACCAGGCTGGGCCACGTGGCCCGAGTCCAGAAAATACCCTTCCTCATCAGATGCTGCTCTTCACTGGTCATCGCTCTGCGGTCATCGCTCTGCATACCCAGAGTGTGGTCAAAGCACATGATGGCACCAGTGACAGTGGACAGAGCAGCTGGGAGGCCGTGACCAGGCCCTTACCTTCGGGAACACGCCTTGGTTCAATCCATCAGCCAACAAGTGGTTTATTGACAATGACTTTTCCAAAGGTTGTCTTAGTCTCCGAGGGTTTTAACCACTGAATTCCGCCTCATGCTCATGTTTCCAAAGGACCGGTAACACATTAGTCTCCATGATTCCTTTGTGAGGTTTCCAGTTTCATCCACACAGGCAGCCCTGCACCCATATGCCCTCTCTGTGGGTGATTTCTGAATACCCAAGGCTGCGGGGCACTCCTGCACCTGTCAGAGCATCTTCATCCTGTTGAACATTGGCTGGCTCATTTAGAAATGCAGTCGATGTAGTTCGGTTGTACCTTGGTGGGGGTGGGGGTGGGTATTTTGGGGACAGTCTTCTGTAGGACATCATCTGTCTCCTGGCTGCCACCTTCCCAATACCTCAGTACTTGGCCAGACACCTCAAACCAGAAAGACACTGGGGACGCACACTCAGCAATGGATTTCTTTGATGGGGGATACTGAGAACAGCGATGGACAGGACATATCGATTCATGTCCCTTCCTCATGTCTACCTTCACATTTTCCAGATATGAGCGCGCGCACACACACACACACACTCACACTCACATGCTCACACACACAAATATACTAGGGAGTATGTAACCATACAGTACCATTCCTCCCCCAAAGCCAATTCAACAAGTCTTCACGTTAAATCTGGAAGTAGGGCTGAATGCTGGCCGTAAGCCAAGAAGTGAAGCACATACAAGGAATGTGTGAGACATGATTTCTGCCTCGTGGCAGCCCATAAGCTGCGCTATCAGACTTGAGAGACTGCCGGCCATGGCAGCCAGCAGTCCCGCCCCCCACCAGTTCCAGGAAATGGCCGGGCACAGAAAACCCTCCATCCCAACATTGAACAATCCTTCCACTCTTGAAAAGTCCCCAAACTGCAGCCAACCAACAGTTGGATCCAAAGACCAATTAGAAAGTCTCCCCAGCTTCCCAAACCCCATCTTAACAGGGTGTTTGCCAATCAGAGACCGTCTCCATATTTCCCCTTTTTACTCTATAAAATGTACTCCTTTCTAACGCCCTTGAAACCTTGCCCACGAAAGTGACACAGATGGGTTCCCTTGCTGTATGGTTATGAATAAACAGACGGTTAATTTTGTCTCAGACTTAGTTTTGTCTTTGTTGGACTTAACTCATAAATGACACAACCACACAGCAGAAGCAGTCAATATAGAATCGGGTCCTGGAGGTGTTCAGAGACCGGCAGGAGAAGATGGGCTGGAATGATCCAGAGATATTTCTCAGAGGAGGTCAGACTTGAAGGAGGCCTTGTAGTAGGAGTTGGATAAAGCAGCAGGGAAAGCAATAAAAAAAGAATGGACCAGAAGGAATAGCAGAGGGTGTTTTTGTGAAGAAGAGCCATGGATAGAGGTGGATAAGGACAGAACTGCATTCCTTCCCTTGGGGAATATACTTCTGAAACATAAACTCCAAATCAGGAGAATTCACAAACAATTAATTAAGATGTTGTAAGGGAAGAGGAATTAGAGGAGCAAGTGCTCAAGTGATATCATGCAAGTCCTTATACAAAATCTTTCCGGTGTTCTCTAAATAAAGTCACGACAGTTACATTTTTTTTTTTCATCTTCAATCAATAATAATGAGTCCTGGGCAATCCAATGCCATTTACATGCTTTGTTCTCTGGAATATTTTATGAGTCTCCTATCCTTGAACCATCAAGAAGATGATTGCATGTATTTTATGTTGCTTTGCTATAAGTAATATATATTCAATCAGTCAATCAGCTAATACAAACTCAGTGCTCACCATGTACTAAGCAAGAGCTAATACTCTGTTGCAGGAGACTGAGACCTCATTTTTGTTCCTTTTCTACTCTCTTGCTCCTACTGCTACTGCAGGACACTTCTTCCTCTGGCAAGATGTTTCGTTCTAGCTGGTTCTTGGTCAAGTACTTCTGTGGCAATTATGCTCAAGTACCACCAAATGGCGGGCCACAGACTGGCTTCTCCCAAGAAGGATCCAGGTTTGTATGTGTGGCCATGGCTGTGGGTTACTACAAAGAGTGGGGAGGGAGGCCCAGGAGGTCAGGCTCGGAGGTGAAAGGGGCAAGTGAGTCACACCACAATGTCAGGAATTTAGGACCCCGAAGAAGGTATGAGCTAGAGAACACAACCCCAGGCATTGGCAGGTGGCTGCAATGTATCCATTCATTTCCCCAGCATTCAGTGAGAGCTGCTCTGTGACAGATCCTGTGCTGGGTACCGGGCCCTGGGAAATCAAGGGTAAACAAGACAGGCTAGGTGCTTGAACATCTTGCATCCAGTGGTGAAGACAACTCAGCAGGCAGTCACATGTACCGGTGATAAGAGAAAAAAAACAAAAAAACAAAAAAAACAGAGTGATACAGAGACATTCCATAGGGGCATCTAACCTGGTCTAGGTGAGGAAGGTTGGGATGAGGCTCTGGACACAGAAGGGGTTTTTAAATCCAGGAGGAGTGGGCCGACCAAGGCACATATAGTGGGGAACCTCACAAGCCTTATATGTCTGGGGGTCTGCAAGAAATTCCAAGTAACCATCCAGAGTTCTTGATTCTGAACACTAGGGGCTGACCCTGAATACCTGCAAAGGAAAAGGAGTTTGTTGGAAGCATATCGATAGCTTATCAAAGCAAAGGAAGGCCGGGGAATCATGAGGGAATCAAAAGAAGCTGAACTGCCAAGAACACGGTCAAGTCTACCCTGTAGGAAAGGCTTATTAGGACACTGGCATTGGGGCCACCGTCACTGGCACCTGACTGGACCGTCCGCATCATGTGATCTCAGGTAAGTTGCCGATGAGCAGGGAAAGGAAATATCCACATTCCTTTGGATGCAGATTCACACCAGGGGACTTCCCCAAAGCAAAGCAAACTACTCAGAGGCTGGCAACCAATACCTGACAAATGCCCCCACTGAGCCTGCGTGGCTGGAACATAGAGCATGGAAAGAGAAACAGAGAACTCCCGTTGGCCATCGTTGTAGACATCAAGGAGGCAATGTCGTCGACAAGCAGGTTAAGGAACTGAGGCCCCATTCTTAAGGCAATGGGGTACCATTCATTGGGGGTTCAGTGCGGATGGGGACTGGGATGGTGGCCGTGAAACCAGATGAGCTCTCCCTGCTGGAGTGTGGAGGACAGTTGGGAGGGGAGAATGACTGCAGGCCACAGGACACCTGGTAGGTAATGGCAGCCACCCAGGGGCAGGGGAGTAGTGGTCTGAGTTTGCAAATTGGTGATGGATATGGAGAGATGCCTGGGAATCTGAGAGGCAGGTAGGAAAGAAGATCATCCAGGGAGATAGGAGAGGTTTAAGAGTGACCCCCTAGGCCATTGGTTTAAACCACAGGGTGCTCGGTGACACACCCCATGGATAGAGGGACTCCTGCGAGAACAGCTCGGGGAACAACAGAGAAGGGCAGAGTTGGATGTCGCTGAGGCATCTGAGGGTCCTTTCCCTGTGACGCTCACACGAGAGGATGGGGCTGGAGAGGGCAAGCAGGTGTACAGGTCGCCAGGGCTAAGTGTGCACAGAGACACAGTGACATCAGAGAAACAGTTTTCATGGCAGCAAGTGTGTGGCACAAGCAGTTTCAGTGAAAAAAAAAAAAAAAAGAGAGGGAGCGTTGGATCATCATGGATTCAGGAGGAGAAACAACAGGTGTTCATGGCTCTCCCACCCCAGAAATCTAACAGCAAGGGTGAACTTGGAGAGGACAGGGGTCGCAGGCGCATGTGAGGTCGAGAAAGAATTTCTTCTTTCCTATGGGAGACCCGAGCAAATTGAAATGTTGGTAGAAAGGAAGCAGGGTCTCCTACATTTCTTTTAGGAGTATGATGCACTAGCCACTTATTGACTCTTTTCACCTTCAAAATAAGCACGTTATTAAGCTATTCTCTCCATTTCACAGCTGGGGATGCCAGGGCAGGGTTGGGTGCCGCCCCCAGGGTTATGACCGCAGGGGGTCTGGCTCCGCGACAGAGGAGCATCTAATGCTGTGCTCAACAGCCCGCGGGGAAGGGAAGAGTCTAACAAGGAGCGGAGAATGGAGCTCCCAGATGGACGGGACCAGCACATGGCTGGAGGGGTTAGCTTGGTCGGGGAGCCCCTCTTCCCCGATGACAACGACGTGAGAAGGAAGAAGAAACGGTGGGTTTTGATGCAAATGCAACAGCAGGTGTGGTGCCAGGTTCAGGTGCACTTCAGCAGGCAGCTTGTGTTTTATCTTGGAAGTAGGAGGTAAGAGCACCTGCCGAGAAGGAAGGGCAAGATGGGGAGGCGGTCTGGGGGCGGAATGATTGTCGAGCAGGGATGACGGTGGACAAGCAGAATCGAGGAAGACTGTGGGCAAGCGAGCGGCTCCGGTCTGGCTGGCCGCATACCCACGGAGGGTGACAATTCAGACCCCCCCCTCCCCACTGCTGTCACTGCCATCAACAAGTGACACTTGCCTCATCCTTGATTCCTCAGGAGGCCTGGCCGGGGCCCCAGGGGGCGGCTTGGTTCAGAAGAGCCACCCCAGGGTGCTGCAGGAGTGTGGGAAGGGGAAAGGAGGAGCTCGCCAAGGGGAGGCCGGGCTGGCCGGGGACTGTGCCCGGAGGATTCTCCTCCTACGGTGAGGTCACACCCGGTGGGTGACGGCAGATGAACTTGCCTTTGGTTCGTGCCTCCTTGTCCTCCGTGTGAGATGAGTGGTGCGGGTGTGAGCCCGATGTCCCCGGCAGGGACACGTCTGTGGCCTCCTCGCTGGTGCCTGCTGGGCGGGCGCCCCCTTCCCGTCTGTGGGCACCACCAGAAGGGCTGCAGCTGGTGCCATGGCCGTGGCTTCTCAGGACCCGCTCCCGGTGGCCCACCCGGCTGGAAGCCGACACCTAACTCCCGCTGCCCTAATGTATTCCGCTCATCCTTTCGCTCCTCTTGCTATTTTTGAAAATCCAGGAAGGAGACCAGGGCGGTGAGGAATCTGTGCGGAGCCGGGCAAACCCAGCTGTATTTTGGATTTTTTGCCTGCTTAAAAAATATTTTTCATTGTTTTGAGTTTGATGAGAATGTGTTTTCCCATTAATTTTTAAACCAAAATTGGATCCATATGTTTTCTGATTCATGTCTGCTTCACTCATCTTCCTGCTTTAACGGAGCATTTGATGTCCAAGAAAACCTCCTGGAGGGCTCCGTATGCCCCCAGCTGCAGGGAAGGGGCGAGGGGTCACAGACACGGCCCTCTCCGTGGATTCCTGCCGTCCCTGGGGGAGTGTGACCCCACGTTTCGGCGGCTGCCTTTGATTCTTCTCAGGAAACAGCTCTTCCCAGGGCAAAGGGGCTCAGGGACCCCTTTTGGTCTGGGGAGGCCGGGCCGTGGCTTCTCCCCTCTGAGGTTAGAGGTCAAGCCCATGTGGGGTCCAAGGGTGTCGGGGGCAGCAGGGAAGAGAAGGTTGTCCCCACTGGGCCTGGCTCTGCCCTGCGGCCCTGGCACTGGGGTGCCCGGCGCGTCTGGACAGGGCCCGGAGGAGACTCTGGGGTCCCGCACGCCCAACCCCAACCTCTGTGCTGTCGGGGTGAGTGTGTTGTCCCTGGATCCCCGCTGGATCCCCTCTGGAGGCCAGAGGCCCGGCGCCGGGCCACCTCCGTGCTGGGCTCGGGTTGGCAGGTACCACCGCCCCGCCGCGGTGGCCAGGAAGCCGCAGGTGAGCCCCGCCGAGGCCTTCCTCCGTCGCCCTCCCATCATGGCTCTGTCGCCCGCAAAGAGACCCGCTTCTCGAAACTCGCAGGCCGCGGAATGGACTTCGGGGGACGTCCTGAGCATCCTTGACCAGCTGCCTCTGGTTTGTTTTGTTTCCGGCATCATCTTCCGAGAACCTCAATTTCCTTATTCGGAGAGTTTGAATAATAGTAACAATACGCAGCTCGACGTTGTTGTTGAGGGGCTGCCTTCGGAGCCACCGAGGCCCTAAGCCGCTGCGGGCGGTGGCGGACCCGGGGCTGGAGGAGCGGGCGGGTCCCCGCGCCGCCCCCCTGCAAACTCTCACACAGCAAAAAGAATGTGAGCTTTCCAGGATCCCGAGGTTTCAGCAAGGTTTCCAAGCAGGAGGAGTCAGTTCCAGGATTTCCCTCAGCACCCTCTCTTCCCCCACTCCATGGGCGTCAGTCTCTCCATTTGGTTGTTTGAATTTGGTAGCTGTCCAAGCAGAGACAGTTAAATCTCAAGACTGTCTGCAACTTCCCCATTGGTGTGATGCGCAAGTGCCTTGTTGATATTCCCTCCATAGCCCGCAGGACGGAAGGATTCGGTTCAAAAGGGCAAAGGACCTCATGGCTCTGCGTCACCTCCGCAGGTTTCCGACCGTCAGCAGCTGCAAAACCAGATCAAGGACTCAAGGTGTAGAAAAGTCCTTGAGAAGAAGCGAACCAGCCTCCCATATGGCTGGTCTCTCTTTCCCTCTCTCTCTGTCTCTGCCAGGAAGAAGTGTAGGACCAATTTATGCACAAATTGGTCACATTTTCACACATAGCTCCAATTATCTAAAAGGGGTTTAACATTATATTTATATTGATAAGCTTAACAATGTTGAACTGCGACTCTCAGCTGATCTGTTACAATTCACATCCAAAGAGACCAGAAGGAATAATTGGAAACCCTCCAGCATCTCAAGAAATAGAGGCAGCCTTGAAAAAGATGAAAACTGCTGCACAAGGTCTCGGTTTTGCTGAAATTACCACATAAATTCCAAATGAAGGATGGCCAAGAATATTCCAACAATTACAAATTCTCTCCTAAAGACAGAGGGAGGCTTCCAGGTTAGAGGGGGAGCAAAGACGGGAGCCATCATCAATGTCTGCAACGGGAAAAAAAAAATTAATAGATTGCAACAAGGTAGTATAGACTTAGCACCCTGGGAGACACTTGATAAAAAAAACATTTTTTTTTTTTTTTGGAGTCTGCTGCAATTTCTTAGCAAAATAATAGAGTTCTAGGTGGGAATTTAACAACAAACAGTTCTATTAGCTTGCACTTCGGATTCACCTGTCACTGCAAGAATCTTAACCACTGACAATAGGGTTAATTGCATTCAGCTATGTTGCCCTCTCACAAATTATCCTTGGTGATCTGTGATGGCTCCTGTCCTCCCACCGTTAGCCACATGCCTCCGCTGAACGCTGGCTGGAAGAACAGGATGGGGACAGAGTTTAAAACGGTCCCGGGGACCCGGATCTTTTCTCCTGACTCTGGCTGCATCCCCATAGTGAGAAACAGCTAAAAAAAGTGGGGGGGAGGGGAGGTTTTGACCTTTTGCATCAGTAATGCAGATTAATAGGATTGAATATGGGGCCGATGTGGAACAATTGTATATGATTTGCTAAGGTGCTTCCCACCCCAAATTGCGTCGTTTGCTCCCGCAGAGGGGGAACCCAGGGATGCTACACGTGTGCGCATGCCTGCTGCAGAATTTTACCTTCCAACAAAGGCGGCTGGTGTGTGCTGTGGACGCAGGCTTGCAGCCACCCCCCTGGTGAGCACGCGGGCCTGCCGCTCTCGGCCACCAGTGGCTCTCAGGGAAAAGAGGTGGGTCTACTGAAGAGGTTTCCCGAGGGAGCCAGGTCCGCACCCTCGCAGAAGGGAAAAGCCAGCCATCGCGGCTCACCCAGTCCTTTTGCAAAACCGAACACCCGCTTGTCGTCCACATTTGTTCGAGAGGCATTTCATCAAAAGGGAAGGCTTGGGTTTGCCTGTGTTTCTCAACTTGGATTTCCCAGATGATTAGAACGTGAAGACCCTGCCTGAGCTGGCACGATCAGCCCCGCATCTGACACCGCGGGCGCGAGGCCATCCACTTCCCTTTGCACCCCCATTCCCCCCTCATCGCTGGAGGCAGTCGCTCAGCTGGCACAGCAGACAGGAAGGCATTCCAAGTGGTAACACGGCTGCCTGGGTGGGAGGCTCCCCGGCGCCCTTGGGCTTAGCGATATGGGTGGTAGGGGGAGGGGGCAGGACGTGACTGCCTGGGAGACAGAGGCTGCGGTCCCCGGGAGGCCACAGGCCACCGTGCCCCTCTGAGCGTGCCCACCCTCCGAGGCACCGAGGCGGGACCCGGCCTCCTGGCGGTGGGCGGTCAAAGGAGCCGGAAGGCCTGCTGGTCGTGGACAGGGCCTTGGCAGCCACCCAGAGGCTCCTCAGCGCAACACCAATGACGTTGCACTCACAAAGCCTCTTAATTACCCGCCACCGTTCTCATTAAATGGTTGTGTGATTTCCCGGTAAGTGTCGGTGGCTTCTATCCCCCGTCCTCTCCGTCAAGGCAGAGGTGGCACCTGTCTTGCTCTTCGCTGGACCTCGGGCCTAGCACAGCGCCTGCCGCGTAACAGGCGTGGGCAGAACCATCCAATACCCCAGGCCAACCCCTCCACCCTTCATAAGGGGGCGCGGAATTCCGGAGAAGCAAATGACGTATCCTGGGGGTAGAGAAGGTCCTGGGTAGTCTAAGGGCAGCCACTCATTCATCCAAATGCCATTGGCCACAGACCCGCCGCGAGGGGCTGTGGATGCGGCCACACCACAGCCCTGGGCTCTCCGAGAGTCAGATGTGGGACGTGGGTGAGTGAGTGAATGAAGCAATGAATGGGACGGTTTTCCGGAGTCGTTAAGGTCTACGACGCCAGGCTGGAGAGGACAGTGACCCGGGCTGGGGGCAACGTGACAAAGGTCTCTCTGCAAAGGCAAAATCTGTGCTGGGAACTGAATCAGTGGAAAGGAACCGGTGAGTGCAGGGCCCCAGAGCTTAAGTGGCATGAGCATCGCTGTAGCCCGTCCTCTGCACACCTCCTATGACTCTGCAGTAGGAGCCTTCTGAGAGGTGGGACCGGCTCGGTCAGAGGCCCCATCCTTGGGGCCTGAACACCTGAGCGAGGTGACCCGGGAGGAAGTAGGCAAGGTGGCCAGGGATGGGACTGCAGGTACCACGGGGCGGGTAGGCCTCCCTGCCTCAGCGATCCTCAAAGCCGCTGGAGCCCAGCAGCACCCCCCAACCACCCCCCGCCCCAGGCCCTGGAAGCACAGGTAGATGGATCAGAAGCACCTGTCACCACCTGACTCACGACTCCCGCAGAGCCAGAGCCGGGAAGTGAGTCAGGAGAGCCAATCTGTGGTTCCTCACACAAAACACGATGCCGCTCGCACACTGGCCCTTAATTCTATTCCTCCTCCTATTTTCCTCTCAAATGTATGTTTTGTGTGGAGTTATCCGTCACCCGGGCGCTGTCAATGAGATGTGTCATTCCTCTGCGTGTGCATTCTGATAAAATGGCCTTAATGCATATGCAAATCTGTCTTCTCAAGAAGGAAGTGTGTGGAAACACTCGCATTTGGCTGGAAGTCTTATACTGTGAAAATACCGACGAAGCATATGCGTTAATTTTACCTTAAATCGCAGACAGAAGCCACCCACCCCGTCCTTGTCACACAGAACAGATAGTTCAGATTTCAGGCATCAAATTTTCCATGAGATCAGCTTCAAGTTGTATGATAGAAAGTGAGCTGGGCCCAGGGAAGCGAGACGGGGGTTCTCAACTTTCTCACTCTCCCTCCCTCCGTCTCATCTCCTCCTTTTTTCCTCCTTTTCCGTAGCGCCTCTTCCCTCTCTCCCCTTCTTTTTCTCCTCCTCCTCCATCATCTCCTTTGTAGTCTTCTTCTTTTTCTTTTTCCAGCTAACTTTTCTTTTCTTTTTTTTTTTTAAGATTTTATTTATTTATTCATGAGAGACACAGAGAAAGAGAGAGGCAGAGACACAGGCAGAGGGAGGAGCAGGCTCCACGCAGGGAGCCCGATGGGGGACTTGATCCCGGATCCCGGGGTCACGGCCTGAGCCCAAGGCAAGCGCTCAACCACTGAGCCCCCACCAGTTAGACCCCCGACTAATTTTTCTTCATTAAAAGTCATCTTATAGAAAACTGCACTCCTTCTCTCTGCTTTGTATCCCCCGCCCCAGACAAAAAGAACATTAGAGCAAGACTAGAATGGTCCGCGGTGATGCTACAATCTCATACCAGGTTATATGAATAAAAGCAATGACGGCGTATCGGTAATTCCAAAGGCTGGATCTGGAAATGACGAGGGCCCCTATGGCCTTGGATTTCTCTGGTTCCCCAAGGTCCCACTCCAACCATGACTTGGGAGACCCACTAGTGAATCGTGCGCAGCTAGAGCTGTGGGGTGGCATGGGGGAGCGAGAGAGGCTTCCTGGGAAGGGAAGCTGGAAGCTAAATGCTCAAGGGACCCCAGACAGAAAAGAGAAGCAGCCTCTCCCACCTCGGAGGACTCGTCTTCAATCTCCCAGGAGTCACTCTTTCTTCAGGCTCATCTCACAAGAAAAAAAAAAAAAAAAGGGCACCCAAGACCCCTAGCACTGTTTGTATTTTGACCGACTGACCCCCAGCACAACCCTGTGAGGTAGATACTCTGGATTATTGGTGGGAAAACTGACGCTCGGAGAAATGAGGCGGCCGGGCCAAGGCCCCACAGCTTCTCTGGAACCCCAGAGGCCTAGCTCTAGGGTCCGCATCCACGGCGGCTCAGAGCCCGGCAGACTAGAGAGGGGGGCCGGCGTGGCCTTTTGCAGGAATGAGATGCAAGTTGCAGTTGGCTGGGGCATGAGGAGAAAGGGCCAGTGAGGAGAGGCGAGGCCAGAGAGGGGGGCGCGCCCCAGAGCTGGAAGTGAGCCCCGGGGTGATGGGGAGGCCCCCACTTTCCACCAGAGCGCGTGGGGCCTGGTGTATGCGGGGGTCACTCGGGGGCATGAAGGCGGGTAAGGCAGAGGCAGTGGGGCTGCAAGAGGGATACTCAGCAGGTGCCAAACAAGACTTACATGAGAACCGTGTCGGGGTGCCCGGGGGGCTCCGCGGTGGAGCGGCTGCCTTGGGCTCAGGGCGTGATCCCGGGGTGCCAGGATCGAGTCCTGCATTGGGCTCCCCGCATGGAGCCTGCTTCTCCCTCTGCCTGTATCTCTGCCTCTCTCTCCGTGTCTCTCAGGAATAAATAAAAAAGATCTTAAAAAAAAAAAAATGAGAACTATGTTTTTAACAACAAAGTCTTGTGTTGCCATCAATACCTCCTTTTGCATGCAGGTGACTTCCCGAGGCCCCCTTTTGTGGGATCTGCTTCACCTGAGTCTCCTGGTGAGCCTGGGAGTGTAGCACTCTTGCTTGATTCCAGCTTCCCGGACCCCAGCAATCTGTAGAACGGGAGCGCCCCAAGCAAGGCCTCCTTCCAGAGCCTCCAGAGGATGCCACAGAAGCCCAGAGCGAGCAGACCTCCACTGCGGAGCACCCGACCAGACCCCAGACCGCCCCCCTCACCCTCCCCACTCCGCCACCAGATGACACCATCCTCAGTGTCAACCCTGTCAGCCCCATGAGGGGCTGTAACGAAGCCTTCCAGAACCTCTAAATCACACCGAACAACAATTGAAACACTTTCCACGTATTGACACATTTAATCCTCCTAATAACCCAACAAGGGGAGTCTCATTCTCTCCCCCAGTTCGTGGAGAAGGAGTCAGGGGCTCAGGAGGTCAGAAAACTCATGGGTAGTCACACTAGTGAGTAGCTGAGGCAAGACTCTGTTGCATCCCCAATCCCACCGCCCCCCCCCAAAAAAAAAATAAAGAAGAGCCCGGGCCGTGACATCCCCTTCAGACTGCAGCCCTTGGAACAGCTGCCAGAGGGAACCCCAGCAGGCCAGGCTTTTAAGAAACTCTTTACAGAGCAATTATTTCTTCCAAATATTGGAAGATAAAGGGATCAGAGCATGCTAGGGCATCACACTGATTTGCTCATAATAGGTATCATAGGTATTAAGTGCAGTTTATCCTGAGTGTAATTAGTGGATGCTTTTCAAACGTGATGATAATTGCAGCCCATTGTTTCTACGGTGATTTACAGAAATCAGGAGCTCTTCCACTGCTCGTCTCCTGGAAGGGAAGGGGAAAGAGCTCTTGTTCGAGAATGAGCTGATGTCTGCAGCCAAGCAAAAGGCAAGAGCCACTTGTCACTTTTACCAAAGGTCCCCTCCCCTCTGCAGAAAAAAAAAAAAAAAAAAAAGCCACATACGCTAATATTCACAGGAGAAAATAAAGCCCCGTTTTGCTCTGCTTTGGCGGGACCCACAGCCGATGGGTAGATGACTCGCCCATGTGCTGTCCCGCCGGCTACGGGACGTTTATTATTGTAAAGTTTCCGTGGAGGAGCCGCCTCTGCTGGACGGTGCTTTTCCGCAAGGTGCTGCACGGGTGACCGTCCCAGGACAGCTGGCCGCCTCGGGTGAGCGTCGGCGGGCTGCAGGGGGGCAAGTGTCACCCCCTCTCCAGCGAGGGGTGGAAGCCGAGAGGTCACCAGGAATGCAGGCCCCTGCCCGGGGGGGGGGGCCACGGCGTCCGAGTGCCCACTGTCGCTCTGGCACCTGCGGACGTCGGAAGCCCGGCCGGGCCTCTGTCGCACAGTCGCCCAGGCCGAAAGCACGGGCTCGCTCGGGAGCCCGGGGACGCAGCTCAGGAGCGAAGGTCCCCTCGGCGTGTCCGCCCCAAGCCTGCCCGGGAGGGGACTGGAGCTCTCGCCCCTGCGGCGAGTTTTTGTTGTTGATTTAAAACCTCACGCTATTTACCTGTCCTAGCTTTTTACTTCCAATCATCCTCCCGAGTAATTACATTTCTTAAGGCAGAGCTGTCTTTTGACATCTATCAAAACAAAGAAGGGAGAGGAGAAGGCTGCTAATAGAGATCCTTTGGTGGAAGCCGATCTCCGCAGGGACCTGGAGGCTTCCATGGGCGACTCCTGCGGTGGGAGACCGAGCGGTCAGGAAGGTTCCCTGGGTGCAGGGAACACCCTGGGTGCACCCTGGGTGCAGCTCCGCAGCATCTAAGCCGAGGGTGAGATTGAGGTTAGAAGGAACAGGCTGGGTGGGGCTCAGGAGGGCCAGGTCACCTAGGTCAGGCCATTTGAAAACGTCACAAAGGGACGCCTGGGTGGCTCAGGGGTTGAGCATCTGCCTTCACGCCCCAGGGCGTGACCCTGGGGTCCCCGGATCGAGTCCCACGTCAGGGTCCCTGCAGGGAGCCTGCTTCTCCCTCTGCCTGTGTCTCTGCCTCTCTCTCTCTGTGTCTCATGCATAAATAAATAAAATATTAAAAAAGAAAAAAAAGAAAATGTCACAAAGTTCTAGCTCCCGCCCCTGAGCTGTCCCCAGCAGAGGCACCCGAGGACCCCACCCAGGGCGGGCCCTCCAGGCCGGTGCCAGGGCCCACACGCTGGGCTCCCAAGGCAGCTCTTGTAGGGGAAACGCTGACCGCCCTCTCCCCGTTCCTCACCCCACGGGGCTCCGGAGGGGGAGGCTCTATTAGTCCCCACCTACTCATCGACGGCTCCCCCACCCCCACCCCGGCAGCACAGGGCAAATTTCAAAAGACACCACATTTGATAACTCACACTTATTACTCGTTGCCCTCGCCACAATATTCTTGGCAGGGGTTAGAAACTGACATTTGCAGCTGAAAATAATGCATTGTCAAATAGGAAAACTGCAGGCTATAATTTTTAACACTTGTATCTGTTATTTTAAACATGAAACATTGCATCAGTTTGACATTAATTTATATAATGGGGACTGAAAAGGATAATGCAATCTCAGTGACCACCTCCATTTAATTAACTGACAGCGAGAGCCCTAACCCAAACTACGGGATTACCATCCACAAAAACAAAGGCTGTTTGTACACCTTCCATCATGCATTATTGAAATGCACCATGTCATTAGGGAGAATAATCAGGATGCTGGTGTAAAACCAGTCACTGATAAATGCAGACACAAAACTTTTATGAAAGTTTGTAAATACAGTATTGTATGGAAATTCTGATGCATATTGGCTTTTCCTGAGCTCCGTAAAGTGTTTTATTATGAAAAAAGTGGATAAGATACTTATCTTTTAAATTGGAGTTTAATATTTTATTAGTGCCAGGCACATAATTCTCATCAAATGGCAGGAAACTCTTTTTTGTATGGATATAAATGTCTAGAGTTTAATATTTCAAAGATAAGTACCTACCACTGCATCTATCATATAGCAGCTTAATGGAATTTACTTTTTCTTAAATATTTATACTGTATATGTGTTTGCTAGTCAAGTGATTATGGAACTCTGAGGTGGAGGGCAGGACGGGTCGCGCGGTGAAGAAGACAAGCCTCCCATGCGCCTTTCGCCTTTTTGGGCCCGAAGCCATTGACCCGGACGGATGGGGAGAGAAATAATGAATCCAGACCCGGGGGGTTTACGAGGGGCCACAAGGAAGGTGCGCTCTTCAAAACCAGGCAGCCGGAAAGTTTCTCTGATCTAACCTGAGTTTACAGACAACGGGGGGAGAAATTAAGTTTAGCAAATTAGAGCAAAATGAGGGGGAGAGGAAGGCATGTGGCTTTCAAAGGGAAATTGCATTGTGTTGAAAATCCCTCCCTTGGCCTGGCTGGGCCAGGCGGCTTCCCAGGACCCGTGCGCACTTCCTCAGCCCTGCAAACTCTTTCATCGGGCCTGAGAAATGCTTTCTGATCCATGCTGATACAATTACCCAGCCTTTATTGGCAATTTAGACCTGCTTTTAGGGACATTTTAGAGCAAATGATGTTTTCTTGATATTTTAAAAAAAGCAGTGCTATTCCCTATACCTTTGGGATAAAGTAGAAACCAAGTTAGAGGCTCATTAGAAGGCTGATTGCTACAATGCAGGGTTTTCTTTTTCTTTCTTTTTTTTTTTTTTTTCTTGTTGTTGATGCTGTCGGGAACCGAGCCACCAAAACCCAAGGTGTGGGCCAGGTGATTCTCCTCCCTCCATCAAAAAGCCTTTGGATTTTGTATATCTGGGTGAAATACAGACGGGATTTATGGCGACTACACTTAGAAAGGTCTTAAAACCCTCCCGTCAGTCGGAAGGATATTAAAATGGGCTCAATAAATTTTTTAATATGCACATATGCCAGGGGGAGGCGGGAACATTCTTTGTTCCTTTAGCAAACTGGATGTCCAGTTGGCCAGACAGGGTCCGTCCTTCCCTGGTGGTGTTCGGGCCGGTGCTAGCCAAGCAGCGGTTGTATAGACGGTGAACAAAACTGGCTGTCCTTAAGGGCCCTGTGACGGGGATTTAAATACAGTGACATTGAAGCCGCACAATGGAATTAGCGAGGCCCCAAAAGCCCGCAATCTTTCCTGTTCAGCCCAGGGAGGGCTCTGGACCTGCGGCCCCCCGGTAGGATTTAACTGGTGAGATTTAATTCAGCCGCCGCGTCGCCAAACCGCGTGGGAAAAGGTGATGGGCTCCTGCCCCATTGTCTGCAGCCGGGGAGGAGGGGGACAGAAGACGGGGAGCACCTTCCCTCCACCCGAGTCCAGGCCCTGCTGGGGAGGCTGAGGAATAAAACCTGGTAATTTGGGGCACCTGGGGGGCTCCGTGGTTGAGCATCTTTTTGGCCCAGGGCGTGACCCCGGGGTCCCGGGATCGAGTCCCTCATCGGGGTCCCTGCAGGGAGCCTGCTTCTCCCTCTGCCTGTGTCTCTGCCTGTGTCTCTGTGTCTCTCACGAATAAATAAATAAAATCTTCAAAAAAATAAAAACTGGTTATTAAAAACTTACTCTTCCCAGACAACAGTGTCCCCAGATCCCCGTCGGCGCAGGCCTGGGCTGAAGATGCATTTTCCACGTCGTGACGGGGTCCGCGGCAGTCCATAGCGGGGCACGCTCCTCAGCCCTCCTGGCGTGTCTCCCACACGTCGGGTGATGCTCAGAGTCCTCGCCGCGGTCCGCAGGCTCGACCTGGCCTGGCAGGTGCTTCCCTGACCCCCAGCGCACTGACGCCCAGCCGGTGGCCTTGCGCTTCCCTCTGCCTGGAATGCCCTCCACGTCCCTGCACGGCTGCTTCTCCATCAGGAGACTGTCCCCGACTGCAACACCTGACATGACACCTGTACCCCATCCCTCTTTTGTCACCGTCTAAGTGATCTTTATCTGCATGCTTCTGGGTGGTCCTTACCCGACTGGCTGAGCTTAGGATCCCGGAGAGCCAGGGCTTTGTCTTGCCCGCTGTAACCGCGGCTCTTCGCCCCAGGAAGGTGCACCCTAGGGGCCTACTTCATCCTTGGTGAGAGACCGGAAAGCATTCCCAGGCAGGCGGGGTCAGCACCCACTGAGACGTTTTCCCTGGAGAGAAGGGGTCTTGTGCTCTGATGGGGACCCTGCAGCCAGCCCCCTTAGGGTGGTCTGCAGAGTCTGAGCCTCCTGCCGGTGAACATGGGCCAGCGGGGGCACTGAGGATGCGGGCACCAGGCGGAGAGGCCACACCTGCGGGTGCACCTGCTGGAGCTGGCCACGCGCCCCAGTGGAGTGTCCGGCGGCTCTACCTCCGGGCTCTCCCCCCGTGACCGTCTCAAGGCCCCCCGTGTTCTGAGTTCCAGGCCAGAACCCCAGGGGAGACAAGCAGATACCAAGGTCCCGCAGCGGCCTGGACTCCTGGGGCAAGTCCAGAGTGGAAGGTGCCACCAAGGCTTTAGAAGCAAAGTCTGCTGGGATCCAGCTGTCATACCAGATGGCCCAGGGAGCCTGGGACGCAGCCCTCGGGGCTGGGAAGGGCTCTCCAGGCTTTAGCCCCGGGCACCCGTGGGCCCGTACCCCACTCGGAAGCCAACCACTAGCCTGGAATGTGCAGGATCAAGTCCAACGTCGGTCCGGCTCCAAGGTCATCGCATCGTGGGTGGCCAAGACCTGCAGGAGCCGGCCAAGAGCTCCTCAGGTGCGGCCCGGCTGGTGGGGGCAGGGGCACTGGGGGAGTGTGGGAGGCCTGCACGCCAGCACCTAGGCCGGGTGCACACAGCCTGCACACCCAGGAGCCGGCCTGCCTGGGGCTGGAACCAGTGAGAAATGTGGCGACTTCGTCCCCTGGAGCCCCCTCTCTGGCATGTCCAGGAGGCCAGTTGGGGTGGTGACCAGTGTCAGGGAATGTCGTTGCCGAGAGAGATAAAGTCAACCCATGTGGGTCTTGGGAGCGCCAAGTGTCTCCCAGGCGCGACCAGCGGCAGTCGCCCCCCTGCCCCCTAACCAAGCACCCAAGGCCACGCCCTCACAGCAGGTGCTGTGCTGAGTCCTTCCTCCGTGCCCCTTCTCTGCACAGGTGCCCACTCCCTCGTGCCACCGGCGGGCTCTCCTTCTCCTCCGCATCTCACAGCCGTGCCGGGTGCACCTGCCTGGGGTGGGGCTGGGAGCACTGCCCACGGGGCTGCCCCCCAACCAGGGTCACCTGCTGGCCCCGCCGCATCTCTGCGCCCCTCGGTGGCCGCTTGCACTGAGGTCAGACTAAGACGGCCCTTCAGGGCTCCCGCACCCCTGCTGCGGTTGGACCCGGGACCCTTCCCACAGTCCCCTTGCACCTGCCCTGGCCAGGGGGCAGATTCAGTCAATGTCCAACAGGGAGACTTGCCTTTCTGAGAACAAAGTTGGGACCCTCGTGGGTCCTGGACACGTGGAAAGGGAATTCCTTGGACAGATCCGTCCACGGCTTTGCAGCTCCAGGCAGACGAGAAAGAGATGCTTTAAATAAAGTCTGTTTCCCCAGGAGCTGTGAGAGGGAGGAGAGAGAACTGTGTCCAGCACAGAGCGGACTCGGGCTCCTCCAGTGAGCGCAAAGGGTGCAAGACAAGTCTCTAGGCCCAGGAGCCAAGACTGAGCTTTTCTTCTTTTTTTTTTTTTTTTAAGATTTTATTTATTTATTCATGAGAGACGCAGAGAGAGAGAGGGGGAGAGACACAGGCAGAGGGAGAAGCAGGCCGCATGCAGGGAGCCCGACACAGGACTCGATCCCGGGACTCCGGGGTCACGCCCCGAGCAGAAGGCAGGTGCTCAACCACGAAGCCACCCAGGGATCCCCCGGACTGAGCTTTTCAAAGAGGTTTCTGTACATCCAACTCCGTGAAAGCACATTCTTCTTCCTCTTGTTTTCTCATTTCTAGGTCACATTTTGGGAAAAAAGAAAAAAGAAAAAAAAAGAAGAAAAGGAAAAGCTAGGATTTGCGTACACGTAGGGTATAGGGTATGAGGGGTGCGAGTCCTTTTCTGCATGTCTAGATTCTCAGAGGCCTCGTACGCCCCCCGCCGCCCCCCAGTGAGAATCCTCTCTCGTCGACGCGGCCTCCCACGTTTCCGTAGAAACCTAAATAAATAAAATTTAAAAAGTATAAAGATGGTGCAACGAGACTTCTGGGTCAGGCCAAGCCTGCGAAGTGCGAGCCGGTTAACAGACAAATACGAGGGAGCGATTGCTGCAAGGCCGTGCTGCATTCCGCTTAGCATGAGCGAATCATTTGGGGAGAGAGATTCAATTTCATAAAAATGATTTTCAAGAGCCTTTTGGTGAGTAGTAGAACGTTGGGTGTCTTTTTTTTTTTTTCTCTCTCTCTCTCTTTTTTTCCCTTTCACCAAAATGAATAAAAACTTTATGTTCAGTGCGGTACTTAGGTATTGGTTTTGTTAATTTCTTAAAACAAATTGGCTCCCCAGTAAATCCCAAACTTGGACAGCCGCATTAAGCTAGCAGTGGGGAGGCAATCTGAGCATGATTATCCTGCAAGAGAATTCCCAGAATTTCATCCAAACTGTGATTTGTTCTGTTATAAAAGGCCTATAAAACCCAGTATAGAAATTCCTGCAGGAAGCTCGAGTGTTTAACTATCTGCAATTACTCTCTCATGATTAAAGAAAGATATGAAGGACAGGACATTAGCGCACAACAGAAAGTGCGAGGTGTGGTGCGGGCCGTAAATCAGCGGCGGTGACACCGGCGGACCTTGAGGCTCATTCACAATCAGCTCGGGGCTCCGGGATGCTCCGGGCGGGCCGGTCGGTCGGGGCGCGAGCCCTGGAGGGGGTGGCACCGCCCGCCAAAGCCCAGGGCTGGTGGGAGGTTGTCTCCCAGCCCCGTGGAAACTCCTGGGGCTCCGTTGGGAAAGGTCATTTGGCCTCCTGTAGTGGCCACACAAGCCCGCTGCCGGGTTGGCCCGAAGGCCCGGGAGATGGCCTTGCTGAGCCGTGTCGGACTCCACCTGTGGCTTCGACAGCATTTAAAGAGAACACCTGGGATCCCTGGGGGGCTCAGCGGCTTAAAGCCTGCCTTCTGCCAAGGGCGTGATCCTGGAGTCACAGGATCGAGTCCTGCGTCGGGCTCCCTGCATGGAGCTTGCTTCTCCCTCTGCCTGGGTCTCTGCATCTCTCTTTGTCTCTAATAAATAAATAAAATCTTTAAAAATGATAATAAAAAATAAAGAGAACACCTGGGTGCTCCCCAGCCATCCCACCCAGGTGAGGAGGCCCAGGGCCCTGCTGGCTCAGACACCTGCCCTCCTGACTGCTTGCCTCCATCACACCTGGGAAGCCACCTGTCACCTGGACAGTCCCAGGGGGGCTTTCTTCCTCATTGGACTCGCCCCCCCACCTCTCACCATCCCCATCCTGCTGTCCCGAGAGTCTCCCTTCGCAAGAAGGGGCTTCAGACGCTGAGCCCGAGTGTGAGCCTCAGGTTGTGCAGGTGGGCACATGGGCCAGTGGCTGCATCTTGGCCGCGGCCCCACCGGCCCCGGGCGGCCCTTCCTCAGTGCCCCAGAGAACACGGCAGTCACCTGTTCCCGCGGCCGCTCCCGCTGTGCACCTGCCAGCACCTGGGTTCTGGCACCTGCTCCAGTGCAGGCTTCCAACTCCCCATCACTAAGCCGCTAAGCAGGGGCTGCAGAGCTCCTTGGGGCAGGAGATGTCAGCTCCCCTCCCGTCTCCCTTCACACCGTGCCTGGCGCTCAGGGGACACGCCAGGGGGCGGACAAATGAGGGTCCTGAAAGGGCATTTGCTGAGCTTGCACCACCCCTGGAGGCCATATGTTGACTGTCTGGGCTAATTTGCTCCCCTTCCTTCTCACTGGACTTGAGAGGAGAGCAGGGCTGAGGGCCGGTCTCGTCCTGGGAGTGGCCCCCTGCCTCACCAGGAGGCCAGCGGGGTACAGCCACCCGGTGACCACAGAGGGCTCAGGCTATCGGCACCTGGCGTCACAGCAGCCCCGGGCCCAGCGCCTTGGACAGGTGTGGGGGCCTGCGCTCCCGCTCGCTCTCCCCCCACACTCAGCCTCTCAGAACTTGAAACACTATGTTCAGGGGTCGAGGTGGAGACCCAGGAGGCCCGTGGAGACATGAGTGCAGCCTCGCAGGAGCCCCAGGACACCCGTGCAGGTCGGGGGTGACACATGGCAAGCCTCGAAGGGGTGCAATCCATGTATTGATTTCCAGCCGTCCTCCTTCTTGCTCGGTGGGCCTCTAGGGACAGAGTCAAGGCCCCCTAGGGCTGAGACTGAGCAGGAAGGACACAGGCCTCCTGTCGGGCAGACACCTGAAGCCGCTGGGCCCAGATACGGAGCCCGTTACCAGGAGATGCGGCGCGCGCTTCCCACCGGGACCAGTGACCTGCGGGGCCGGCGGCTGGAACCGGGTCTGGGCGTCGCTGGAACAGGGAAACCAGGGCATGGGGCACAGGGCGAGAGACAAAAAGGAGGAGAATAATATTCAGCAAGGACTGATGGGGTGCTGTGTGCTGGGGACATTTTTTTTTTTTTCAATTCACATTTACTAACTGAAACCCTGACACTCCTAAGTAAAGTGGCCTTTGTGCTTCTAGTCCCAAATCCATCATTAACTTGCGGTGTGGCTTCCACAGGTCTCAGAAACCCTTTCGACCTGTTTTCTCATCTGAAACAAGTAGTTCTTGGGATCCCTGGGTGACTCAGTGGTTAGGTATCTGCCTTTGACTCAGGTCGTGATCCCAGAGATCAGAATCGAGTCCCACATCGGGCTCCCCCCATGGAGCCTGCTTCTCCCTCGACCTGTGTCTCTGCCTCTCTCTCTCTCTCTGTCTGGGTCTCTCATGAATAAATATAAAATAATAAAATAAAATAAAATAATAAAATAAAACAAAATAATAAAATAAAATAATAAAATAAGATGAAATAAAATAAGATAAAATAAAAATAAAATAAAATATAAAATAAAATATAAAATAAAATAAAATATAAAATAAAATAAAATAATAAAATAAATTAAAATACTAAAATAAAATAATAAAATAAAATAAATTAAAATACTAAAATAAAATAAAAATAAAATAAAATAATAAAATAATAATAAAATAAAATTAAAATAAAATAAAATAAAATAAAATAAAATAAAATAAAATAAAATAAAATAAAATAAAAAAGGAGAGGTCCCTTCCTATCCCTCCAGCCCCTTTGGCCTAAGTAAAAAAAAAAATAAAATAAAACCTCTTTACAAGTGCATACCTTCTTGACCCAAGATGTTTCATGCTTTCCAGAAACACCTCCACCAAAGATCTGGAAAAATGAGTCCCAGGAATCAAGAGAGAAGTTTGAGATTTTAAATTGGCGGAGGGCGGGCTGCAAATGTTTTCATAAAGGGCCAAATGGTAAATGTCTGGGGCTCTGTGGGTCTCCGTGACGACTCTGCCAAACAAAACACAGTCGGGTTAGAGAACCGGGTCAGGCTGGCCCCAGCTGGCTCTGGCTCCCGGGCCACAGCTAGGCCCTCCCGGCTTCGCCCCACAGGCCGCGTTCGGCGTTCGGCTGCCCTGTTCAAGGCAAATCAACCCTAACGTGGGCTCGGAGGGGCAGAAATCAAAGATCGCCGCCTCCCCTCCTCTCCCTTCCGACCTTGAGGATGCGTAAACAAAGCAAGCCGGTGCTAATCGAGACGTCGGAACTCGGAAGAACAGGAGATCTCTAACTCCCGCAAGTGGATGGGCCTGGGGTTTTAATCTTACGCATTGGGAGTTCATGAATGTGAGGCTCCGGCAAAGTTTACCGAATTATCATTGACAAAAGAAACAGTAAAAATAGATTAATGCACACCCGAGTGATCAATGTGCCCCCAAGTACGGGATGACGCTGCACATTCACCTCCCCTCGGAGGCGCCTCGTGACAGGCTCAACCCCTCTACTGTAGGCGCTCGCACTACATGGGGGTGACGGTACCATGTTTCAAAGTTATTCAGAACCTGATTGGCCGTGTTCCTGCAATACATTTTCCTAACCTCAAGATAAAGATCCATGCATCTCTTTACCCTTTAAACAAAAAAGCTATTGTAATGGCATGTAGTCTGAGGCATGGTCTGAATACCAAAACCTGTACATGCACTGCTAAACTGTTTAAGTATGGAAGAAGTAGTGTCTAATAGCATCAGGAAATTGAAATTTAAAAATTTTTCTCACTCACTTATTTGATGAGAACGGGGTATGCTGACAGGTGAAGCAGAAAGCCATTTTTCAAGTTAAATGCCAAGTGGTTATATAGCATAATATTCAGTCAAAATTAACCACATCACTGCTGCACTGACACCCAGCGTATTTAATGCCAACTGTTCCTGCAAAGAAAACGGCAGACCTTTGGGAGCGCCTGCAGAAGGGGAAAGAAACTGTTACTAATACTTCAATTATTTAGTAGGCGCCCCTACTCTCTGAGTGGGAAAAATGGGCAGCGGCCACGCCGACTCCTGCAGACGCCACACGGAGCTGAAATCGCTCTGCCTGGTTCCAGGCCCCGCTGGGTCTTCTAAGCCAAACCCCCGAAATTTCTGGATTCGCATGGGTCTTGGGCAGATTCCCTACAAGCAAATCCTTTCTATAAAAGCAAGTGGATGCCTGCCTGCAGGCAAAGGTGCCAGGGATTTGGGGGTGGGGGGAGGCTGTTTTTCTGCGCTCGCTCACTCGCTCACTCGCTTGCTTGCTCGCTGGTTTCCTAGCAAACGTAAAGCAAGATTCAGAGGGCGCATATGCATGTGTCAGAGAGCAGCGGGTGGAAGCGCCTGGAGCAGTAGACAATAGGGAGTCGGAGTCTGGTGGGATTTGGATTCTGCACGGGAGCTTGGGAACCCCCATCCGGGGGCAGGTGGAAGGGCAAAGACAGCCCCCTGTTGGAAATTTTAGCCACTCTTTTCCTGGACTGATTTCATTAGTGAGCACGTGCTAGCGCTTCGGCTAATGGGCCAGGAAGTGTAGCCCTCAGATTCCAGCCACAAACAAAAACAGACTGTGTGTGGGATCTACTCGAAGCCTCAAATCCTCTGTGGCTGAGTAACTAAAGGGGCCTCTCCTTCCCTCCTGCAAAGGTGGGGACATTCATCCGTACAGAGCAACGGCCCAGGGAGGTGGCTCCTGGGTGTCCCAGGACCTGCCAAGAACAAGGGGACCCTCTGGCTAGATCCCGGCCCGGTCGGTGTTGATCAAATCCTTTCCACGAGAGGGATGATCTTGAAACACTTCGTTTCCCCAGCCTTTCACTGGCCTCCCAGAAGCACCCGGAAAGATGAGAAGGGAGAGGTCGGTGGGGTCCCTGGGTACCCCAGAAGCAAGTCCAGGAAGGGATACGGGTCACCGGAATGCCTGGCATCTGGTGCCCGAGGCCCTGGCCCTTGTTTCCTGGTCTCGTGGGCCTTCTTTAAAAAATAACTCACATTGAAATAATTCTTAAAAAATGAAAGTGAAGTAAGGAAAAAAAAATGTGGTTTTTTTTTTCTGTTACTGTTTATTCTCAAGAACTTGGAGAATACAGAAAAATTAAAGTACATTCAAAAAAAGACACCGCTTCTAATTTTACCATCTACCAACACAGGATTAATCCGTAGGTTTATTTCTCTCAGTCGTGTGTGTGTGTGTGTGTGTGTGTGTGAGAGAGAGAGAGAGAGAGAGGGAGAGAGAAAGAGAAAGAGAGAGAGAGGAGAGAGAATGCGTGTTTGGGGAAGGACAGTCTTTGTCACTGAATTTCAAATGACGGACAACGTATATGTCCCTAAAGCTACTCGAAGACGTCCTAAAATCCATCACCCATCACACGTCCTAACTTACTGAGCTGATCTGTTAGTGTCGACTACTCAGGCTTTGAATTTCGTCGTGGTGGCTGCTGTTGCGGCAGCGTTGAGCATCTCCGTGCATAACGTGCTACCGGCCACTCCGGCCATTTGCCTGGGTGAACACACCTCGACGTGAGATTACCAGGTCACAGGGAAGGGCCCGTGCTCATCTCACCGCCCAGCACCGGCCCCCGGAGCCCAAACGGGGCTCTCCCTCCGGGGAGCTCAAGGCAGTCTTGCTGGCCTCGTCCAAAGGGTCTCACCAGACTCAAGACCCGTCTGAGCTACACCTACGTGCCCCCCAACCTTGATGTTGACACTGTTGAGACTTGGGGCCAGACAGTCCTTTGCTGGCTCCTGCAAGGTGTCCAACAGCATCCCTGGCCTCTACCCACTAGATGCCAGTAACACCCTCTCAGTTGTGACAACCCAGCATGGTTCCAGAAATTGCCCAAAATCTTCTGGAGGGCAAAACGGCCCCCTGGCTGATAACCACTGAGCCAGACCATGGCCTGGGCAACATAATCATATGGATGAGTTAGCATCTGAGTGGTGGAAGAAAAATCTAATTCCAAGGAGAAAAAAAAAAAAAAAAAGCCAGCCAATTCTTCCCAAAGTAAGCCTTGTGGATATTCCTACAGACTCGCATAAACACCAGACAATCCCTGCTCTACAAGATCAGCTCCTCTTCCTTGTTCGCACCACATCGTCTACACGCCTCTACTGCTTGATAATTACCCCGTACAATTGTCACTTGACTACCTGGTTTGGTTTTGTTTGGTTTTCTCCTCCGTCAGACCCCTGGGTCTCTCGGGGCAGAGCGTTTCTTGGCCATTTCTGTGTCTTGGACGTGGCGCGGCCTTAGCGGGCACTAGATCAGGAATGAAGGGACCAGTGAACCTAAGACAAGGTGAAGGCACGCGCACCCACACGCATGCGTGCAACACGAGTGCATGCACACTTACACATGCACACACATGTGCCGACAGCAGGCGTGGAGGAAATCAGGGCCACCAACCCCAAAGGCATCTATTATCTATTGTTCCTGACTACACAGTGGTTCCTGACGCTGCAATTTCTCTGTGTGTAAGCACTAAAAATTCCCTGAACACGCGTAGGATAACACGAGGGGAGGCCGGAGCAATGCATTTTCAGGTGACGTAGGGCCCCTACTTTTAAATAAGTGTGCTTAGGGTTGTCAAAGGAGAGGGAAGCTTTCTCTGTGGCTTTAAGAGACAATTTACTGCATCGTTAACGCATGTCGTTTAATGGAAAGTCCTGTTATTTTTGGAGGAAGAAATGCATATTCCATACTAAATATAATAACAACATAAACCTTTAATAAATAATTGTAACAGTTTATAAATATTTAAATAGTAAATCTAAAAGTCCTGAGGGACTGGAGAAAGCAAGGAGAGAAGATGTGACTTGTACAGTACTAAAAATAGGTCCTGACACAGAAGCTTTCAGACTTTTTTTTTTTTTTTTTGCTGGAGGAAGAACGTATATTAGAACTTTTTTTTTGCCAAGATAACGTTACAGCAAAGTGACGGTTCCTCGGTTATTAAGTAAAGGATCTTTCGAGGGTGACATCCATCAAAAAGCTCAACAAAAGAGACGGAAGCCCCCAAACCTTCCTTTTTCTGATGCTCGCTTTGGGTGCAGGCATCGGAAGGATTCGTGCTCAGCACCGAGCGAGCAGACACCGTCCACGCCAGAGCACGCCCACCCAACCCACTTGCGGCCATGCCAGGAAAGTCCCACCATTGGTTGCTACGAACCATCATGTGCCAGGGCTGGAGGAGTGTCTCAAGGGGATCTCTCCACTGATATTCATAAGCTTTCACGATTTCAGAATTTTCATTATCCCTTTGATCACAGATGAGACCCAGAGAGGTCAAGAAATGCTGCCCCAGGACCCCCTGCCCTCCACTGCGGCAGAGTTGGGATTTGAACCCCAATTGACAGACGCTCCCCCGTGCAAGGAATTCACTCTTTAGCTCACACTGGCCCTAACGTGAGAGCATCTCTACGTCCGTACCTGGGGTGGGCACAGAGCTCGTTCCTTCATGCAGCTGCATGCCATAGTGGTTACGAGGTTGCCCTCCCAACACCCGTTCCAACCACAACCTTTGTATTCCAGGCCAATCTTACACATCTGCTCATTCTAGCCAATGAGTGCAGGTCTGTCGTTGACCGTGGTGATTTGGGGAAAGTGTCCTCTCTCCAAGACAGAGCCACGAGAGATGGTCCCTTCTTGCTCCTCTGGCATGTCTGGAGCTGCGACAGCCGCCTCTCTCAGAGGGAGGAGGTGACCGGACGATGAAGCTGAAGCCACAAGCAGCAGAATATGGGGAAGCAGAAAGGAAAGCATCACTCTGACCTTCAAGTCCCTCCTACATTTGGACTTCCCAGGAAGTCAATAAACCCCTCTTAGTGTTCGTACCAGTTTGAGTTAGGGCCACCATGGGCCGGGGGCAAAGGCACTGCATGGTGTGCAGAGGTGTGACTGCCCAGCATTCCGACGGAGCGCCCAGGTGAGTGGTCCAGAGACCTGAGCCACGTGCTTGCAGTCCATACAGCTGAGCAGACCTCCTCCCCGCTGCTGACGGACATCACGGGGTTAGGGGGTGGGGGACGGAGGTGGACATTAGCAGCCTTGGGGCACAGCTGGAGGAGAGGACACTGGTGATACGGGTCCGTCCCGGCCTGAGTGTCTACCCTGACAGCGAAGAAGGGAGAAGAACCGGAGTGAGGTGCCTGAGCAAGGACTTCATTTGGAGGGTCCTGTCTCACTCCACTGGGGTGCACACAGCTGCTCAGAAAAGTCTTTCTGGGCAGCAGACCCACAAGTGCCTGAGACCCTTCAAAAGAGCTTGAAGGTCCTGATCCTTAGACCCTTCCACGGAACAGCAGCCCTACCAAGACAAGATGTCCCCAAATACAGTCTTTTGGACATTATTT